>NC_141822.1:9757082-10078582 GCF_982586985.1 Callionymus lyra
TTAGTGAAAGATGTTGTTAAGCGACCGTAAGAGCGCCTCTTCGAAACGCATCTGTCTTTCACAGCGACCGTAAAAATGCTAAAAAAAATGATTGTTGCACTTAAGGGCTTCTTAACAGATCTTTGAAACTCGGCGTTTGTCATTAAAGTGAGCTTTATTGTGTTCATGTTGGACATAGAAATGGAAACAAATTGGAAGAAAACGAATAATGTTTATTGACACAGTGAATCTTTTCTTCAACCCCGTCTCTCTCTCATGTTACCATATTATTATTGTAACTCATAAAAACCTCAAATATCATCTGCAGGATTTATCTTGACCACCATTTAGAACACTCACTATGAGTCTATTCCCATCGGAGCTGGAAAGAACGTCATTGCACACGCAGCTTTCAATAAATCATGAGGTCTTCTCGTACATGTCGGCCATCTTTGGAACATTAAACACATTTTTGAGTTATTTAGTGGTCCCATATGTGAGGGTTGTTGTGAATGTGTGAGGCTTACTCTCTCTAGAATGGACCTGAGAGGGGAATGGCATGTTTATTCTTTTATTATAACTTCAAGAAGGATACGCTTTTATGAGTAGGTTTTCAACTGAATGCGTGAGCCAAAAATCGGAGAAAATTTTAGTTTATTTTTGCGCCAATTGGGTGCCTTTTCTGGAAACGGTTGTGTTTTCGCGTAAGCCTAAGAACTCTGGTTAAGATCATGCAACAAGACCCTCTTAAAGCGACGTATATTTGAAATCTCAACAGAAGATTTAATTGAAAATAAAAAACTAAAACAAGGAGCATAACTTGAGGTGAAAATTTTAAGACAAGTGATTCATAATGTTGTGTATCTATTTTTCATTCGTCGCTGAGGGTTCCTGGACTTCCTTCCCACATTCTGGCCCCTATCCCTGTTTGTCCTTTGCTGTCATTTTCCAACATGCCTGGATACTTTCAGATTCTTCTGACCTTCATATTTGAGCACATTCTCGCCGAAGAAAGCGCACAACAGATGTCTGGAGAAATATCTTACCGCGAGCGACGGTTCACTTATTAACTAGTCGCCACATCTGCCAGTTTCTTCCCGACTGTTGCCAGGGTAACGATTACTGACACAGTGATTGGAAAACCAAAGAAAAGGATTGTAGAAAGCGTTTTATTGAACTGTTACGCTCAAATTTAACTAGCGAATGGTTGATTTTGTGTTGCGTATTCTCAATGTCTTTTGCAACGTCCAACGCCGCCACGTCCTTAAAGTGTCAAAGAGATCTCAGGAATAGTTGGCTCACCATTGAAAATGATTCCAGTTTTATTCCCTGTATCTTTGTTATAGCCATCATTTATAGGCAACCTGATGTGTCATGCTGTCCTTGAGCCAGACACTAAAACCCTCAATTGCTTCTGGCACTGTCATGTGGCCTTGATTGAATTTGAAGTCTTGAAGTGCCGGGGTCTTTAAACATTAAAATCTTTTTGTGTGTGTGCGTGATTTTCCATCGACTATTGATCAGCGTTAACAGCTATATCAAAAACAAGAGAGAGACACTTGCATATAAATAGCAGAATACAAGACCAAGAGAGTATTTCTTTTTTCAATACAACTAAATACAATTTCAGCATTTAAAACATTGTAGGATTTAAGAATTTTCTCGCACAACCCAGTAGAAAACAAACAGTAAAGTGAGTAGCTCATATCTTTTAAACTTTAAAATTGACAAATCTTTTAAGAATGTTTATCTTTCGATTGTAAAAAGTCACGTGCATTTGTGTATTGTGCACCTGTAAAAAGATGTTTAATAATATGGAATGTTACCATGGTGTGACTCTCCCTAAATACACAACATGTATTCAGTGCAAACACACAAACTGCCGCTGTAAAAAGAAATAAAAAATATGTGGGAAATTAGAAGGTGGACCTTTATGGAAGTAAATCACTGCCATTCAAATATTGAATGGTTGAATTTTTTTTTCTTTCAAATATTGAAAGTTTGAATTCATTTAAATAATTAAATAGTTGTTATATTTTAATTGAAATCATTCAATAATTGTTATATTTAATTCTTGATTATTCAATATTTGTTATATTTTAATTTAAATAATTCAATTCGAAGCGTTTTAAATTCAATATAAAAAAATACTTTTAAATTCAGCATAACAGTGTCACCAGACAAAACCAAATGTGCAAAGAGTCACTGGATCATACTTTCTTGCATAAATGATCAGGTGACATCATCACTGCTGCATCAGTTTATATATTTTCATGAGAAAGTTTCAACTTTGTTTTAACATCTAGAGTTTTAACATCTTACACGACGTCCCACGATCAATCAGTAGATTCTAATTCTGTTAAACAGAAATTATAGTTCACCCTGACGGTCTCATCCTTCACTATAAGACAGTTTGTCGAAACCCCGCCCACAACGTCCGTTTAACTCACTCATTTTCATAATCGGTTCATTCTTAATACATATGGACGTTGACTTGTATAACTACGCATGCCCTCATAGATCATGAGGCTCCGAGGTTCGAACCTGCCACTTTTAGAGAGAGTACCTTTTTTAACATAACAAACATTATAAAGAGAGTCGGTCTCCAAAGATATAAGCTAATACTAAAACATGACATCGCTTAACAAAAGTTTGAGAGCAGGTTTCGAAAAAAGATTTTGCTTTTGTCATTATTGTACCGGGAAATTTTGGAATCTCAAATATTTGGGTCATGAGTTGTTAGCTGGAACTTTGCCTTAGTGAGGTCAAAAGTTAACAATTCATTCATGATGATCTATCGAGAGTCGGGTAGACAGTCAGCTGAAAATGCTCAAGTTTTTCTTTAAGTTATTAATAAAATTAATTGATTCTAATTATTTTAAACAGACTTACAGGAAGTCTGAATGTAATTTAATTCTAAATAAAAATACATGTTATCAAGGTTTTTATTACATGCTGTTACCAGATCTTCCCTGTGTCTTTCTACCAGATGCTATCTTGTTATGACTCTTCTTATTATTCACTTCTCTCCTCCTTCAATTATTTTTTTCTGTTGGTACCAAATCAACAACCTGAAGGTGGCGGAGACTTCTCCATGTCCTAACATTGCTCAAGCAGTATTATTTTAGTTAATCTTTGTCAAATATGAGTCACATATTTGTTATATATTTTGATGAGAGAAGAAAAACAAACAGTGAAGCTGCAAAAATATTAAAAGACATTTAAAACCTCAAATATCCGGCCCAGGATCTGACCTTCATGACCTGACCAATACACTGGCAGGCAGGTGAAGTGAGGCGACTTTTAAAACATGTGTCCTGGGTTGGAGGTTCAGCAGGGGAGTTGGTGCTGATCCAGTTCTAAATTGACCTGAAAAATATTGTCAAAAGACTAAAAAGCATGTCATATCAGACTGTTTTATGAACACAAATAATTAGGGTACATATCAAGAACTATTAAAATAAAGGTTTTCGTGATAAAGTATAAAGAATTGTTTAATTGAGATAAGTTGAGCATTTCCATAGACAATATTATTTCCACTGGCCTTAAAAAAAACATTTTTGAAATGAACTAATGGAAAAATGATTAACTGAAATATGTTCATCAAATTTACTACAACATATAACTTTATTGTGATTCTAATTCACTGCTGGTATTTATTCTCTGCTTCAATCTGTGAGGAAGGAATTTGAAGAGAAGAGATGTGTCTGTGCCAGGAACCTGGCCTTAAGTTTAATAAACATTTGATGCTTTGTTATAAGTGGGGGAACAAAAAAAACTACAACTTGTGAAACTGGGATGGAGATATAAAAGCAACTTTACCTCTTTATAGCTCAGAAAGATTTCAGACATGCAACCATTGAAACATGCGAGAGACATCCGTGTCCATTCTCACTTGTGTACAAGTAAATAATTGTGACTTTGAAGTAAATCTGGTGTCTCTTCTTTGAGTTTCAGCTCTAAATCATTTTTTGATTTTTTTTAACGTGACATGAACACATTAACAAATGATCATCGGAATGTTGATGGTTATTATTATAGTGATAAGTTTGTGGATGTGGTGAAGATTGATATAAATATAATTTTCAGAAGTTTTGTGCTTCATCACCTAGTTATGAACAGTTATTAGGTATTTGGTTAGATAAGCCTCAAACCTCACACTCTGACCTTCACCATCTATACATTATCACTTTCAAACATTTAAGACATCAGTCAATAAGTTGTTTTACTAAGTTTAAATAGTTTGCCTTTCAGAATATTACATTTAAGAACACAAATTCAGGAGAATGGATTTATTCATGCTGGTTTATTGAGAAGGTGAAGAACAGCTGCTATGTTTGGAGAGACTAGTCCAACAGAATGTGTCTCATAGCAGAGGCAGAAGTGAAGTGAAGATCCTGACAGGAAGTCTGTGGATTAAAACAAAAATAAAACATTTTCATTGAACATTAGAACTCTTTGTTCTTTTAGTAGTTGTCATGTACATTTTTAAAACTTTAAAACAAAATGTTTTACAAGATGCAAACTAAAGTTCTTTATTTCAATCCTCTCAGTACAAAGACCATGATATTTGTCAGTCTATAGCAACAAGGTATAATATAGTCCCAGGAGGAGATGGTTGTAGACATTCTCACCTGGAATCACTTGGATGAGACAGGGTCATTCCCTAAAATCCTTTTCAAGACATCAGCCAGTTTCTTTGCAGCAAAATGTTCTTTTGGTATACGGCTGGCTAGAACCAGAGTGTGCACGTAGTGAGGTTTGGAACATTTAGATGTATGAAATACATTGACACACTCTTGTGCTTGAGTCACTCACCTACATGTCTACCAGTTTGACCCTCCGCTTCCCAGGCGACCACCAAAAGAGCAACAACCAGGAAGACAGTTAAGATCCTCATTTTCTAGAAGACAGAAACCTTCTTCAAATGATGCTGATGTCAGCACAGAGACATTGAACTCACCGTCAGAGTCAAGTAGGTGACAGCTATGCAGTAGTTAGAAGAGAAGATGGTAGACTATCTTCTCTTATAAGAATCCTCTGACTGTTGGACTGATTCTCCTTCTATTTATTCTCTTCTCTCCTCCTTCAATTATTTGTTCTGTTGGTACCAAATCAACAACCTGAAGGAGGCGAATAGTTCCACACGTTTTCAAGACTTTGGCCAAAGACAGGAAGCTCTCGGCTTTATTCATTTACTAACAGAGAGGAAACTGTTTCATTTGAGAAATACTTGGTACCATGTGCCATGAGCCAAAAAGGCATCAGAGGATTTGCCTATTTATTGAAGAAGTTTTGAGTTCCAATAATTAGTGCTAAAGGTATTAAAATCGATGAGGTTGTTTAAGTAATTCTTGCACACTTTATGTAAATCATATAAACTTTAATTCACTTCTCAAATATCACTGTTTGTCTCCTATAAGATATATTTAACTGGATTTTTTTTATCCAAACAACCAAGGAAATGATTTATAAAGGAAAATCATGAAAATGTACACGGTTTCCCAAACTTTTTCATACCACTGTATAGTTGAATTCAAATCATATTAACTGGGTTCAACGCAGTAACAAAAAGCTTTGCTATATTCTGTGATTTTAAAGCTCCAATTTAATACTTTGACCTCAAAAATTATTTGGAATTTTGATTAAAACATGGTCATGATGAGAGACGTATTGCATCTTGGAGAGGAAGACTTTACGTTTGAAATATGTGAAGAAAAGTTGAGTTTCACATGACATAGTTCACATTTCAATACATTTATTTAAATTAAGGGTAAAAGACCATTTTATTGTTGCTGTTATTTGGGTGATTTTAACAACTGTTAATAATATGGAATATTACCTGTTGCATCCCTAAATACACACCATGTAACGCATGCAAACACATCAACGGACACCAAACCCTGACCTGATTATATCTGGAGTTTTATAATAGTGTGTTTGCGTAGATATTCATTGCGTAGATTTTGGGACAAAAACCTCTTTGGTTTTTAAGATTATTTGCCTCGGATATAATCTCCCATTACCTTTATTTCCTTGAAGGCCTGCGTTCTCTGATGGCGTGCAAATTTGAATTTAACCACCCACAATAAATCATATTGACTTTTATCGAGCTTACGAGTAACACCTGTTATTTCGCCCCATTTTTAATTGTATCCTGAAGCTCCCACTTTAATCAGTCTTGAGGAAAAAAAAAGTGCAAATGCTCATTTTGCTTTGACGCTGTCCTCCAACAGATGTGCGTCGCTTTCAGCCATTAATGACTCAAGCGTCAATTGGAAAACATCTGTGCTGTCTGACTCGGAAAGGGTTCCCCAGACGTCTATTTCAACAGAAACATTTCGTGCATTTGTGCGAGCGCGTTACGCGGTCCATGCTGCACATTAATGATACATGTATATGTATTATATATGGTGGTGTCAACGCCGGGATGAGGTGAGCCGCCAGGATCAGGAGCGAAGGGATCAGAGGAAGGTGCGAGCGGAGCGGAACAGGATTAAAGGTTGAAAGTGAGATTTTTTTTTTTAGATTGTATCAACAGCGACTGACAAACCATACCTTTCCCCTTCTGCTGTCTGCTGCTCGCTGACAACTCTCGCAAGCTGTTACCTTAACACTTGCTCGACAGCTGCGAATACAAATGGAGGCCTTCGCTTCAAGTTAAATGACAGGAAATATAACGAAGGCTGAGGTCCCAGCTGTGGCCCCTGCTGGATCAACTACCGGTGCGTAGAAAAGAAAAATGGAAAAAGGAAATGGAGATGTAAAAATTCGTTCAGATTAAAGTTATTGTTTTGGCGGCATTTTTTCACGAGTGGTGCGTCAGAGGACCCAGAAGCGGAACTTAAGTCTTCATGATCACTCTTTAATAAATCAAATTGAAATGGTCAATCCAAAACTAGGACAAAAACAAAATCTAAGATCAAGAACACAGGTGACGGGGCCACGTCTGGAATGGAGCTACAATGAGAGAGAAAAACTCACTAAAACAGAAAACACTGACAACGTCAGGAACAGTCTCAGGAATATCCAAAAGTCAAGTTCCCAGAACAGATCGGAGCAAAAACTTGTCGGGAGATCCAATAAACTGGCCATTTCTTACTGCTTTGGAGCTACTTTTGTAGGGGGAGAGACCGCCACTCATCAGCTTAGCCATGCAAACCTGTCACCTGCTAACTGGGTAAAAAAAAAAAAAGAAAAAAGGAAGCAATCTAAGAAAAGGTGACAACATATCAGGATCATGACACATTTAACTAATAATAAATTGATCAATTCCAGCTTAAAGAAACTTTTGGGATAAACCAGAGACCTTTTTTGTGGGAATTCTGTGGGGAAAGTCCTTGTCGTGTTTCTGTTGTTCTTTTTCAAGTCCCTCTGTTTTTTTTTATTTTTCTAGAATTGAAAGAAGTGAATTCGGAAAACAAAACTACATAGTTTTATATGTAAGGACCAAATATTTATAGTTAAGAAGTTGATTTATGAAGGCATAGAGAATACATCTGTTCCTTTTTAGATTTATAGTCATTAATGTTTGTTCATTTTACAGCGACTGATGGATAGTTGCCTTTGTCTTTATCTTCCAAAAACATCCAAATACCTCCATAATGCTCGTCTGTAACGTCCATTTTGTATTGAAGCCTCAACTGAGCTCCATACACTACATTAGCATTAACAAACATTTTTGTCTATAACTCGAAAAACAGTTACTCTGAAAATAATCCCAACTCTTAGTCGACATGAGGGCTGTAGGACGATCCCAGACAGGCTTCTCTGGATGTGAAGGAGATACTTGCAAGGTCTCCCTAATGACTCAGAGCCTCATCTCTGAGTGAGAGTCCAGCACCCTGTGGAGGAAACTCATTTGGGCCACTTGTATCTGCGACCTTTTCTTTCGGTCACCACGGAAAATTTGCCTTAATGAGGGAATGATCCGCCGATCTGCTGTATTTATTTTGTGTCGTGTGTTTTTAAAAAATCTTCAAGTTTACTTGACATTTGTAAATAGGCGAGCCTTGAACCTTAAACTAGCCTTTGAACAAAAATAAAATAAATAAGACTTTTATTGTTGCCTCTTTAGCTGCATTCTGCCGTACAGATACATTTTCAAATTGAGCTTGTTCTTTGAATGAAGTGAGTGAACCGCAATTAACTTTTAATCATCACCTCTTAAAATACCTTAGAATGTAAACTATAGCAGGGGATTGTTGAGTCAAAACTGTTGCAAATGCGTCAGAGGTTAATCAAATGTAAAGGCGTATTTGTACCGTGATCCGCAAATGTGTAATTTAATTTAAAAATGTGTAACTCAATGTGCAAATGTCTATTTTTTATTCATGTTGTCAACCGCACAACTTCCAAAAACAGGCTCAATTTACACAAAATCATGTTGCAGATACGCATTTTAAACACCGTTTATTTGTGACAGTTTTGACTCTGTTATAACCCCATACAATATCTACTTATTATAAAGTTTTACTTAAGTCTTTGTTTTCCTGAATTCCAGCATTTCTCCATTATTTTCTTCTTCTCTCTGTGCCTTTATCCCTAATGTGGTTTCTTTAATCCAACAACAATGCTGAGGCTCCTTCGAGATCCTCTGCTCATATTTCTCGCATAAAGTCACCCAAAGGGCCTCGTTGTCAAGGTCCCATTATCTTTGTGTTATCAACACGCTGGAGAGTCTGTGCGCCCACTGTGACACCACAGCAAATATTGGCATTACCTCTCTAATCACATTTCTCAAATGCCTCAGACGGGAATGTGTCTGTGCAGAATCGGCTCTATGGCAATTGATGATAAGCACAGTAGCAGATAAAAGACCACAAGAAATGTGCCACTCAAGGGTTTGGTTGTCAGAGGTTTTGCGTTTCTTTTGCTAATCCTACTTTATAATGAGTGTGTTTTGCGAAGCATCGTCAACATCAATTTCAATTTTCTTGTTTCCATGCAACTGTTCACATTGTACCATGTCATTATAACCAGGCGAATCAACAGAAGGCTACAAAAATATACATTATAAAACAGTTTTTTTTTTTGCATTATGCAAACAAAAGGCTACAAAATATACATTATAAGACATTTTTTCTGTATTATTCTAACAAAAGGCTACAAAAATATATTCATTACAAGACAGTTTTTCTGAATTATTCTAACAAAAGACTATAAAACTATACATTATAAGTCAGTTTTTTCTGCACTATGCCAACAAAAGGCTACAAAAATATACATTATAAGACTGTTTTTTTTCTGCATTATTCTAAAAGGCTACAAAAATATACATTATAATTAAGTCTTCATCTGTTATTCTAGCACAAAGCTACAATTATAAACGTTAAAATTTAGATTTGATCGGTTATGTTAACAAAATGCTATACATATTTACATTTGAATTAAGTGTCTATCAGTTATGCAAAACAAAGGCTACAAAATATAAATTAAAATGCAGGTTGTATCAGTTATGCTAACAAAAGGCTACATAAATACATACGTATACAAATATATAAGAAGTAGTGTAAGGAGACAAAGTCAATTAAAAAATTTAAAAAAGCAGTTTCAAATGATACAGCAACATTATTCAAAAATAGACAAATATACATTTAGGTTTTTTCATATTGGTACACAGTGAGTGATGTTAATACTCCTTTAAATTGCAACAGTTACGAGCATTATCCTAGTTATGGGTGTAGACTCGTCTATAGATGGATTTGGGAAAAGGAGGGAGTTCTTCACATCAGCCTCAATTCTCAGGTGTAACTCACAAGGCTTCTTCTTTCCATCGACATTATCTGACCTTAAATCTTCTGGTCCGTCTGCGATAGATCATCGTTCATGTACAACGGCTGATGGATTGAAGCTTAATGAGGGAATTGGACTCGAGACGGTGGGGACGATGGAATGAGGGGCAGATGATGGAAGCGCTTTAGAGACGACTAAAATGGAAGGTCATGCTGATGGGTTTTAGTTAAATTTGGAAGGATTTATTTTCCTATTTGGGTTTTCAATCATCACATAATCTGGTGATTATTTTCGTGGATTGTGTCACCAAATAGTTTCTGATGAATCAAAGAAGAACATGTGAAGAATCACTCGACATCTTCACCTTGACGTTTCCTCCTATCATACTATACATCACTTATCATCGGTACTATATACTGAGTCCATGAACCCCATTGGTTGTCCCCGTTTCTCTTTCTCCCATGTGTCCTCTCAACCCGTTTAACCCTGCCTGCACTCTCTTCCTCACCTCCGTCCTGTTTTCCGGATGACTGGTCCCGACTGCTTTAACTCATCATGTTTTATTGGTCCTACTCTTCTCTTACATTTAAGAGCTCTCCCTCCGGTTTTCACTGAAAGTGTAAGCTCACTGTTTCTAAAGCACATCGCTGCAAAGCACTTCTTGCTGCGACCACAGGAAGTTGAAGGGCGTCGCCACAGTTTCTGCAGTTCTTTGATATTTGATGTTACAATAGGCAAAAACTATACCTTTATGACAATATATTAAGATCTTATTTCATCTTACACCTGATGAAGAGCAAAATAGACACAAAGAGAATTTTCTTTAACCTCAAACTGAGAAAAATCCAAAGTATATAAAAAGGGTAAAATTGTGTAAAGCATAACTTTATAAACATTTCTTCAAATGTTATATAAACTTACACCTGATGAAGAGCGAAACAGACACGGAAGTCATTTTTAATTTATATAAAAATACTCAGTTAAAATAAAGGGGAAACATGCGAAACTTCCTATAAACTCAAATTAAAAATGCTCTTTATTTTTGAGCTTTTCAAAGACAAAAAAAAACTTTAAGGAAAGCAATGATAATTATATTTGAAAAGCTGGTTTGCGGAAGAAGTGCCAGTTATATATATATGGATAGTGTCATATGAATAAGTTAGACATGATCTAATGTGAATTATGTATTTTTTCAAATTGTAAATACTTTAGTTGTAAAACATTTTTTAAATAAAACATAACATAGTTTTGTAATTTTTATTTATTTATATTTTCCCAAGCCTTTTAGTAACTTTTTAAGTTTTCCGAGTACTTATTTGCTTGTATAACTTTATAATAACGAAATGGAAGTGGATTTAAAATGACCTCTGTTATCTCTGCTTTGCCGTGGACGTATAATATTGACGAGTATAAGATATAAAACAAGTAAAAACAAGAATAATAAGCAACAATAAAATACAGTCTAAACTCTAGGGTATTGTTTTGACTAATAATTGGTTAGAAATATGATTTAATTTCCTATAATTTTTTTGCTTCCCGGCATCTGGTTTTTGAGAAATGTATTCAAGCAAAGTCAATATTTGTACGCAGAGTAATCTAGCCTGGAATAATAAATCTTTGTCAACCAAAGGGAATCAATTCTTGCCGGTGCCAAGTGAAGACACTCCCTGTTGGACGGAGAGTTGGACGGAGAACGAAGCAGCAGATGCCCACACACATGCTACTTTAACCTCCTGCTGGGAGGAAGAGAAGAAGAGGATACAATATATAATCAGAATGAGGAAAGTGTAAAAAAAAAAAAAAGAAGAGTGGGAGGATTGGCTGTCAGAAATAAAAGTTGAAGAGAAAAGCAAATGACAGCTTTGCCCGACGAGTAAAAAAAAAAGGGTGTGGGATAGAGAAGCTTGAGAACCAACCTCCTCACAAACTTTTGCACAAAATAGAAGCTCATCTGAGGTGACAACTGTGTGATATCGGCCTCAGAAGACGTTGAAGCCGCGGTCCACGCTCCCCCCCCTCGAGGCATCCGTGAGAGACCACCGAGCACAGATGGTCACAAAAACCTAAGTGCTGGTTGTGTTGGCTCTTCGCGGTGTCGCGGTGGCGCATGAAGAAGCTCATTAGTACCACATTAAGACGATCATAGTCGTGCCAAAGTACGTATTAAACTCACGTTTTCCTAAAGTTCTCCCCACGATGCCGGGATAAACAGAGCAGACAGAGTTGTCGCGGTCATATAAATGCAGATTGAGGCACAAGGAAGCATCAATCAGGAGCTCATAGTGAATGTTTCCCAATGATAGAGACGTGGAGGAAGAAACAGGAAATTATTCATCAGCTTTTTAAGCCTCCCTAAAAAAAAACACTGACGGCAAGAAGGAAATCAATCCCCAGAACTTTATTTCATCTGATCCCCATTTTTTAATGAATATTTAAAGAGACTGCCGCTCGTATTTATTGTTGTCGTAGTTCATACAAAAGTAATCAAACATTATTTGAATTGCATTTTAAAATAACAGCCAGATACCCAGAGTTATTAAAAAAGGGTAAAAATGTTTTTATTAAAGTGACTGTGATCATAGGAAAAATTAAATTAACAGAAAAAAAAAACCTATTCTGTACTGAAAAACTTGACTAAAGTATATAAAGAAACTAAAAATTGGGAAAAGAACACAGTTCAAAAAATATCATTCATTTTTAACATTCACATTTATCTATTAAGAATCTTCAAATTGTTAGCTAAGAGCAACTGTTGGCTAGTTTTTTTGTTAATTTATTTGAAAAGATACTTCAAGGTCAACTAATATCAAACTCCAACTCTCCAACACTTTAATCATGTTAAAGTCTTACTCTCCAAGTTGCAGTAAGTCCCTCATCATGACCATGTTTTAAAACTTTATAACTTTTAAAATCCATCTGAAATCTGGGCGAATGAGAGGTTACGAGAGTGAAGTCCATTATGGTGTTATAATGGCTTCACTCCACCTCCAGCCAGCCACCCTTGAAGATGGATACTTCCAGGATTAATGATGCTTGGTGACACACCTTGATGCTTGACCAATCACAGCAAAGCGGGTTTGGTTATGCTAAAGAAGATGTCATCTCCAGAAAAATGAAGCGTTTAAGTGGTCGGAGCTTGATATCATTTTCTAATGTCAATATTTCAATGAAAATAGTTTTTTTTTGACAAACGGACACTGATGATACATTAGAGTCCAACGTCTATTTAAGAAACACTTAAATTAACACATTAGTTGAACTTTCAATAAGTTTCCTTGAAGATAACTATACAACTATCTCAGCAGTTTTATTCACTTTAACAAGAAGAAAATATTAAGACTGCAACTGGACTAGACTTAAAAGAGTATGAATGTGACGACAAATTCAAGACACGGGTAAAAAAATAATAACTGTACAATTCAAAAAGGGAACCCAAACAACATAAGTGTGTACTTTTGTTTTCATCTCATCCTGTGTGTTGGTGTAGATCTGGAAAATGATTGTTCTGGTTCTTGCTCTTGACATTATCAACGTGCCAGGGGGTATAAAACGCCAACGTGATTTGATTCAAAAATGACAAATATCTTAGAGAACCAAGAGCATGTACACACTGAAACAAATGTTTTCCCAACTAGCCCTTACCCAAGATAAAAGGAGACTTTTGCCAATAAATCCAAAAAAACATCAGAGTTTGACTGCAGACGATGGTGCTTACGGTGCAGCTCAACTGATGGTGAAAGTACCATTTCGGAAACTTCCTACGTAGTGACGTCACTTGAATATCATGAGGGAAGAAAATTTCACACATAAAAACATTTATATCCTCAAAAATATGACCTTTGTCCATCAGATTATTTACCACTTTGTCACTTCCTGGGCTATATGTGATGCCGCCGCTGATTGGCTGAAACAAGTTTGACTAAAAATAAAATCATTGACTTGTAACTGTACTATACAGTGAAAGGAAGATGTTGAAATTTATGGATTTCTTGTTAGTTAATAAATAAAAAACAGGAAATGGGACAAAGTGGAAATAAAATGCATATTTTTGTTAATATAAATGTTTTACGTGGTACAAAGTTTTGTTCAAAAATCTTTAAAAAAAACATTGATTTTGCCACATAGATACACTGGCAGAAATCCAAGTATTTGTATATTTTATTACATTTATTTTAGTATAAATAATAAGTGATTCACTTCGTATTCATCATTGGCTTCTCAGTGTAGTGTGTGCTTCTAAAATATTTTGTCTAATGTACATCCAAGAACATGTTTTCTGTCTCGTCCAAAGGTCATTTTGTTGCGCATTATATTAATACAATTTTAACTCAGTGTTTCCTTCTCCTCAGCGAGCTGCTGTCAAGTAAACAAAAAACAAAGAAACAAAGAATACGATCATTATTTTTCTTCTTAGATGGTCAAGTATCTCTTCCGATTAGCGTCAAGGATGTAACTCCAAATACGATTGATTTCAGCAGCAGCGTGAGACGAGATCGTGTTGCAGAATAGAACCCCGATGCCCTGAGAAGGCAACACATGATGGGATGTCAGAGAAAGTTCTGGTAACCATCGAAGAGCCGTGCCCACTTGTGCCCACGTAATCATTCACTCGTGTATCCTGTTGCTTTCTGACCACTGCTGGCAAACACAGTAGAGAAACTACTCAGACTCCCATGTTGATGATTTCTTGACTCGGTATCAAACTGTCTTAAATTAAAGTTATTAAAAAAAACTAATAAATCTTTGCCCAAAGATATTTTTCTCAACTTTATAACTCTGGATAGATATTTGTTTAATTTTCTGCACACATAGTCAGGAACCCAAAGGCAAAGCACAATTTAACTTTTAATCTAGTAGCAAAAACATTAAGTGTCAATCTTTTAGTTTTAGTTTTTTTTTAGTTTATTTTCTTTTCGACAGCTTTAATACAGTTTTTACTGATGCCATGTCCATTAGGAAAAAAAAGCACTTTGGCTCATGTCATGCTCCTTTCAATATTGCTGTCGAAAGAAAAAAAACACACAAAATGGTCCATGTTCATCAAATATGTCCAAGGAAGGATGAGCAGGAATTTGGCAAAAGGGGTTGAAAGACTCGTGGTTCACACTGGGAACGACTGCTGGTCTGCGTTGTTGGATTCAACGGACAAGCTGTTTCGGCCCTGTGTGCAGTAGAACCTCATGCCAGGACTGATGGACAGCTGTCAGAATACAGTTCAACATTTGGAGGATTACACAAAAACGAAAGAGCTTCCAAATAAAATGTGTGTAAAAGAAAAAAGAAATAATAATTAAAATCAGATGATACAATAAGGAACATTTTTCACATATTTTTGTTAGATTTAGAGTGTTTTAAAATACATAATTCCACATACATTCATTAATATCAGTCTTCTGAAAAAAATCGTGATTTGAGTCATAACAGTGTCCATAAGGTTAATTAGAATAATAATAGAATAATAATCAGATCTGGTTTAACGTCACACATTTTTACTTGCAAGGAGAGAGTAGAACAGAGTTTACATGTCTGTCTGAATCCATTCTGAAGCATGAAGCTGTTAGTTCGCCACTGTGTCTTGCTCTCAGTTTCACAAGCTGCTCATTATCTCACTCCAAATGTTTGAACCAAACACACACTTGAAGGATTTATTATCCTCAAGGTCAGGGGTGGCGTTTACTTCTTAAGAGACCTGGCATGAAGACCTCTACTCCCACATTTGTCTCCCACACAAGCAGTGATTAATACGTAAACTCGGAGAGAGAATAACATTATATGAGAGTCAATTTGATGAAACATACTTTAGCTCAGGACTTTCCCCATCAGTATCAATCAGAATTGAATATCAGACAAACATTCATTTTATGTAATTTAAAATTTGTCAAAAATTCCTTTTGGACAATAAGTAGAGTAGAACAGAAATGTCCCATTTATTTCTATATTTTTGTTCTTCTGACCATCATGATTGGCTTAAAAAACATAACCAATTTTAATGAAATACTACGAATAGAATCTAAGATGTTTTAGTTCAACATTTGTAGATTTATACAAAATAAATAATACAATAATACATTTTAAAAACACATGGCAGAGACTAGACCTTTTTCTTTTTTTTTTACAAATGATAAAAAATAATTAATTGTGTAAATACATTTATTTTGAACCATTTATATTTTTCATTGTATTTATTTATTTATTTATTTTTTGTTCTCCCAACAATACTGTTGGTGCCAGAATTTATACATTTAATGGAATACTACAAATATAGTCTAATATTTTCAGAAAAAATCAGTTTGGACAATTGGTAGAGTAGTAAAATAATGTCCAACCTTCAGAAGTTATCACAGTTTTATCTATTTTTTTTAATCTTTCTTATAATAAAAGCACAGAGTGTGATGTTTTCCCAAACAATTCAAACCATATTAAGTCATGTTTTATGTGATACAGCTCTTCCAGTTAACCTTCACTCACCACCAGTGTGAACAATTGGTATTTAGCTTGAATTCTGAACCACTGTTTGCATAAAATAAAAAATAAAAGAATACATCTAAATTAGCTCTATATGAGTCAGAATTAGCTCATCGCTGTTTAAACTCATAGCGGTGTTACTTTTATTAGTCCAGCGAAAAAGCAATTTGCTCCTTGATGCTGTCATTGATTTCCTTTAAAGTTAAATGAAAAAAAAAAAGAGAAAAAAAGTCATCACTGATCTAATTATAAGCGCTAAATGTATTTCACAGTCTCCTCGTGATAAAAGCGCTCTCATATTCTCTGACGACGCAGCGAGGAATAGATCTGATGTTTTTAATGAACATTTATTTTCCGGGGCCCTTCGATATCACGCAATCTCAAAACGGAACATGTGCATGTTGTTGTCTTCTATTTCTCAAGAAGAATTAATACAGAAGTGCAGGCGAAGAGGCGAGCGGCATTTCTGCAAAGGCTGCCAACCTATCGGAGATTAATGAACAAGTTTGTGCGTCGTAGTGCTTCTCTCTGTGCCTCCTCTCCTCTCGGCCGCCTGTGATTTATGGACACCCAGCAGTGCATGAGTTATAATGTGAAAGGGGTTTGTTTTTCCTCATGAAGATGGAATTTTAAATGTTGTGATGAATGACCCGTTGTTGTATTTATTTATGATTCTGCGGTGACTTTGCTCGAGTGTGTGTGTGTGTGTGCGCCGCCGTGTGCGCACGAGTCATTGTGTACTTCATATGTTTATGCAAGTAAAAGCGCTGACATTGTCTTTCGACTTTTAACGAATAAATCAACCTCGGTTTGGCATCTGTTGCTGAATCAAATGCGTGTCATGTCATCTCTCCAAAGTTATTTTGACTCAAAGAATGAGTTACCTCTTTCTTTTTCTTTTTTTTTCCCCTTGTGTGCTTTTGTTTTTACTTTTATTATTCATCTTGCATCCCCAGTGGATTTGGAATCCTGAGATTTGTGTAACTGTTCCTCGGTGACATTTTTGTGCAGGAGGAGTGAAAACAACTGGACTATGATGTTTGTTTGTGTGGGTTTTTGTGATATAAAAAAAAAAGTCTGGGGAAGTTTTCTCCTTCATTATTATTGGTGAGAACATCTGAATAAAAAATATTGTTACTTTATCAACTTGGTTACTCAGAAATCCATCAGCTTTTATCTTTTGACACATATTTATCAAGCAAGGTTTTGTAAAAAATGTTCCGTATTACATTATTTTTTCTTTTATCCATTGAATGTGGATCAATTTACAAGGACTTTTTAACACCAGAAGTCCCACCATTTTGCTGTTTTATCTATAAAACCAAAAGGGCAGCGGATTGGCTGAAAACCACCACTGGACACTCATTTTGTTGCGTAAACATAGCGATCATTGTCACACCACAGGTGGGAACCTGCTAAGAGGGAGTGGGCCGAGAGAGCTTATGGGGAAGGGGGTGACTGTTCACTTCCAACCTGGCAAAGTAAATCCCCACAGACCAGTTCAGGCTGAAACACGGCGAGTAAAAATAATAAAGAATAGTCAGTTTCAAAATTAAAATAGGAAAACAATATAAATAATTTGTAGACAAAGACAAAAATTAATAATACAACATGTTATTTCTCAATATTAGAGAAAACAATAGTGTCAAAAAATGATGGTTGCATATTATTGCGAAAAAAAAGAAGATTCGGTTCAGGCTGGTCTTGAACCAGAGATGTTGGGGTGGGAAGTCTCAATCTTTTAAGCCAATAATAGGACGTGTTTTTCGGTATTCAGCATGTTTGAAGTTTTACGAGAGAGAAGACGATGACTGCATCTTCCCATTATTTACTACAGAGACTAAAAAAAACAGGATTATGAAAAGTTAACTCAAACTCACAACATACAAAATGTTGAATGTGAAAAAAGGATGTATAAGTATGTTACGTCAAATGCCTGTTATTTCTTCGTACAATTTTATTTTATTTTTAAGCAGCTAAATAGGGGACTTATGGTGGTGAGAAACATCATATTCTACCTGAGACACCTTCAAAAGTCACAACCGTGGCATTTTCTATTAGAAATCCATTAATGTTTGCAGGTGTTTTAGTAAATTGTATCTTATCAGCCTAAAATTATTATTTTTCATTGAAACTGTTATAATATTTCTCAATTTTTTTAAGATTTCAAACAAAAAAATGATAAATACCTTTTTTTATTATTAATTGAAACCATGTTTCGATGTCTTCGACTTGACAAAATTGACTTTTTTTTCTGTGCACATAAGATACTTTTTCATTATGATTTATTTCACGTTTCCTTCTTGCATATTCAAGGATTTCTATGGTCATGCACAAATTCAAATGAAGTAATTCAAGCAGGAATTTTACATATATGATATATGTCTGTTTGATTATTTTAATCGAATCCTCATTGCGACCATGTTAGGCTGAATTCTTTATGTCCTTTATATTAGGGCCTTAGATTCAGCGGACGATAAGATATATTACAATACACTTGATTGAAGTTGTCACTAAGGGACATTTTGTGATCGCTCAATTCTCCTTTGGTTGAATTATACAACCGAAAGCCAAAATATTTTCAAACATCAGCTTTAAAAGAAGCTTGAGCCGGCTGTATCCTCTCATCCTCAGTCATTGCCAGGATCTTTCATTCTTCCTTTCGTTGTGGACAATGTAATTACTGCTCATATTTAGTGGCAAAAAAATGTATTATTTTATTTAAAGACCCTTATTAAAAGACTAACCATAAAAGCTATCATAATAAATTGAATACGATTTTAAAGCCCCCCCAAAAAAATGTTTCAATGAAAAAAATGTTCAATAATAAAGTAAAAAAATATATATATATATACATGATGTATCACATTTTTCTTACACCCCAACTTACACCCTTGTTACCTCGGGGTCAAGTTGACCCGAAGGCCCGGAAACAAATGTGTTTGTTGTTCCTCTTGTGTTATCTTAAGGCCGCCAAGGTGACCCAAAGGCCTTAAACACAAATGTGTTTGTGGTATCCCTTGTGTTGTCTCTGGGTCAAGATGAACATATACTTGGAGGTCGTTGACCTTTACCAAATAGCAACTCTAAGGATACCAAAAATACTTTTTTTGGGGCCCTATGGGTCACCTTGACCCTGAGATATCACAAGAGTAAACATTTTTTCAATTCTAAATGTCCTACATCAGAGGACAGCATCCCTCCTGCCACCCAAGTTTCTAAAATTGGACTCCTCTCTCCTCTCTGCTGCTGTTGCAAACGCTCTTCAGGCCTTCATTAGCCGTTTAATCCTTCACACATCGTCGGTAGATTATTAATATGTAACAGAACGCTTCGCATTCATCAACCCTCTGCGAGTCGGCGCCATAACTCTCTGACTGTTTGCTTCTCAAGATCAGTTTAATTATTTCTGACCATAGTAGTCGTAGCAATTTGTCCCAGCTGGCGTCATGATGTTGCTCCGAGAGGGTTGGTATTGAGTTTGTTGATTGGCATACTTCGGTGATAATGACTCGAATTGGCATCGGGCCTTGTCTAACTGGCACCAGAGCTGCTGTTGCAAGCGTGTGTGGGAATTATGTAGAGCGTTCATAAGACTAATTATCAACAGGGGTTGTTGTTCATGTTGTTTCCTTTCCTCTCGTCCTTTCTTCAGGGAGGCCTCATCGCCCTGCTTCTTCTGATCCTGCTTTTCACCCTGGTCCTGTACACCCGACACCGCTGGTGCAAGCGTCGGCGAATTCCGCAGAAAAGTGCCAGCACGGAGGCCACGCACGAAATTCATTACATTCCCTCGGTTCTACTCGGGCCTCAAGGTCGCGACAGCTACCGCGGTTCTCGGGGGACGCACCAGCACGGCAGCTCGGTCATTGGTATGCCCATACGAGAAACTCCCATTCTGGATGATTATGACTGCGATGACGATGACCCCGTGGGACACTCGCTTAACTCCACACCGAACCAGCACCACATCAAGCTGAACGATGGGAACGCTCAGGAGGGGTACGGAGTTAACCTCGGAGGACACGCCGACATCATGTGCAATGACGATGATCTCGATTTTGTGAAACAAGGTGAGTCGTAGAACTGCTACTACATTTGGATCTTCAAACTTACTCTCAATACGGCTACAACTTACCAATATCTAACCACAATGGGTAGTAATGGGCTGGTGAAGCTTCATGTATCATTGTCTTGACGTTCAGTGCCACTAGATGGCTCTTTTTTGGTGAATATCTGACTTTTATGGTCCTGAACTGAAACATGACCTTCTTGTATCGGCCATGGTCTGATATCACTGCTAAAATATTAACTTTCTTGCCCTACTGTGAGATTACAATGTTCATGCTTAAAAATAACAAGCAAAAATGACTGTACATGGAGCTACAAAGTTGTCATTTACTTAAATGAAGTGTTAAAATATGTCGCACGGAAGCACAGTGTTTGGCGAGATCGCCTCCCAGCATAAAGGTAGAAGGTTCACCTTCAGGTCCTGGGGGAGGCAAAATGTGACCTTTCTGTGTGGAGTTTGTATACGTATTCTTCCCGTGTTGCGTGGGTTCACTTCGGTTTCCTCTCACAGTCCAAAAACATACAGAGGTTTATTGGGAACTTGTGGAAATTGTCTATAGGTATGAAAGTGTGTGTGAATGGTTGTGTGTCTTCGTGTTTCCTGCGAAAAACTAGCGACCTGTCCAGAGTGTCCACCGCCTCTTTCCCGAAGAAGCTTGGATAGTATACAGCCCCCCTGTGACCCCTATAATAAAATAATTGGCAGAAAATGGATGGATGGATGTTTAAATATTAACCAGTTTTTTGAGAACAAAGGTAGAAACAGGTACATATTGAACTTTGTTCACCATTATAACATGCACGCGTATCATGTAACTGTAAACAAAGTGACAATTTTGCATGGCATATTAAAAAACATTTGATGCTCTTTAAGTGCACCACTTAAAGGACTTTCCATCTATATACATTTGAGCACTTTTTCTGTCATATTTGAGTCTTCATTTGGTCGACTAGAAGCTTCTCTCGTCTTTGCAGAATAGATGGCAAACTTAACTGCCTCGTCTTGTCCGTCTTTCTTGTTTTTTTTTTTACAAACGGCTAAATTCTTTGGCATGACGCTTCTTTTAGATGCTTCACTATGTTGTTGGATCTTGTGACGTGACTTGAACCCCTCAAAATATCCACACACTAACTTACGAAGAGACTCTTCTGTGAGTCGCTGCTATTAGCAGACGCAACTTGACAGACTCTACCATGTGACGTCAGCGCGATCATAGATCTGTATTACCAAGATCAGATCTGAGGAATCAACCTTTTTTCCATAGATACTTCATCCAGCTTCGAGATGCTGAGTCGGACAGATACCAGAGTCGAACAAGAACATCCCTAATTAGACCCTCACTAATAAAAGTGACTGTGTTTTCATATTAAATAGTTACTTTTTAAAGTTAAAATGAGAAAGAGAAGCAAAAAGAGGAAAACCGCCAAGTGTCATTTTCTTATTTTCCAAACTTACTCTCATGCAGTATTTGGCAAGTACGCAACGGAGGAGCCACAAATCAGTTACACTGGTCCAGATACTGGGGCCAGCCAAACGTTGTTCTTGCATTTAAAAAAAAAAAGTTACACTCAAAAGTTGAGTGTGCACAGTTTCCTGCCTATGAATAACTCTTTTGGACACAAGAAAGTAGGTTTGCAACCATCCAAGAAGCTCTTTCATCCAAGAAAAGTGTGTAAGGGCTGCTACAATTGATAAAGATAATCCACTTGAGTTGGCTTTAGTGTCTGCTCAGGATGTCCCTAAGTTATTAGCCTGTTATGGTTTTAAGACATGACCAGGAAAAGTTCTGGCGCAGGTTCTATCCACTCAATAATTGTTGGTCGTATCTGACCAACTTGTCCGGTTTTGATTTGGTCAACATGCTTTTTGCTGCTCGTTGTTCTTCGCACAAGCGCTTTCATGCATATTTGCTTTCTTTCCTCCCTTCTTTTCTTCCTTAAAACACACATTCAGGTTTGGGTTATCACTGTAAAACAAATTAAGGAATTTGACTCAATAAATATGTACTATATACACTGACAGCTCCTTCTATATTTGGAACTATTTCAATTACTTACTTATTACTGCTAGCACATGCTTGTACTTTGTGTACTTTGTTTGATGTTAAAAAAGAGAAAAACACAAACATTAGCGTTCGTTTTAAGTTAGTTCTGGCTTTAACTGCCACGACAACAGATGGATTTTTTTTTTTCTGGTACTGGTCAGCCACACCCCCCTCTGTGTTCTCTACAGTACAGTACGTTCCACTCATTTATTACAAGGATGAAGAAAAAAAATATAATGATCAGGTTCGGGTGAAAAGCAGCCAGGCTGCCATACTTTGAGGCATGTTGAGCATCAGAGTGCTGAGCTGTAATGTAATTTAGCTTCAGATAATCGAATGTGTTGCTGCGCGGGTCAGGCCACGTGTATCACTGCACGGTTCAGTGAGTCTTACGATGCAGAAGTTGAGGGTCATTCATAGCTTCCAGATAATGACTCCATCTCTTTTAGAAACAAAACCAAGCACATTTTATTTTAAAACAGTGGAAGCCATCTCGAGTTTTTAGTTGAATGAATCAAAACAAAAATCAATACGATGGTGGATTTCCAACTTTGATAATTAATAACTATAAAACCGGTAAAAAAAAATCCACATGAAATATCCCAGTCTTGTTCTTTGTGTACTTTACTCTGACTCAAACCAAAGAAAAGGTGTGGATCGATCTTGAGAACAGAAAAAAGTGGTGTCAAAAACAGGCAGTTGGTGCATAAGATAATCAGATTCAACTTGAGGTAGTTCAGTCTCTCAAGTTCGTTTGAAGTATTTGCCAGCAAAGACATCTGAAACACCAAGGTACCCCTTCCTCAGGCGCTGTGTTTGATTCACAAGTATAAGGAAATAGTCAAAGTGAACCACACTTGGATTCATCTCTCCCCACCGGTAACAAAGCCAAAAGGTTCTGAGTCTCCCCCAAAAAGGAAGTGATAGTTCACCCAACATTCAAATTTCTCTAATTTTCTACTCGCCTTCAAGTCAACTAAGGACTTGGACAAGTTTCTGAGTAATTCATACCTTTTTAGTTATTGCAGGCAGAACTATATGTCCATGGGTTGGTCTCGGTGATCACTTCGTCCAAAAAGACACTTAAAAACAACCAAATACCTCCGTATATGCTTGCCTGTAACGTTCATCTTGTATTAAAGCCTCGATATGAAACTGTTTTGGTTACAAACAAAGCTTAAAATATTAACTTATATTATCAAGAAATGTTACCAGTCGGCCTTAAACAAACATTTTTGAATCTACAATTATTATATATTTTAGTTCACGTTTATTTATTTAAGTGATCTCATTGTTTGATCTGTTTTATAAAGCCTTTTTTTTTTTGCTAGTTCAAAGCAGGGCATGTGAGACCAAACTTCAAAAACTTCACATCTTTGGATGGGTATTGAATAGGTTTTGTCAGATTGTGGTGCGGAAAAAAAATAGAAAACGATACTGAGTTAAGCAGCACCTGAATCAGTGCCTAAAGAATGAACGCAAAATGTATCCAAATAAACATACGCCAATCAGAATGAATACATGTTAAATATTTGTATTTAGACAAAAAATAAATATAAGATTTGACGTCACCAAACCAGAATAAAGCCCCGAACTCCACGCGATGCTTTTTATTCATACCGTTTATCAAAATCAGAATCTTTTAATTCCAGTGTTGTAAACGCTACACATGAATTTTTTGTGGTGATATTACAAAATAAAATAATATAAATGACACAAATAACATATGGATTAAATAGTGGAAATACTAAATAAACTACAGTACTTTAAATTATAGTAAAGGATATTACCATGAATTGGCATTGTTATAAATAATGAATACAAATTAAATTCATTAAATAAATGATACTCATGTTCTGGACACTAAACGGGCATAAAGAGTTGAACTCAGTGTCAGAACCAGTGCCGTTAATGTACAAATGTTGCTACACAGCTCTACAAGAATCATCAGTGCACAATTATTAGCATTTCCTAAAAATGTAATTGAAATATTTAATCTACATCTGGGACATTATTCAACGGAGGGATAGAGACAGCGATCACGTAACATCCCTGGTGGAGGTAATTGATGTTTACTACATCAGTTGAGACCGTTGTGCTCCCGCCACACTTCACAAGCTTTAAAGTTCTCCTTTGAAAGGATGAGTTATTGGAGGAAAACATAAAGAATATATTTCAATTCCGGCTGAATTAGTTGCAGATCCATGGGGGAAAACAAGCCCGGGTTTTTTAAGTACACATTTATTTCCGTCTGGTTTTTAGAATGCATTTAAATTCAAATGGCCTCTGGTGTTTTGATCCTCCTCCGTTATACCATCATTTATTCTTAAACGCAACACTAACAACACTTGCCTTCAATATCCGTTTCAATGCATCTTCATTCACGCTGCTTTGAGAGAAACTTGAAATTAAATGGTGGTAAAAAGAGGAAGGGAAGGATCATTACCGAGATGAGAAGGAACCGAGGTCGTGAGGTCAAGATGTGAGCCTCTCTGTCCCGGGGTCTAATCACCGCTGGGCTTCAGACAGTGGACAGAAAATGTCACCATCGAACCCATGTGGCTGCAAATATGTCCCCGCCCACACACACTTACACATCTGTCAATGGCATAATGGCCGACATCGAACCACTCGGCTGACTTCTCTAAAGGTTTCCCTCGACGGCGACACAAAATGCAGTATACTTTTTATCAGAGTCACGGTCATTAAAATCAAAATCCCCCTTTTTCTCTCTGTGTCTTTTAGCAAAATGACACAGTAAAAGATGTCAGTCTTGATAAATGGACATAGAATTCGGGTCATGTACTGAGATCTGGTTTACCATAACAGCGCCCACTCTGCTCTGTTTGGTCAAAAATGTAAGGTTGGTCACCATGCGACATCAATCCTGAAGTCTCCATCAACAAGGGACTTGTTGTATGAACAAAGCAGGAGATGATTAGCTGGCTGGAGTAGGTGTGATGCCTTTATTACGTCATAATGGACTCGCTCTTGTAACCTTTTGTACGCTAAGAATTCAGACGGGGGAGTACTTTATAAAGTAATAATTTGAAAATATGGTCATGATGAGGGAATTACTGCCGCTTTGAGAGGAAGACTTCAACAATTGAAACATGTGAGTGAGTCAGAAGATTTGAGTTTTCACGTTTGTTGTGCTTTTAAGATAAGATAAGGAAGAAACATCATTGATTTCAATTCATTTATACAGATACGTCCACAACCTGCTCTCTTATTGTGGTCGTTAAGATTTGACAGTTGGTGGTATATGATTAATTCCAACATTTTCATGATCTTCATTCATTAATCCGCTGACATGTACAAAATTGAGTCCCTTACTGGCCCCTAATTTAAGGCAATGCTCAGACGGCACTGCTTTAAAAAAAAAAAAAAAAAAAGTAAGAAAGTAGTCAGAGTGCACAGACTCACACCACAACACCTTTTTTTTTTCAAATTTGAATTACTATCGATGGCTATGTGCTTATTGGGAAATTCTTCAATATGTAAGTGGAACCAGATGGTAAACTAAAACCCTTACACAAAAATTGAATATATATCAACTTGAAAAAAAAAATAGCTTTAAAATGATACGCATATCCTCCAGTTAATAATCTATAGAAGGATCATGGAATATATCTGTAAATGCTAAATAAATGCTGCGTGATGATCGACTGCGTGGATTAAAATATGCTTAAAACCTACAAAATAATTACCAAATTCACCGTGTAGACACAAGGCTGACAGTTAGTAATTAGCAAAACCTTCTTTTAACTTTAAGTGTTGGACTCCGTAATCTAAACTGACAGTTTGCTTAAGTATATTTGCATGGTGTTGTCATGGAGATGCTTTTAAAGTGTGTTTAAAAAAAACAGCTGAAAGGCAAATGGAAAGCTAAAGTATGCATCCATGGATGCATCTATGGAACATTGGCAATCATCATTTTTAAATATAGGCGTCTAACGCAGAACTTTGATCCTGTCTTCGAAACTCGTGCTTCTAGTTGGATGTGGATTTTCGAAGGGCACCTTGATAAAATGTCTGAAATATCTTACCTTTACCAACAAAGACAGAAACATAGACATCCGTGCACAGAGTCTTTCTGTCTTCATAGCGAAGGCAATGAACTCCTGTCCTTGTTGTTAGAGGCTGTTTGGCTTCCCCAATGTCACCGAATGCCATCCGTATTTTATCTAGGGTTGCTGACAGATAACCCCATTCATCCCAACTCAATAGCATTATCCTGTGGGATTATCACCGCGCCTTACAGGGATGCGCACAGCATTGGCTTTTGTTGCTACGACAACTTAACAAACGAGCGCTGTCAATTCCGTATTCAGCGAGATTTAGCATAGCTTTGGGGATGCATTAGGTGTAAATCGAGTCACAGCAGGTGTTAGCAGCTGGAATGAAATACTTATTTTTTGAGAAGACTGGTCAGGGAGCAGTTATCAGCATCAATCTAGTCTGGACGGCTCACTTTTCCAACGTTCTTTTACTCACCTACAGGTGGGCCTATCAAAATGATGGTCCAACAAAAGCAAGCGCTTAGATTAAGTTGTGAATTCTTGAAGACGGCCCAATATCTTAAGTTGTTTCTGGCATTTCCGTAAAATACCCTAAAATATCTGATGTGCCATTGCCAAATACAGCATGTATTTAAAAAAAGGCTCTTCTTATTGTTTTATCAGGGCTGTTATACCGGAAATATTCTATACTAGGTACCGACGGTTGCGGTGCTAGGTGGTGCTACAGCTCCCCCTATAATAGTCATGGCACCCGCCCAGCACCCCCACGAAATGCCTGTGATTTTATATATTAAGTATTTTTTGTCAAAATGTGAATTTTATCCTTGTGTTGAATACTTGTACACGTATATGCTAATAGTCGTGGAATTTTTGTAGCTAACAGTGTCTATGCGTATTTATACCAAAGGTGGTCAGATGTGACCCTTATAAGGAAAAAAACCCAAAATTTCAAAGCACCTTCTCTTAAGTGTTAAAGATACCCATAGAAACTGCAACATAAAATCACTGGCGCCACAACTAAGTACCGCTACCTATACCTACTTTAATACCTGTTCCTTTAGATACCAATTTCACAAGACAAATTCGAACAAAATTAAAATTAAATTACAAATAATAATACTCTCCTCTCCCAAGATGCAACACTAATAGACTCAGGGACTAATTTATTCCTTGTGCTATTAGACTGTTTAATTCTGAGTTTGGGGGCAGGAGTGAAGCGAAAAGATGATAAGAACTAGGAAGTACGAAAGCTTTTCAGAAGGTGCCACAAAAGAATCGAAGTTCGATGACCAGTCCTACGTTTTGTCCTCCTGGTTAAGGTTTCTTAATTATCCTGCTGTGTTTGTCACTGTGTTGTCTTAAGTATCTAAACAATTTTAAATTTGTAGGTATTGTAGGTATATGTATTGCTTTTGATTGTTTAAGCGCTTTGTGTGGACTGTGAAAGGCACTTCACAAATAAAGTTTCATACTTACTTACTAAAGAGTCTCTCAGTACTCTTGAAACATTATGTACCTTTTGAAAAATACGCTTTGAAGTAATAGCTTCAGATTTTTTATATAAAAGAACATGAGTCATCATTCACTACAATACATAATATAATAATATATAATATAGCCATAGTTCAAGTAGCAGCAAAATCAAGTCTTATTATTGGATCTTCGCAGTTTCTCTTTCCTTGGTCTAATACTACGATATATCTTTGTGAATTTATACTCAAAGAAACATTATATCCATTATCCACAAATAATTGTTTTAAGATTCCTTTTACATTCATTATCTAGTTAATTATCAGCTTTTAGAACAGAAATTTTTCAACACCACAATCAATCAGTCCTTGACATGAACATGTTTATTTTCAACATTTGAAAAGTTCTTATTTTATCGTCATTTTTTGGGTTGATTTTGAGGTAGTCTTGAGATACAATTTAAGGGAACCATTGTCATATAATACCCTACATTTGAAAAATCTAATTACACTGGCAATTGCATATAATCATTTTATTTTTAAATTCGTTTTCATGCTAGATATGGTCTCTAATAACATATATTGTCGGAGTTTACTCTGTAACTCCCCGCTGTTCTTTTTTAAGACAACCCTGGAGCGAGAGTAGGTGTTCAGGTCGAGCAATACATTTACCGACCTCACTGCCTCTGTAACAATACTTTCTTTCAGTGGCTGTTCAAAGTGTCTCTCACAAGCTTATAACAGAAGTCGGACAACAGAGGAAGGAAATTAACTTGCAGCACTCGCTGATAATAGCCCGTGGTCTTGACAGAAGGTCGCTGTTGACTTTCTATGAGGTGAACTGGCCCAGATTGTCATGATTATAGTCTTGAGGGTTCTTCAGAAGGGAGAAGATGAATCGCTCGTGTTTGTTGAGGTTCCCATTGACTGAAGAAAGATGCCTTTTATACGTCTCAAGAAATCTTGTGATACCGAGTCACAGCTGCACGAACTCCTGTGTTTTTACAGCTTCACTTTAAAGTCTTGAACTCACCCTTGAGAATCCTTCTTTTTATTTTTTAGCTATTTATTTGTCACAAGGTTAATGGTCAAACGGCTGTGATAAATATTTGATTTGTTTTTTTAACCCCGCGTTTCCATTGTATAATGAAAACTTGAAAACTTGGCTGAACTTTTGCTTGAATGAATAGATCTGAAAGCCTTAAACTAGTCCAAACATCCGCCTTAATAGTTGCTGGGGTCGACTGTATTCTCTCCTCCTTATGTATCACAGGGATCTCGTGGGATTTCATCGTTCGTTCAGCTGCATCTGATGACTCCTGGGAAGTTGAATTACTACACAAAAATAAACAAATGTCATGAATGTTTACATGTTAATTCTAGATACAAAAACGATAAAAAATGCCTTCACCGTGAGTTACTCTACTATAAGTCCACAAGTCTCTGTAGTATTACTCTGAATCTATCTGTAGTATTACTCTGAAAGTCTCTGTAGTATTACTCTGAATATATCTGTAGTATTACTCTGCAAGTCTCTGTAGTATTACTCTGCAATTATCCGTAGTATTACACTGCATGTCTCTGAAGTTTTACTTCGAAAGTCTTGGCAGCATAACTCTGTAAGTCTCTGTAGTATTACTCTGAATTTATCAGTAGTATTACTCCGCAAATCTCTGTAGTAGTACTCTGCAAGTCTCTGTAGGATTACTCTGCAATTATTTGTAGTAATACAGTACAAGTAACTGTAGTATTACTCTGCAAGTCTTGGTAGTATCACTCTTTCAGTGTCTGTAGTATTACTCTGCAAGTCTCTGTAGTATTATTCTGCAAGTCTCTAAAGTATTACTCCACAAGACTTTGAAGTATTACTCGGCAAGTATCTGTTAGTTCACTCTGTGATTACTCTGTCAGTTACTGTAGTATTAATCTGCAAGGCTCGGTAGTATTACTGCTTGACGCACTATATTTATTTTGTAATTTAAGAACGAGTTATAGCCTGTATGAGCTCAATAAAAACACATGTTGTACTTGTAGTATCTTTAAACAATCGTCCATCAAAGCTTATGAGATGTTGCTTGAAAAGTTTCAAAACTTTATTGACACTAGTCTGTGTGTGAGTCCGTCGTCACATGACCAAAACACACGAGCCTCATTGGTCGAAAGCGTCTCGGCGTGTTCATGGTTATCGGTTTGATTCAATATTTTTGATTTGTTATCAGTGCAACCTTTTGTTTCTCAAGATCGCTCTCAGCAAAACTCCTCTTCAGGAAAACTGTGATGCTATTTGGTGTCTCTGAGACGGACGGAAGAAAAGTTTCTGCGCTGAAGGTCTTCTCATGCGTTCATCATCGGAGGATATGACAAGTCTCATTCTCTAATGATGAAGGCATTAGCCTGAGTTAGCGGGTTTGTTCCGGGCTGGCGGGCATTTCTCACCGATGATGTCACATTAGCGATCTGGAGCTTGACACTGGATTATTACTCTCCAGTCTGAAGTTTAATTAGAGCTTAGTAAATACTTGATGGGCCCTGTCGTGACAGCTGGGACCATAAACAATGTCTTTTATTTATATGATCTTCGTGTGCCGCTTCATTTCCTCTCATGTTCGGTGTTGATCACCGACATAAATATGAGGGACCTTGAATGTCACACGCTTTTCTGTCGCAGCAATGTCTTACAGAAGATATATTTTGCTAAATCGTCACTTCTTTATGACTACACTTTACTGCTGTGGTTTCACTTTTACTTTTTTCGTCAGGGGCCACATTTTATACAGTGGCTGTGGTGAGGGGCCGTCAAGCAAAAACAAAGTGGAAAAAAAAGGATTAAATCAAGTAATAAATGCAAGATAAATTCAAATATCACTAATTTGATAAAACTTTTTTTTTCTATTGTATTATATATGAAAAATACTATAGTCATAGAAAGTGCTGGATAATAAAAAAAAATACTACATCGGAGACTAGTTACATTTAAAGATTTTCTTCAATTATTAACATAATGTACTAATTATATACTGTGTATCCTTTTTTTAATTAGGCTATATTAAATACAATAATCACATACAAAAATTATATTAAACATAATCAATATTTATTTTCAGTTTAATGCTTTAAAATGAATTAATTGAAAACATAAATATACTGTATATCGTTTTTAATTAGGCCAATATTAAATACAATAATCAAATAAAAAAATATAATAAACATAATCAAAATGCATTCAGTTTACTGATCAGTTTAATATTTTTTTGATTGTTTAAGCGTTTTGTGACCCTTCTCTCGAAAAGCGCTATATAAATACAAATTACTTACTTAATTACTTACTTACTTTTAAATGAATTAATTTAAAAATAAATAAATATAAAAATAATAAATCCTGTTTCCTGTCAAAATGATTCAACTTCAGTGTATTATTGGAAATTGTATTCAACAATGTTTGAAGTCAGTATATATGTTTATAAATGTGGAATATTTATTTCCTAATATTAAAACTTTACGTTAGTAATATTATATATTAATATTATATGCATCTCCTATTTATCTTGCTACTCTGTTTTAAAGTATCTGCCAGCATGAACATGTATTTTGCTGGATCCAGTCGCGCAACTATTCTCTACATCTCTTTCAAATGTACTGTTTGTGAAATCATTATTTTATCTGGTTTACCATTGATTTATAAATTACACAGCAGAAAAAAGTAGTACACGTTGAAAATGTTTTTTAAAGGGCAGAATAAGACTCGCATTACATGAGGGAAAAAAAGTATAGGTAAACGTTAATTGACTGATTTCTAAGAGATATTTCTTTAATTATAAGTTGATTATTGCGCTACATTGTAGTGTGAACAATTTTGTGCTACGACTGAACATAAACATGACACTTTTTTTCGTTGTTCATTAGTTCTTATCTTTATTGGAATGACCTTAATGGACTTGTGTTTTATTTTGCCGGGATTCTAATTAGAGTGTTTGCTGAGTAAACACAGAAACAATCACAACAGTGTAAAATATAAAAATCAGCCCGTGGCTTGTGCAGTGAGATTACTCTTTAAGAGGAATGTGGTGATAAAGGAAAAGTGTGTTTTAAGCACCACATCAGATCAATATGTAGGAGTGTCTGCAAACTCATGAGCAATCTAACTTATGTTTAGCTGGTTGAAGTGCTCACTCGTGATCTATTATCTTTGCAGACTCTGTTTTAATTTAATTTATTCAAAGCCAAACAGTTGTTATGGGGCATATATGCAGAGAAGAAGATGTATCCTTATGATTGTGTTGTTCTTCCTAGTAAGTAGGTAAGAAAGTAAAAGTTACTAGGTGTAAGGTTGGATCAGATAACTGATGGAAGGTCTGACCATGGATAGTTCTGAAAGTAAGAACCAGAATTTTAAAATTGATACTGAAAGAAACTGGCAGCCAGTGAAGAGTTTTAAGGCTCGGAGAAATGCGAGTTCTTCTACTAGAGCAGGTCAGTTTTGTATTTACTAGAGGCGAGACAGCTTCTTCTTGTTTAGACACCAAAATAAACTGTTACAATAGTATAAACGAGAAGACAGAAACACATGGATTATATAGTAACAACAAGAGCTTTTAGTCCGTTTTCTGCAGTGTTGTACTGGAGACATCACACTCAAATGCAACACCCAGGTTTCTCAGGCTCAGTTTGACAGATTGGCCTAAGTCGCCCAAGTACCGACTAAACCATGGAACTTTATCACCAGACGCAATCACCAGAGTTTCAGTTTTGTCCACATCTAGCTGCAAAGTGTTTTTACTCAGCCTTTGTTAGATGTCTAGCAAATAATTTCTACACAAAATAATTCCGGATTCACTTAGATGGAGTGCTGAACTTTCCAGGTCTGGTGTGCGTTGTTAAAGTGTGTAAATCTATATTTGTCTGTGAGTTCCTCCCACAAAGACAAGCTATTATTACCGATTAACGACTGATGTCTTTAAGTTCATGTTATAATTAAATACTTAATTGCATTTCCTGAAGAAAACCAGACGATCTAGAAGAAGATGCATAACAAGATTTAACAAAAAACAAATACGAGAAAAACAAGATACGATACATATCACGATTATTGTGTTACAATGCAATATATTGCGATATATTACGATACTGTAGGAACAACATAAACAAAATAAGAAAAAAGTGAAAGGCACTACACATAGTCCACATCAGTTTTTCAACTTTGGTACATTATCCACTGGAAACAAGTGACCGATTCATCTGAATATAATTCCAATCATTATCAAGTTATGATCACACGTGTGAACCGAAACTTGGAACTGAAAGAAGATTCAAATACTTAAGTAACACTGAAGCATTTGGAAGATAACAGAACCAAAGTTCGACACCCATTCCTAGAGCTAGACTCCTGCCATGTTGAATTTTATGAATGTTTTTGGGGCTTTATTTTCTGCAGTTTTTTTAGGACAATAGCTGAACCCTGTAATTGAAGTTCATTTTAAAATAAACATACATTTAATCTCTTAAATACATTTCAAGAAAAAAGAGTTTATAAAGTGTAAAATGTAGAGTGACATATAAAAGGAATTTTAAATGTAGAACTCACACTGGTTGCACTGCATAAAACAAGAAGTGAAAATGTGATCAAGGATCATTAATTCACAATTTAAATACACAGCAACAACAGTACTAGGGCTATGTATCGGCATTAATCTGATGATACGATACGTATCACGATGCATGTGCGACAATACGATATATTGAATACATTACGATACTGTAGGAACAACAATATATTGTTTATTTTAAAGAAACAACCCTTTTTCTGGCTTTACAACAAAGAAATGAGCAAATACTTTATCTAATCATATGTGAAAGTGCTTGTAGGAAAGTGCTTCTCAGAATATCAACAAAAATGTAAAATTATGTTAACAATGCACAATGAAGTGCATGAACACAAACAACCTGGAGCAAAATGCAATATCCAGTATCTTTACCCAAGAGTACCTAAACATCATCTTTAAAAGCTGAAGTAACCTGGTGTATCCTTGCTTTTTCACTCACTGCTGCCATTTCGCCAGTTTTGTTCGATGACAAATGTTGCAAACTTGTGGCCACAGGTTTAATTGAGGCACACAAATGAATAAACAATGTGAGTATTAATTGTAAAATAAAACATGGAATGATTGTCTTTTATTCACACACTATTGAAATATGAACCATAAATTAACTTTCTATTGAAATAAAATGTTATTCTAAAGGTACAATTATCATTCTCGATACAATGCTATTGAATCGATCCAGTATCGTGAATAAAAATGTCAGAATATATCGTCATATCGATATTTTATAACGCCCCTTAAGGAATAAAAATATCGCAATATATCAACATATCAATATTATCTTACACTTTTAAAAGGTACCTTTTCTTGTTTACAGTTTCTGATAATACTTTTTATAGAAATCAAGTTTTGGATCAACTCTGACAAAAAGAACATTATATTAAATGAAATATGACTCTTGGTATTAATTATTTCAGCTTTGGTAAAATTCCACTACACATACAAAAATATATATATATGTATATTTATTTATTTTTTTCCATCGTACATTTAAGTAATAGCAAATTAGAATTTGGAAACAAAAAGCCATTTTTTATTATATAATTTTAACTTTAACTTAAATACTTAAAAATGTAAAGTTAAATTTAAAAAATACAATTCCGTCATTTGAATTTGTTGTTTTAATCTGGTTATTTTAACCGAAATCCGAGGCATGTTGCTATCGATGCTACCCAAGCATTTCCGTCGATGCCAAAAAATAAGTTTGGTACGCAGCCCTCGGCGGGACATGGGACGCGGCAGGAATGACTGAGATATTAAAGGAGCCGAACAAAAAAAAAAGTCCATCTTCATTGTGCCTAAAGAACCACGAGCGCTCATTCCACAGAGCGAGACCACCTCAGAGGTGCACCATCCATCCTTGCCCACGGCAACTATTACTCATATCGTAGCTGAAACCAACTACTGGGCTGCTTAATATGCTCTTAAAGTTAATGTATAGTCTCCCTGGAAAACTGTTGGAATGAATTGCTCTTCCTGTTCGACGATGCCCTGTAGAGAGTTGGAAACAGCGTGCAGCTGCAGCTTCATATACATTAGTAGTTATCATATTAAATGAGCTGAATTGTTTTTAATTATGATAAATCGTTGTGGGGCTGTGATGAATCGGTTGCTTTCGTAATTATATTTGCATAATGTTTTGGCTGCTTCATTTGCACGATGATGCACGCGGGAAGTGATCCGCTAACGTTCTTGAGCGGATGTGAAAATGAGTCTTTTTTTTTTTTACATTATTCTTTGAATGTTTGTCTGTCGGGGCCATATGTCGCGGTAATTCTAGAATTTTAATTTAATGTATTAGATTGATGAAAGTCATTAGTCGTCAGCAACTCGACCGTCGCAAATATTAATTACATATTAAAATCACGTTTAAAGCCACGTAATACTTTAAGCTCAGGGTTTCAGATCAGTCAGTGTAAGGATGGTATTTTATTTCATTTTAGACCAGTAGTTCTCAACTGATGGGTCTTAAAAGATCCAAAATTTGTGTGGGCAAAATCCCGCCAAAAAAAATACAGCTTTTATTTTGTTAAAGCCTATAATTAAGACGTTTTTTTTTAAACAGTTCATTATGTTGAGGCTTCAATACAATAAGAGGGACATCACGGACAAGCAGTATCGAGGTATTTGGATGTTTTTAAGTTTTTGTACGAAGATGAAGACGACGACAACTGAGCGCTAATCGCTACGTTAGCGCGGACATCCATTTTTGTCAATGACTCTAAAAAGTATGTGAGATTCAAACAGCACTTTCACTTTCATTTTAATTGAAATATAATGAAATGAATACAGTCTATGTGTAAACTTTGGCTCTGAATAAAGCCAAGAGCGCCATCTACTGTAGTTAGAAAATGATGGCACTTCTTCATGAAACTTCACCATCTTTAACCGTGGTCTCAAACCAGTGTTTAGCCTCTTTAAAGTGTTCTAATGTTGCTGAAAAAAAGCAGTTTAGAAGACTGATCTTGGTCCGCTCTCATCACAGCTAGATTATCCAATTAGCACGCTCCTAAATTGAACTGGAAACAGATATTTAATTATTAAGACTTGTTTTTTTTTTCAATTCTAATAAAACTCAAACAAGGCTATTTGGTGCAACAGAATGACAATGTAGTGGTTTATTTAGACTCAAACATGTTTTGAAATGTTTAATAGTTTATGTTTTATAATGTAAATGTAGTAGAAATGCTATAATTGATTAATCTGAGCAGTCCCAGTTCTTGTTGGCAGTACTTATCGTTGTGCAGTTCTCTGCTAAAACATCATAGAATACTATCGCTTAAATAAATGTTGGTCTGATTAAGCTTCATGAAGCATTGCTATCATTTCCAGAACCCACTAGATGGCACTCTGGTGTGAAAGGTGCAATAAATAAAAATGTTTTACTTACAAGTATTTGGCTTTAAGAAACTATTTAAAAAAACTCATCTTTTAGTCAACGGCGGCATCTACTATTCTATGCAAATGCTTTGTTACCAACAAATTATCATACATAGTCAAATAATAATAATACATTAAGGAAAAATAAAAAATAATAACAATGTATTTAGATAAAAGGTAAGGGAACTGTTAACTGTAAATACACATTTCAGAATAAGTATTATTTTTTAAAGACTACCCTGTGTGATTGAAGCCGATGGGAATGGTCCAATCATAGACTCATAACTCCTTTCACGAAGCAGGAAAGTTCCTTTATTAAATTAGCTTTTTTTGTCTGATAAAGTAGCAGAGTAGGAGTCGGCGTTCTTCTCGGTTCTTAAATTCTATTGAAAATGCGTATATCTTCTGTCTCTCTTCCCAACTAGCTAGGATGCCCTATGGTACCTCAAAAGTAGGATCACTCATTATCTGTCTTTTACTTTGAAACCCATTTTATACCCAAGAGCTCTTTGGATTTCACTGTAAATCCAGTATTATTAAGAATACATATTCAATGTTGGATCGTATTATTCCATGTTTTTTTCAACGACAATTCAAGCCTCCTTCAGTTTTAGTCATTGATGGAACTAAGTACCTTCGTAGCATACAGTGAGTTTGTATCTGAAAAAAACATGATTGCCAGAGTGGCAACCATAAGATAAAAAGTGGAGAAAATCAACTGATATGCTTAGTGTTCTTGAAGAGCAGCTTTAGTACTGCTCTATTATTCATGTGTTTATGCATGCAAACCACTCGGGTTTTACGTGTTTTCGTGTGCTTAAGAGCGCTGGTTTAGTCCTTTATAGCTCTGTGTTGCCTTTTAGCTCTGAGTATAAAATGTTGCATGCTTGACAATTTTTTTTATTTTTTTTTATTTTCACCCGTAATGGACTTGCTGGTCGTGATTGCTCATGAAAATCTACAATATCCTGACTCGACGTTTCATCAATGACTATCACAGTGGGATGAGTGGATTTACCCCTTTTAGCATGATTAGCTTCGTCTATTTCTATGTGTCGTATTTTGTGTTTTTGTGACCGACACACAACAGATCACGGAAAAAAACAACCTGCAGCAGATGCTTTTACTGATTTAGATGGATGATTTCAGCCAATCGAAATCACCAAAACCTGCACATTTGCTTCTGTTTGAAAACACAACATTACAGAAAATTATCCTAGAGTTGATGATCTGCAATAAAAATAACAAAAACAAACATTATTTGACGATTTATATCTCAGTTTAACTTCCTGTTGCTCATGTTTATTTAAAATCCGTTAAAATTAAGACAAAACATCCTATTTCTACGATTCTGATACGATTCTTTATCTATTATGATCCTGTGAAAATGGGTTTGTTAAAGGTATTATTGATCAGAAATTTCTAAATAGACAAGATACAAAATAAAGTACTTTTTACATTAATGATATCAAATATGAACATTTCCTTTTTTTTGCGAGAAAAAAATATGATACACCAATATATATATATTATTATTATATATATATATTTTTTATGTTACTTTATCATTATGCAGCCATACTGTAACAATTTTCTATTTAAAGAGTTAATCAAAAATATACATATATTTATTTGTAAATATTCACGTTTGTCACTTTAGGTGTTGCAATTTAACTTCTGGCCGCAAGATGGTAGTAGTCGTTATGTCCTCCGCAGCTAAAGGATCAATGAAATCCTATGACATCCCGATGATGACTGAGGACGAGAGGATACAGCCTCCTGCTCCTGCTGCTTTTAAAGCTGACTTTTGGACATATTTTGTCTTTCAGTTCTATTAATTCAGCCAAAAGACAGTATAACAATCACAAGATGTCACTGAAATTTAGTGTTCCCCCGAAATTGTTGAGAAAATAATGCCAGTTTATCGAAATATATTTTATCGGGAGCTGAATTCATAGTATCATATTGTAAGATAAGGTCATTGCTGAAGCCCTAGTGTTTGTGGTCGTTAGATCACATGTATGTAACTAAACCAGACAGCCATTCGTTGCGAAACCACCATAAAATGTTCATTTAATTCTCACAGACTTGTCGTCTTTGAGATTCCATTAATAAAATACGAACCGCTTCATTAACGTGGTCCAACAAGAACGATACTGTAACACGAACCCTGCTCTGTATTTGCCCCAAAAAGGAATCATTATCCCGTTTGTCCAAATAATCATTGCGCTGCACTTTATTTCTCATTTCCTGCCACTGATCCGCCTTTGTCTTCATTAGCTAGGTATTAGTTACAGGATTTACTGTACTTGCTTCCTCCCAGAAAGAGGATACACGTCACTGTGGTGTTGTTGCTTATTAAAAATTTACGCACAGGATATTTCGCAAAGAGCAACACAGAGAATTGGATTTATTTATTTAATTTTCTTGCGACCTGCAATCTCGTCTTATTGTCCGTCCTGTCTGAGGCGGTCGGAGTGCAGCCTCAAACATTCATCTGATGACTCTGAAGTCACATCCATATTCATCCTAACCCACTGAGAACGCTGGGCTATAGATAGCGCTTTTAAACGCCAACAGAAGATGCAGGCAAAGGCTTGCGCTGATACAAAAAAAAAATAGTGGATCTAAAGGTGCACATGATGAGCGGTAGATAAGTGTTTGTCTTGTGCTGGTGTTTTGGAAACGATTTCTAAGATACTTTCTTCTGTCAATACGTATAAATCCCCGATGATCTCCGCTGTCTAAACCCAAGGCCTGGTGTCCTTCGTCTTGTGTTGTAAGGTAAGACAAATGGTGGGACTGATGATTGCTCCCGTTTGTTGTGTTTATCATTTACCTCGGCTGTCAGCTCCTGTTACTGTTGCTTGTCAACAAGTAGCTTTTGCTGGATTTGTTTGTTTTGAAGAAGTAGAATAAATAAATATTCCCCTGTTGGCTATAAACTGGAAAAAAATAAACACAATAATGATTATGCAAGATACATCATTTTGTATGAAGTGATCAAAATACAAGAAAATATTATTTATTCATTTTTTTTTCGGTTCAGGTAGGGACTTAAAGATTAGGGTGTGTATTGACAAGAATCTGGTGATACGCTACATATCATTATACAGTTGTTAGTATACATTGATAGTACTACTACTCGACAATACAGTACTAGTACTAGTATTGTCGAGAACTTGGTGTTCAAGAATTTACAGACCACATGACTCTTGACGAAGTCGTAACTGCTTTCATTTGATTTGAAACCAAAATATGTCCAAACATCAGCTTTAAAAGCTGCTGGAGTCACTGTATCTTCTCGTCCTCAGTCATCACTGGAATCTTGCAGGATTTCATTGTTCCTTAAGTTGCACAGGATGTGATGACTGTTGCCATCTAGTGGCCGCTAGTTTAACTTAAACACAAAAAGAACAAATACATTTTAATTGTAAGTAAAACAGATCTAATTATTTTATTTTAAACACACTTTATATAAATATAAACCATAAAAAATATTTTTTGAACATGATTTCAAAGCTTAAAAAATGAAAAAAACATTGATACAGTGCTGTTAAATATTAATACAGTATAGTGAAAAGAAAACTACCCCATTATATCGTAGTATTGTTACTTTCTAACACTGCTGTACAAGAGAAACTTAAAGTTCTTTCTAAATCTAAAATGTAGACAAAATACAAAATTATTTCATCTGTGATATATTTGTAGTATATTCCGAGTACTTGTAAAATTTACAGACCAGATGACTCTTGACAAAGACAAAACGTGTACAAATAGTCGACTGTGTCCTCTAATCCTCAGTAATCGCGGGGATCTCACATGATTTCATTAGTCCCTTCAGCCGCAGAGGACGTAATGACTGCTGCCATCTAGCTGTCGAAAATTTAATTGCAACACGAAAATCAGCAAACACATGTTTAATCGTAAATAATAAAAATAATAATAAAAAGAAAATATATTATTTGAAACACACTTCATTTAAATATAAACCATAATAATAAATATGGAGCAAAATATAATGTGAGCTGAGAAGCAAAAAAATCGATACAGTGCTGTTTAAAAATGTATTATTGACATGATCTCTCCATATTATCTCTTTTTCAAACTTATTTCCTCTTCTCCATCTCCCCCTTGGCTCCTTTAACAGCATCTCATTCCCAGCATTATCACCACTCAACTATTTTTTTTTAAACAGCCTCTTGTCGTCTCTTGACATTTCTTGGCCTACATTCATGTCTTTTCTTTTGTTGCTTCCCTTTTCCTTTTTCTGCATCCCTTTGTCTTCCACGCCACTTTTGTCATCTCCTCTTGGATACGTCTAACCTCTTACTCTCCATCCGTGTACCTGTCACAAGCCTGGAATGTTCCCAATGAGCCTGGGTGGATTTCTCTGTTAAAAAAAAAAATATATATATATATCCAGTCACACAAGGATAAAAAGTGTTGCTTCTTTACCGGCTATTCCATAACAGGGGAAGAGAGACCTCGGTTCAACAAAACGGATGTGATAAAATGTGAAACTCTGCCAGAATGTTGTTTCTTAGGCTGCGAACTGCAGATTTGCTGAAATTAAAAACAGCAGGCGAGGCGCTCCCTCCGCTCTCTTCGTGTCCACATGTGCTCCTGTGACTTGAAATGCTGCTGTTAGGTGGAGCGTCTAAGAATAGTACACTTCCAGGACAGACTGCTTCGTCTTAAAACATGCACGTGAGAGGCAGAGAGGTGGTCTTTAAACTGCCAACGGATGCATAAGTAATGAGACACGGTCCCTCTGGGTTTCTTTTAGACTTTTTTTTTTTTCAATATTGATGCTGTTTCGATGGTCAAAAATGAATAAAAAAATCCTTATTCCCATCAACTGGGTTTAATGCTGGTCTCTTATGAGGTCTTTAGTTTCGTAAACAATATACTGACTTAATATTTAACAGCACTGTATTACGTGTTTTTTTTCTATTTTTTTATTGTTTATATTTAACTGAAGAATGTTTAATGTTTTATTTACTTACAAATAACATGTGTTTCAATAAAACCTCCCCCCAAATAGATGGGGTCCTCCTCAGCTTAAGGAACAATGAATAAATGAATATAAATACAATTTTGATTTATAATGTAATAAAACATTGCTGATGAACACTTGAAGTATAAAAAGAACATATTTTCAAGGTTTTTTTTGCCTTTATTTCTATGATTTTTGGATGCAGTTTCTCTTCTTTCTGGTCAGTGTCATACCACGTTTACTATAAAGGAAATAGGAAAAATATGTACTTTGTTCAAATTACATGAGTGAAGCAACCCTTAGAAAGCATCTCAGCCATCAGTAGTAAGTTTAGCTGTAGTATTTCTTTATCTCAAATAATAGAACGTATGTTCTCTGTTAGTTTAACGTGACATTCATTTTATCGAACTGAAGTTTACTCACATTGAAATTACCTTAAAAAATATAGGGTTTGTTGGTTCAGAGTGTTTTGTCCTTTACTTTCCAAACTTCAGAGACATGTTTCCATTTTTTATTTTTTTGTCGTGATAACATTTACTCCACATTTATCTGCTGCGAAGTATTTCCAAATGCGAATGTAATTTCGTGTCTAAACAAGAAGGATCTGTCTCCCCTGCAGTTAATACAAAACTCAGCAAGAATTGTGACCTGCTCTAGTAGAAGAACTCACATTTCCCCGATCCTTAAAACTCTTCACTGGCTGCCAGTTTCTTTCAGGATCAACTTTTAAATTCTTGTTCTTACTTACAGATCTATTCATGGTCAGACCTTCCATCTGTAGATTCAGATCCAGCCTTACACCCCAGCTCGGGCTCTGAGGTCTGTGGATCAGAATCTACTGATGGTTCCTGAAAACGATTACGGACCAGAGGAGAGAAATCCTTCCAGGCTGTTGCTCCTAAGCTTTGGAACGATCTTTCTCATTGTTTGATGATCTACTGACTCCTTCAAGAAACGTCTTAAGACATTTTTATTTGAGCAGATATTCTTCTTCTGTTTATCCAGTACTTACGATACCAAAACTAGCATATATTTATAAATGATTGTCCATGTTGATGACAAATTCATACCGAAGTATTGGTTATTGTGACAACCCTAGTGTTAAGTATCCTTTACTTCCAAAAACTCCAGCGCTTGACTTTAACCTACTGTTCGTGACAAAGTTTTTGGTCATTCATTCTGAACCTAATAAAACTCACCCCTGCTCCAGCCCAGATGTATCAAGAACCCATCTGACCCGGGTCGGTTCCATAAAATGGAGAGAATAAATATGGTGATTAAAAAGCAATTTCGCAAAAATGTCAGATGGGTTATTATGCAGAAGTCGTGACATTTCGGTTCACACTCACATCCGTTCATTATCTCGACTTGATACATTGTCGACATCAGCTCAGTGGTGTGATTCTTAATCTCTTCCAACATTGGAGCTGTTAAGCAATTGGAAAAAAATGTTCATTTTTCAACTTCACTACTATGGTTTTATCTTTTGAGCGTGTTTTTCAAGGTATCAAAAAAAGCAACAGTTTATACTGAAAATATGTTGGGAAAACCAAAACAAATGACTTTAACTTTATCTTTCTTTTGACACAAAGGTTTAAGTCTATGGATATGTTTCTTACACTGTGGTATTGGGTAGTTTTGGGCTAATGGAGCTTCATGAAACAGTGTCATGTTGTTCAGAGGTCAGTAGGTGGCGCCATCAGTTTAAACATGATGTGATGTTTCATTAGTTGATCAAAACAAAGGAAAATAGTGCAGAGACCGCCATCTAGGATGGTACCTCTAAAGTGTACGGTGCGGTGCGTTTGTAGCAACGGTAATGAAAAAAATATTTGATCTTTATGACCTTATACTGGAGAATATAAGAATCTGACTCAAGACAAAGAAGATAAAGGAGAAATCAGAATAGGTTTAAAGTCACAACAATTTTACTTGCAAGGAGAGTTTAATAGAGAACCTTCTCATCATGTGTCCCATTTTCACTCTGAAGGAAGTATTATTAATAATTATGATTATCCGAGAGGCAGAACCAAGAAAAAAACATATTTGAATCAAATTAAAGCTGGTCTTAAGTGAAGTAAAGAAAGGTTGTTGTGTTTTCCTTCCTCAGGTCCTTCACGAGATTCTCACACATTCCATTTTCAACTGGGACCGAGCCTTGTTTTAAAGCAATGATTAACACGTGAATACCTGTGGATTAGAACATTTGATAATACACTCAACACACCAGCTCGATAATTTTCCTTTTTTTCAGTCCCTTGTTGTTGTTTATCATTTGAAACAGTATTTTTCTATTGGTGTTAAACCCCAAGGATTAACAAATCTACTCAACATCTTTACTAAGGCATTAATTGATAAGCAGATGTGACAAATACAATTAAAAAATGTTATTGAACACAAAGAAATGTACATCTATTGAGCAAGTTTTTTCAAAAAAGCAACAGATTATTGGAGGCATGGAAATATGTGGGGAAAATATATATAAATATGTTTCTTACTAGTAATAGGGCCACTTAAATCATGTTTTAAAAAAAAGGGATTAAAGTCATATAAAATACATTCATTACGAGATTGATTAAAGACAAAATATTTTAATGAGATTAACGTCGTATAAAATAAATGTATTACAAGACTCATATCATACAAAATATTTTATGAAGAGATTAAAATTGTATAAAATACCTTTATTACGAGATTCAAATCATACAAACTATTTTATTAAGATATTAACGTTGTATAAAATACATTTATCACAAGATTCATATCATACAAACTGTTTTATTAAGAGATTAAATTCGTATACAATATATTTCTTACGAGATTAATATCATACAAAATATTTTATTAAGAGATCAAAGTCGTATAAAATGCATTTATCACAAGATTTATATCATACAAAATATTTATTAAGAGATGAATTTCATATAAAATACATTTATTATGAGATTAATATCATACAAAATATTTTGCGAATTAATTAAATTTGTATAAAATACATTCATTACGAGATTGATGTCATACAAAATATTTTATTAAGAGATTAAAGTCGTATAAAATACATTTTGAACGAGATTCATATCATACAAAATACTTTATTAAGAGTTAAAGTCTTTCAAATGTATCAAATCAAAATGATTTTATGTTATCTTACCTGTTCATTGTATGTCATTATTTATTGATGATGATAATTGCAGTAAAAAATAAATCAAAGGGACCATTTGTTGGGAACTTTAACATCCACGGGACCAGAAAAAAAAAAAAAAAGACCTCAGCACTCTGCCACTGCGGCATGTCTTTGCTTCTCCGCGCACTGTAATCAATCTTCTTTACCACACCGCACGCTGTATCACCACTTACCTCGGGCTACGAGGGATTGAAGTGCCTCAAAACGCTGCTTGTCTCACTAACATTCGGCGGCGGGAACGTATACAAACAAACGGTGGAAAGATCAAGAGCCGTTCACGGACAGAGAGTCGTTGTTAAAGGCTTCAGTTTCTGACACGCCGGATTTCCCAGTCGGCTGCATCAGCATTTCCGTACAAGTCAGCTCAGTCATGTTCGTTTGACTTTCTGGTTTTCGAGACCTTCATTTTTTATTGTTTGCTGAACAGAAGAGTTGTATGTCTTCGATGAACGGTTTATTTATCTCTCTAAATGTGCAGGCATATTGTCTTCTATTTCACTTCTGCTGTTTATATTTCATTTAAATGCTCAACTTACGACTCACCGACATGCACTGCTTCAACTTTACAGCGCTTGAATCATAAAGCCTTAAGATTTGTCGTCTGGATTTACTGTTTTCAAATCTTGCTCACAAACTAGTTCCTGAACTCGGGGGAGGAATATATTAGCTGTACAGTGTAGTTTAATTTCATAATCATTCTCTCCTTTTTCCTGTTTTTTTTTAAAGCTAGTTTTGATCTCTTTAATGCTAGATTTGTATGTTTGTGTGGGATAAATTTTTTGAGTACAAAATTATGGCACCAGCAAAGTTAAGTAAAAAAAAAACGGGAAAAAACTTTGGATTTATTGGTAAGGTACGCAGTTATTAGCAAAGCCTACCTTCAAATTGAATTAATAATAAAACTATTACTATTTTATATGAGCATTTTATAAAAGCATTTATTCCTCAAAATCTGCCACGTGATGCTCATCCACCTTTACAATAATGTGTTGATGATGCTTCACGAAGCAGTAATTCCAGAGCCCAGCAGATGGCGCTGTTAGGTTTAATATAATGGGAGGTTTCATTAAAATTGTTGCCACGAGCCAGAGATTATCTAGTAAAGAGCACCATCTGAAAATATGGACAATGCTTTGTGAAGCTTCACCTGCCCGTCTATACTTTACAGCAGTGGTGTGTTGATGAAGCTTCATGAAACAGCTGATGAGGTATCATGATACAATGTTTTCATTTTGAAAGGCCACTAGATCGCATTGTTAGTATTAACATCATGTCAGGTTACAACGATTATGAAGAAGAAAGTCTAGTGGTCTTTCAAAATGAAATTCCATATTTGGTGGTTTCTCACTGAAAATGGTAATAACCAGAATTCTGATTCTGACACTGTATCATGATACCTCATCAGCTGTTTCATGAGGCCTCATCATATTATGTATGGCGCCAACAGATTCGTGCACAAATCCCATTTCTGACAAATTGAGAAAATAAAAAAAAATCACAATTAATTTCTGCCTTATTAGATGGCATGTCATATGTATCGTCATAATTGTATTATTATAATATTTTATCATATTATAATATATTATACCCTTATTACCTCTGTGATTAAGGTTACCATTTTTTTCCATTTTTCCTTTCTGTTGGCATCATAACCAAAAAGTCATAAACTAATTTAAGTTAGCAAAAAAGAATGTTGATAATGTTCATTTAACTGGAAGAAAAAAAATCCTATTATACGAATACAATTGGTGTTTTTGGGGTTTACATAGATTAATAATAAAGACAAATTTGAGTCACAACATGTCCAGCTTTAGCTAACAAGGTTGATTGAGAACTTTGGGAAATTATCCATAGGTATGAGAGTGTGTGTGAATGGTTGTCTGTCTTTGTATGCCCTTTGACCGACTCGCCCTATGATACTGGGATAGTCTCCAGACTCCCCGCGACCCCTCTAAGGGAGAAAGTGGTTGAAAATGAATAAATGAATGAATGTATTTCATCATATATTTAAACTGTATTAACAGTTATTTGTCAATTAAGGAATAAAATCTGAGGGAAAAGGATGTCATAATGGATTTTACAGAACAAATATGTACAAATTTAAGTTTGATTCATTGAGTTATATTATTCATAGTACCAAATTTTCCGGACTATAAGTCTCAGTTTTTTCCATAGTTTGGCCGGGGATACGACTTATACTCTGGAGCGAATTATGTGTGAAATTATTAACACATTATTAGCGGTATATCATTTAACATGTTATTTTCACACTAAACCGCAAGAGGGCGCTCTAGGCCTGTGTTGATAATTTTGACGTAGAAGAGGAAGCGCCGCATCTTCTACCTCAGGAGTTAGCGGAGTTGTTTAAAACTGACACCGAGCATGAAGATTTCTTTGGATTTTAGTTATTTGGAGTTACACGGATGCTTTGGTAAACTTCTTAGTATGTTATTTATGCTATAGTTATCTGAATAACTCTTAATATGTTATGTTAACATACCACGTTCTCAGTTGTGTCATGTAACGTAACATACCGTACAATTATTCAACTTGTTGTTGCCTCTATTCTATTTTTAGTTTAAATTGCCTTTGAAGATGACATGTCTGTTCTTGATGTTGGATTTTATCATATAAATTTCCCCCAAAAATGCGACTTATACTCCAGTGTGACTTATATATGTTTTTTCCTTCTTTATTATGCATGTTATGGCTGGTGCGACTTGTATTCCGGAGCGACTTATAGTCCAGAAAATACGGTACTCATTACAAAAGACCAGTACAACTACATCAATGTATATGCTAACAAACATCTCTTCGATTGGACGCAACAAATCACAATCCTTGAATATATTTGAACTTGCTATTTTAGTGACTCTCTGGTGGACCTGATACATGAATCATAGATTTGTCAGTTTAAACTAAAACGAAGGCGCATTTGCTTATTTATCATCTCATTACAACATTTTCTCAAATACATTATTCATTGGTCAAGTTTTCTTTTTTTTTGAAAACATCTTCAATTTGTGGTAAAACATAGAGAAAAAAATCCCGCTGAAAGTCAAACTGAACCAGGAAAGTTGTCCGAGATTGAAAATCGAAAGCAACAGACAAAGATTCACCCCGTTTAGTTGCGATTTAAGGAAGAGCGTGTAATCCCGAACCGGCCGGCTGAGAGGTTTGTAGAGGATCAGGGGAACTGTCAGGTCTCTTTGACCTTAACCACCGTAGTGATTTATGGACAAGACTTTTCGAGCTGATTCTGTTAGAAACTGGAAGCTGGTTTAGTGATCGAAGAACAGGGGTCATGTGCTCAGTTGTTCTGGCACTTGTTACAACACCAGCAGCGTTCCGCCTTTGTTGCAGCTTCAGTGTTGCTGATAAACACAAAGAAACTGTCTGTAACTGTCAAACTGTGAGGGAAAGTTTGTGTTCATTTAACAAAATATTTTGTTTTTAATATCATTAAATATGTTTAGTATTTATGGAAGTATTGGAAAAGCTTCCCATTTAAAAAAATATAATTATATTATATAAGTATTGCAGTAGTTGAACCAGGAATAAAAGATCCCTTATAACGTACACGTGCAATGGTCGTAGCTGAATGGATTAAAGCTAATGGCCAGTATGTCCAAAACATCAGCTGTAAAAGCTACTGAAGTCAATTGTATCCTCTTGTCCTCAGTTATTGCTGGGGTATTGCAGGATTTAATTTATTTTTAGCTGTGGATGCGTAATTTTGGCCGACATCTAGCGGTAAGTTTAATCGAAAAACAAAAATGTACATAAGCTGTGAATATTTGTACGTTTATTGTAAATAATGATAAAAAAAATTGCATTTCAAATACACTTTAAAATAAACTGAAACTGAAACTGAGGTACACCATTAAGATGCTCATAATTATTCATTGTTATTATTGATCTTTATAATGGTTTTATGTTGTATATTTTTATTTTGAATGTTTTTTTATATGTGTATATTTACTGTATGTCTTAATATAATGTGTTTCTATGGTTAATATTTGTTTTTTTAACTTCCTTGACAACCTAAATTTCCCCCGATGTGGGAAGAATATAGGCATATCTTATCTTATTACAGAATTAGCCAAATCACCTCTAGCTTTTAATGCATACGCATATTTGTCAATAAAGAACAAAGGAGGCAAACATATATATAAATATTGGAAATATCAATGTTTTTACAATAAGGTAAACTTTCCTGAACATTAAAGGGATAATATAGACGTTTACAAATGTTTTTAATGTCTCAAAATCTCTGGTGTGCCGACACAACGAGATGCAGGTTTTTTTTTCCATCATCTTCCTGGACAAAAGTATTTCATTACTACATTCCAAAAACTTCTTTCTGACGTGGAAACTCGGTGACTCTCCGGACAGGTCGTACCGACAAAGTTGGGTAGTGAGTGTCATGGTTATAGTTCTACTACATGAGTATCATTGCAGTCAATAGGATAGAAAAGTATGTCAAAATGATTGCCATGATTAGTGATATCTGTCTCTTTGCTGCCTGTTTGACTAGTTTCCACACAGTATCGCTAATATTTATGTTAACAAATCAAATACTTGACTGACAAATCCTTCACTTTCCGATTGAATTGCGACTTGGCCCCACATCATTCACTTTTACTGACATTTTAACAAAGACTCTCTGGCTGTTCCTTGAAACACTTGGCAGCATTCACGCCACTGTGGCAGCTCTTTAGGGCATACTTCCCTGCCTGCGTCTCCTTCGCTTGTGTTCAGCTTTTCTCGTGAGGCTGCGTGTCGAGCCCTTTCCTCCCGTCTGCAGCGTGAAACCTCCCGGTGATCCCCTTCGTTACACGGCCACTGGTGTCTTTCACGCTTACATCGAAGCTTGTTTTGACTTCACACACCATATTTTCCTTATCCTTATGTATCTAAGAGCTTTCTTAGGATCATGGCAATAGATTTTATAGACAGAAGAAGTGGTTTCATTGGAAATAATCTGGCAATACGGTACATATCACGATTCAGGTTCAACAAAAAGGATATATAAGTATATATTTGCAGTATTGTCGAGTACTTGACTCTGGTGTTGCAGAATTTACAGACCACATGACTCTTGACAAAGTCGTAACTGCTTTCATTCGTTTTGACACCAAAATGTGTCAAAACATCATCTTTGAAAGCTGCTGAAGTCGACTGTATCCTCTCATCCCCAGTCATTGCTGGGATCTCGCAGGATTTAATCGTTCGTTTAGCTGTCGGCGTAATGACTGCTGCCATCTACTGGCCGGATGTTTAATTGCAGCCCTAAAATGAAGAAAAGCATCCATTCAAAATGAAGAAAAGCATCCATTCACGTCTGTTTCTCTTTTAAGATTTCTTTGCTACACTTCTTAAGGAGAGCCGATGATCTAGAATCCAATATAAAGTGTTACTTTGTCCCCGTTTGAGACAATTATGATCACATGGTCTTTGTAGACGCTGTGTTTATCAGTGATAAACTGAAGAGAAGAATCGGCTCTTACTGAGCTTCGTGTTCTCTTAGTTGGTGGTACGATTACTGTCCAGTGCTGTTGAGCAATACTGGGCAACATAGTTTGTAATGCTTTCTTTATAAAATCTAATTTTGTTATTATTATTTTTGAACGAGACTCCAATAATTTCCACCATAGGATGTTGTTACCTCAGGGTCAGGCACAAGGGATACCTCAAACACATTTTTTTTTGGTCCTTCGGGTCACCTTGAACCAGAGATTACACCATGGTTAAGGCAGCAGATCACTTATTTACTGTGAATATTATCATTGTTGTTATTGTGGTTATTGTTGTTATAGTAGTGATCATTTCTATCGTGTTTGTGTTTATTAACCTCCTGTCAGATTGTTTGGCAAATCATAACATTACTGCATGAAAACAACAATAATAAAAACAAAAGAAATGACAATCGCTTAACAAGCACAATAATATCAACAATGATAATGACAATAACATAACAACCACAAAATAACAACAACACAAATAATAACAAAAACAAAAACCACAATAAAAACAACCACATACAAACCATTTAAAATTACATTACGATTACAATAACAATTAAAAACAAAAACCTAATAACAACAACGACAACAACGACAACAACAACAATGATAAAAATATGCACAGTGAATAAGTGATCACCACTAGAGCCATAACCGTTGTCAAATCTCAGGGTCAAGGTGAACCAAAAGCCTGAAAACAAATGTGTTTGTAGTATCCCTTGAGTTGTCTCTGGGTCAAGTTGACCCAGTCATTCATACCTAAACCGTATTCCGTATTTTTCAGACCTTAAAAAACATTTGATTTTTTCAAAGCGACTCGAAAGGCCAGAAACAAATGAGTTTGAGGTATCCCTTCTGTTACCACTGGATCATCGTGACCCGTTGGCCAAAAAACAGATGTTTGTAGTATCCCTTGTCTCCCCGAGTCACATTGACCCTGAGTTAACTTGTAGTCCTGTTAATTGTTACATGTTTCAAGAGGTTATTTTTTGCATTTTTATTCTTAATAAAAAATGTTTATTTCAAATTTGGGGATCTTTTTAATCTTTGTTGTATCGAAAATGGTGTTGAGTATTTTCTTGAGTGTCAGTATCGAGCTGACCCTTGGGGAGTCATTTTACGGGTCTTAAAAATATGGTTCATCATTAGTAATGCTAACACAACCAATAATTTACATTATATATATATATATATTTTTTATTTTCTTAACTACACACAGTTGTATCATCAAATCAAAGTGCTTGTAAATACTGGTCTTCAGAATTGACTCTCCTGTCAGATTGTTCAGCAAATCATAACATGATATGCTCTGGGAGTGTCTGGGCCGTCGCTCCAGCCTCCATCGTGTCTATTTGCTTAAATTAAGCAATTTGTTTATCACCGTCTTGATATTCAGTAAATGGGAGCAACTTTTTACTCCAGAGAAAATAGATCCGCTTATCTGTGAAGCGGAAGCTTGCGGGCAAAATTATCAGATGGAGTGGCAGGAATTAATGGCACAGGGTGACAAACTGAATTTCACAAATATGTTTTAGTTAAGTTAAAGTAAGTAAGTAAGTAATATTTGTTTAACACATTTCTAGACTAGGGTCACAAAGTGCTTAAACAATCAAAAAATACTAGATGATTAAAATGTCAAGACAACACCGAGAACAACACAGGAATCTCAGAAAATCAAGGAAAAGTCTGCACAAATAAAAGTGTCTTAAGATGTAAGATTCTTGAAGGAGTCAGAAGATCATCAAACACAGAGGGAGATGGTTCTAAAGCTTAGGAGCAACAGTCTGGAAGGATTTCTCTCCTCTCCATGAATAGATCTGAAAGTAAGAACCAGAATTTTAAAGTTGATCCTGAAAGAAACTGGCAGCCAGTGAAGAGTTTTAAGGATCAGAGAAATGTGAGTTCTTCTACTATAGCGGGTCAGAATTAGGAGTTTTATATCAACTGCAGGCGAGACAGATCCTTGTTAAGACATGAAACTGTTACAATAGTCCAGACGAGAAGACATTTTCCTAAGTTTAGAGATTTTTCTCAGTTGCTGAGTGTTTTTCATAAAGAGTTAGTGTGTCAATCAAGACATTATATCTTCTTTCTTGCTCTTGTTGCAATCCCTTTTAGATTGTGATGGTCTGATGAAGCTTAATGAAGCAGTGTCATTATGTTCAGAGTCCACTAGATGGCGTCTCTGCACTATTTTCCTAGGTTTTGTACAACTGTTCTAATGAAACATCACATCATTTTTAAACTGATGGTGCCACCTACTGACCTCTAAACAACATGACCCTATTTCATGAAGCTTCTTTAATACATCACTACCTACCATACATTTTTTTTTTTTTTTTACCTTTCTATCGATCTGCCGCACGTTCTAAGCGTTTAAAAAAAAGTAGCAGCTAATAGTCCTGAAATGACGGTTGTCAATTTTTATCACCATTAATCTTATTTTATTTAATGTTGAATTAGCTTTTTTAAATTTTTGTTATAAATGACTGTATTTTGTCAGGAAGGATATTGTGTGTGGCAGATAAACCTTGGTCTGTTACCAACTCTGTCCAGAAAATCATTATCTGAAATCACCAATCAGCACCAGGCCAGATCTGTTGGGCCGACGAATAATTGTTGTGGTGCTCGCGGCGGATAATGAGGACACGTGGCGGTCGGTCAATGAGAAGCAGCATCGGCCCAAGGAGGTTTGAAGGGTGTTCAAACGAAATTCATCATGGGGGAAGAGCATTGAGTTAAGCCCCAACAATTCAAGCCTAAATTGTTTTTGTTTTTTGTTGCATCTAACAAAAGTTTTGCATATTTTTTGTGATACAAATTATAATAATAATAGTAACAATGACAATAATATTAAGTATATTAACATCAACAACATAATTAACAACAAATACAATGATAATAATAATTATAACAATAATATTAACATTATTAACAACAAAAATAGCAAAAACAAACACAACAATAATAATAATAACAAAAACAATAATAATAAAAATATGAACAACAAAAATAACAAAAGCAACAATAATATTAACAATATTAACAACAACAGCAAACACAACCACAATAATAATGATAACAGCAACAAAAACAAAAAACATGATAATAATAATATTAATAAGCATCATAATAATGAATACAACAATGACAGCAGCAATAATAGCACAAACACGAGAATCACAATAATAAAAACAACATAACAACAATGACAGAGTACAAACAAAAATAGCAACAACAAACACATCAATAATTCTAATAATAATAATAATAATAATAACAATATGAACACCTAAAATAACAACAAAAAACACAACAAAAATACTATTTACAATATTAACAACAACAAAATAACTACAACAAACACAACCAGAATAATATTGATAACAACAACAAAAACAGCACTATTGACAACAACAACAAAAAATACACAAAATAATAATAAGCATCATAATAATAAATACAACAAGAACAACACAACAATGAGAGCCACACTAATAACAAGAACATGGGAGACACAATAATAAAAACAACATAACAACAATGACAAAGTACAAACAAAAATAGCAACAACAAACACATCAATAATTCTAATTCTAATAATAATAACAATATGAACACCTAAAATAACAACAAAAAACACAACAAAAATAATATTTACAATATTAACAACAACAAAATAACAACAACAAACACAACCAGAATAATATTGATAACAACAACAAAAAACAGCACTATTGACAACAACAACAAAAAATACACAAAATAATAATAAGCATCATAATAATAAATACAACAAGAACAACACAACAATGAGAGCCACACTAATAACAAGAACATGGGAGACACAATAATAAAAACAACATAACAACAATGACAACAACAATAATAACAACAACACAATGGTGACAGCAAAAATAATAGCAACAACCTGAATAAAAACAAAAATAAAACTGTAATTATAACTGTCATAACAATCATATGCACAGTGATTTAGCGCCACAGCCTTTAAGCAAGACTGTTGATGGTTTGTTTCCATCTTGCTACAACATTAATAATTTCTATTAGGAGTTTCCTCTGTTGTCTCTGTGCTTGAGTGGGTTTACTCTACTTCACCTCAGGCGCTCCCACATACATTTAAAGACTCTAAATTGTCTGTTTGTCTCTAAGTGTGAGTGCTTGTTGTTGTCGTTCAAATTGTTGTTGTTGTCGTTTTTTTGTGCTTACTGTTGCAAACCTACATATTTTGCAGGTTGTTGTGGATGTGATGGTGGTCTTGCAACTAAAAATATGTTATCATGCTGTGAATGCGGTTGCTTCTCCTCGCGTCCTCATCCTTCCTCACCCTTCTGCTTCCACACTCTCATTTGGATGCGTGATGAGGGTCTTCTGGGAGCAACACATCACCATTATTCATGGCCAGAGTACACCTCGGAGCCAGACTGACGGATCAGAAGACGTGGATGATAGTCCGACCCTGATGGATGACCCGTCTTCGGAGAGACGGGCCCGAGCGTCTCGATTGAAGTTTTCCAACTTTCTGTTTTTTTTCCCCACCCTCACAATTGTGTTGTTGAGGAATTGGCCCCGGCTGAGTGATGAACGTGGTCAGAGATATTGTCTACAGTGATCCAGGTTTCTACTTCAAGTGATAGATTTATTTGTCATTTCCTTTCCAGTTAGAAGAAGGAAGATTGCACCGTTAGTATCCCGCGCCGCCGGTGATTGTTCATCAGGGTGAACCTGCTGGCAAAGACATGGAGAAATCGTTGAAAGAACAAACAAATTCGCGACTGACAAAATAGAACGTTTACGTCTTTTCTTCTCGTTTATCTCGTCCTCACCGCGACGTGGAAGGGCTTGTTTATCGTCAATAATGTTGTTTTTTCCGTAGGTTTTGATGCGAACGAGGAGGCGGTCGAGGATCTGATGCAGAGATTCCACGATGGTTTTCTGGTTCCGAACACGCCGGCGGAGCTTTCCCACTACCAGCACGTCATGCACAGCTCGTCCACGGGCCGCCGGAGGGTCCCGAGTCACACCAGAGGTACGAGGATCTTTGTTTTTCCTGCGTCGCCGACTATATGAATATTCATGAAAACTCGCTACAATATTTACTGTGCGCTGACACTTTCATGGGACAGGTGTTATACGGATATAATTAGAAGTCGCTGCTTAATTTATACACCTCATTTTGGATTAGGGTTCACAACATCATGGCAAATTAGATGTGGGAGCACCATGGTTTTGGTCTGAATATTTTATGGTTGTTTGAGAGCATCACGTGTTTTTCTTGTAAATTCAAAAAGAGTCAATTATTACATTTTAAAAAGGATTATTGTGGTTTTCAATTTTGTTATTTTTGTCATTTTGTCTGTATTCTTTTCTTATTGTTGGTTTCAGTCATATTTCTTGTTCTTCTGCTTTGGGGGATGGATGGATAATGAGGGTGAAGATGATGATGATTTTGATGGTCATAAAGATGATGAAGATGAAATGATGATGATGACGGTGATGGTGGTGATGAAGATAAAGATGATGATGATAATAACGATGAAGATGATGAAAGTAAAATCATAATGATGAAGATGACAATGATGATGATGATGATGATGAAGATGATAATTGTGATGATGACAATTTAATGAAATTGATGATGATGATGAAGAATATGATCTTGATGATTATGATAAAAATGATGATAATGTTCAAATGAGGATATTGATGGTGAAGATTATAAAGATTAAGATGACAGTGATGATCATGATCATGATGATGATGAAGGTTAAGTTTTGATGATAAAGATGAAGATGGTAATTTGTGATGATGACATTTCAATGAATATTATGATGAAATGATGATTGGTGATGAGATATAGATGATAATGATGATGATAATGATGATGATGATGATGATGATAAAGATGATGATAATGTTCAAATGAGGATATTGATGATGAAGATTTAGAAGATGACAATGATGATGATGATGATGATGAAGGTGAAATGTTGATGATAAAGCTGCTGATGATGATGATGAAGGTGAAATGTTGATGATGATGATGATGAGGGTGAAATGTTGATGATGATGATGATGATTGGTGATGATGACAATTTAATGAAGATGATGATGATTGGTGATGATGAAGATGAAGATGATGATGATGATGAAGGTAATATAGGTAAGATGATCATGATGATTACAAAGAAAGTGACTGTGACAGTAAAAGTGACGATGTTGATGCAGATGATGAAGGTAATATTAACAATGAAGATGATGACTGTGATGGTGATGATGGTGATGAAGATGCTGATAATGATGATGATAATAAAGAATTTGCAGATATGAAGATGATGATGCAGATGGTGATGAAGATGATGAAAGTAATTATGATGGTGAAGATGATAATGATTACGATGATGATGATGATTGTTGTTATTTTTGTTGTTATAATATAACAACAAATAAACTTAACTTCATTTCTTTATTTTTGAACACAATAAGTTATCATGTATGTGCAGTTTTGCTTTATATCGAACACCTTTCTGTACAGCATTTCCTTTATTGGAACAAACAAGTAAACAATAATTAATAATGTAAATTTAAAATAAACACTTTATTTAATCCTTAAAACTGTTTGTGAATTCAGATGGTTATACTTCAACCAAGTTAAAATATATGATCTGTGTCTAATATGTATTTATTGAAAAATAATCATCACATTTTATTTTGCTGACAAACAAAAAACAAGCTCATCTGGTTAAATAAAAGAGAAATGTTATTGTATTTCCAACCCATTTTTCAATGTCATTCTCCAAGTTCCTTCATTTGATTTACAATCATTACAGTTTAAAATTGAAAAAAAAGTCATCGGCGTAAATTCAGTGTCGTAATATCAGCTTCTTATTTCTACATTAACATTTAGTTCAAACTGCAAACTCTAAAGTAATGACTGTGCCGACGGCCGGACATGCATGTGTGCGTTTGAAGAATGAACTCAGTCCCAGTGACCTTTAGCTAGATCCGGCTCTAACCTTTTGGAGTTTAAATTGACTTCATCTGGACATTTATCATTTTAATAAAATCCGCCTAGATTGATTCGCGTCAAAGTCCACTTTTAACTGCCACGTGCCGAGAAACTTTTTTTCAACTAATTTTCATAACATTCATTTTGGCTTCTCAATAAATCCAAAATCAGACGTTGCAAGAAACACAAGCCTGAGTGAATCGTTCTCCGCACTCAACGACAACTTATCACAGGGAAAATAGTTTTTTGAGGTCATTCTCTCGCTGATCAATCCAAGTTTTAACGCACATCATTTGTAACTGTTTGTGGTTATTATACCGACTTCATTCAGAGAGCCTTAACAACAACATCAACTACACTAATGACACATTTCAGCAACGTGTTTTGAGCTCAAACTACTTTGTTATCCCTGAGATTGCAGTAGAAGTGTTGGACATCCGGACAGATTGTGTAGAAACAAGCTTCAAAAATAAACTTGTTTAATTTTTTGGGGGGATAAATGCCTCTTGTCGAGGCTTCAATACAAGAAGGAAGTTACAGACGAGTGGTATGGAGGTATTATTATTATTATTATTATTATTTGGATGTTTTAAAGTGTGTTTTTGGGTGAGGATGAAGCTAGCCTAGCAAAGTCCACTAAAACAACCTTAAAATATGGACTTTTAAAAAAGAAATTTCCGAAAAATTCCTCATGTCGAGGCTTCAATACAAGATGGTCATTACAGTCGAGCAGTATGGAGGTATTTGAATGTTTTTAAGTGTCTTTTTTGACAAAGATGGAGCTGACCTAGCAAAGTCAGCTAAAACAACCTTGAAATATGGACTTTTAAAAAAGAAATTTCAGAAAAATTCCTCTTTTCGAGGCTTCAATACAAGAGGGACGTTACAGAAAAGCAGTAAGGAGGTATTTGGATGTTTTTAAGTTTGTCTTTTTGGGCGAGGATGAAGCTAGCCTAGCAAAGTCCTCTAAAACAACCTTAAAATATGGACTTTTAAAAAAGAAATTTCCGAAAAATTCCTCATGTCGAGGCTTCAATACAAGATGGTCGTTACAGTCGAGCAGTATGGAGGTATTTGGATGTTTTTAAGTGTCTTTTTTGACAAAGATGGAGCTGACCTAGCAAAGTCAGCTAAAACAACCTTAAAATATGGACTTTTAAAAAAGAAATTTCAGAAAAATTCCTCTTTTCGAGGCTTCCATACAAGAGGGACGTTACAGAAAAGCAGTAAGGAGGTAATCAACGTTAATAAAGTGCAGTCTAAGTCTAAGTCCAAGTCTAAGGTATTTGGATGTTTTTAAGTTTGTCTTTTTGGGCGAGGATGAAGCTAGCCTAGCAAAGTCCAATAAAACAACCTTAAAATATGGACTTTTAAAAAAGAAATTTCAGAAAAATTCCTCTTGTCGAAAGAGGGACGTTACTGACGAGCAGTATGGAGGTATTTGGATGTTTTGAAGTTCGTATTTTAGGATGAAGGATGAAGGATGAAGCTAAAAGTCAGCTAAAAACAACCTTAAGATATGTACTTATTTAATTGTTTTAACAAATAATTCTTCATTTCGAGGTTTCAATACCAGATCGACGTTACAGACGAGCAGTATGGAGGTATTTGGATGTTTTGAAGTTCGTATTTTAGTATGAAGGATGAAGGATGAAACTAAAAGTCAGCTAAAAACAACCTTAAGATATGTACTTATTTAATTGTTTTAACAAAAAATTCTTCATTTCGAGGTTTCAATACCAGATCAACGTTACAGACGAGCAGTATGAAGGTATTTGGATGTTTTGAAGTTCGTATTTTAGGATGAAGGATGAAGGATGAAGCTAAAAGTCAGCTAAAAACAACCTTAAGATATGTACTTATTTAATTGTTTTAACAAATAATTCTTCATTTCGAGGTTTCAATACCAGATCAACGTTACAGACGAGCAGTATGAAGGTATTTGGATGTTTTTAAGTGTCTTTTTTGGTTGAAGACGACGACGACTGGATGCCAGTTGCTATGTTAGCATTGACATACATTTTTGTCTATAACTCTAAAAAGTAACAGATTACTCTGAAAATAATCCCAATTCTTAGTCGACATTAGGGTGAGTAGAAAATGAGTGAAGTTTAAATTTTGGGTGAATCGCTTTAAGCTCATAGTGAGCTTCGAATCTACCACCAAAAAAAATTGCTCTACAACATTTGACAGTAAATATGAATTCATAGACGCAACAGCAATAGCAGGAAATAAATAAAGGATTATGTAAACTCTAACTTCTGCGATAAACAGTCTTGGTCGTGTTTGGTCTCGATGTTTCCTTGAACTATTCGTACAAAGGCGTCTGCTTTTGAAGACATTTCACCTTTTATCCGATTTTGTTTTGACAGACAAACATCACATACAAGAGAAATAAATGGTTTGCTCCTACATAACGTTTTATAAAACTCCCAAAGCGCTTGAAAGAAAGTTTTGCAATCACTCACTCATGTGTTCTAATATTTTGATGGGGTTTTATAAAATCTGTCTTATATAGAGTTGTTTCACTCAGAAATGAAACAAAGAAGACTTGAGAATTGTAATTAATGTAGTCCATCCATCCACCCACCCCTCCATTTGTTAATATATATCCATCCATCCAGCCATGTACATCAATCAGTTTATCCATCCATCTATTTATCTAGTCATGCCTCTATTTATAACATTTATCAATCCATCCATCCATCTATGTATCTAATCCTCCATCCATTTATTTAGTATCCATCTATTTAATAATTCATCTATTCATTAATCTATTCATTCATACATTCATTTAATACTCCTTCCATCCATGTATCTATTCATCAATGTATCTATCCCTTTTTATATTTCTATCCATTTATCTATTCATCCATCCCTCCATTTATCTAATCATCCATCTATGTATTAATATATCAATCCATCTCTGTATCTATTCATTTAACATTTATCTAATCATCCATTTATTTATCTATTCATCCATCCATCCATTTATCTAATCATTCATCTATTTACTTTTCCATCCATCTATTTATCTATGCATCCATCTATTTATCTTATAATCCTTCCATACATTTATCTAATACTCCATCCATCCGTCCGTCCGTCCGTCCGTCCATCCATCCATCCATCCATCCATCCATCCATCCATCCATCCATCCATCCATCCATCCATCCATCCATCCATCCATCCATCCATCCATCCATCCATCCATCCATCCATCCATCCATCCATCCATCCATCCATCCATCCATCCATCCATCCATCCATCCATCCATCCGTCCATCCATCCGTCCATTTATCTAATCATCTGTCCATCCATTTGTCTTCTCATCCATTTATTTATTCATCAATTGATATATTTATCCTACAATCCTCTAATCCATTCCTCAATTAATCCGTCCAACCATCCATCCATATTAGAACAATACATCCATCCACCCATGTATCTATTTATGGATTGAATCATTGATCTATTCATCCATCCACACATCTCTCCATTCACCATCTATGCATGCAACTATTTATGAATCTACTCTTTAAACAACATTCAATACACAACATACTCTTGGATCAAAAGGAAATTGAAACATTTGTGTTTAAAAACAGGAATTAGGGTCAATGCTTACCTATGTAGCGAAGTTATCCTGAATATTACACCCAAGCCCAGCTACAGAATAAAATGTCAGGGTTGGAAATGCTGCGAGTCATCTTAAATATGCAGATTGATCAGCATTTTTTGGTCTTCTATTGTTGTGAAAAATGCTGGTGTAGGCAGTTCTCTGCACAGAAATACATCCAAGGTGTGTCATGCATTCAGAGTCTATATATAAATAACCTTCATGCTTTTTCTGTTCCGAGAAACGCACCTGTTTGTGTGTTCCATTCCCAGAGTCGATGTGTTTTTCCTTTGCTCACAGTGGGAGCTCTGTTTGTGTTTTGATGCGTCACAGAAAATACTTTAGCTCATCATGATGGAGTTAATATCTGGCTTTTCTACTGCTTAATTGATGCTTTGATGTAGCACATGAAAGTAGTCCAGCTCGTGTGTGTGTGTGTGTGTGATGGGAATTTTAATTTGTAGTTGAACCTAATCCTTATGATACCACAGAGAGGTTCGTCACCGCAGCCAGATGTCGCCCTAAAGAATGTGTTTTAAACTATGATTGTAGTTATAACTGATAATATTAGCGAAAAAAAGGAAAAAACTTGTTTATTTGATGAATTCTCCATTTGTTCTGCTCCCGATAGAGCCCTCCTTAATCTTTGCCGCAGAGAAAATACAGTGATTACAAGTGTCAGGCCTTCAGCTTCTCCTCAGCAGGCCATAAAAGTGATTCACTGCCGGGTCACAACTTCTGGGTTGAAACAGGTCTGAGGAGCCAAAAGCTACAAGATGTAAGCATCTATTGGAACAGGTTTATAGCAGCATGGATACAAATATGTCAGATTTCTTAATTTGTTTTTTAAATATTAATAAATATATACAAGTGTGGACATCACCTACAACACTTCAGCTTTATTGGTCATGTCCCTGGAGGAGCAATTGGTTTTGCAGCAGGATACATATGTTCAAAGAGACTCTAAACTAGAATCACAACATGTCAGTGTAAGGATGTAAACAGCAAATTGTACATATACAAAAGAACAGTGTCAGAAGGAGGACAAAAAGAACCTGATTTCTGGTCAGATATAGGTTTATAATTAATACATTGAATATAATAATATACTAATAATTAAAATAAAAATAAAACACAAAGGAAGAAGTTGCAACTTTTTCCCTCTGTGGCGTTTAGAGCACGTTTTATTATTGTCATAATATATATATATATATATATATATATATTTTTATATATATATTTTAGGAAAACATGTAGCATAATTATAATACAAGATCATAACTTCCCTGCACAAGTTAGGGCTTTTCGAAACAAAAAAAAAAGAAGGAAAATAATAATATTTTAGTTTTTCTTATGTACGCATCATGTAAAGTATTAGGGTTGTGTATTGGCAATGATGTAGCGATACATATCACGATGCAGGGAAACCAAAACGATATATTGTGATATATTTTGGATACTGTCGGATCAAGGTTATACAGTATTTGTAGTATTGTCTGAGTACTTGACTCTTTCATATGTCCAAACATCAGTTTTAAAAGCTGCTGGAGTCGACTGTATCCTCTTGTCCTCAGTCATCGCTGAGACCTTGTTGGATGTAATTGTTCCTTTAGCTGTGGATAATGTGATGGCTGCCGCCATCTGGGGGAAGTTTAATTCCAAAACTAATAGAATAGAAAAGCTTTATTGAATGCGTAAGTTAATTGTCAATTAAAAATATATGTTTTTTATTTTAAACACACTTGACAGTGCTTTTACATATAAAATATACATATATACAATATAAATATTGTGAAAAATATTATTAAGAAATATCGCCATATAAATATTTTCTAAGACCCCACATTAATATCGTTTTATATTTTAAATATTTGATTAAACGGTAACAAACTTAAAAAATAAATATGAATCTAAAAATACATGTTCTTGCATAACCAACAAAAAATACGTGCAATATATGAATCCCTTCATATATATATTTATATACATATATCTTGTATATATAAATAATATTAAATACTTTTTGAATTACTTTTTGGGCAAAATTTAGCCTTTTACCTGCATGTATGAAACACTGTCTTTAAAAGGTAGGGAAATTTAAAAGAAAAAAGAACACAGGTTTCTAAAAGCAGACTCACAGAGTGGACTTTCATCCTGCTGGCCTTCATCTTCTGTTTACTGTTGAATATTTTATTTGAAATTGTTATCTAAGATACCCCCCCCATCCATCCATGTTCTTAATGTCACCTTTGTAAGGCTTAAATGTGGATCAAGAAGTTGTGATTCTTTCTTTACCTGAGTTGCATTTCTTCCTGACATTTCAACTCTCTCTGAACCAGACGGTCACGCTCGCTTTCCACACAAATATGAATCCCTGTGAACCTGCAGTGTGAGCGAGCATGACGTTTTTCTATAATCTGAAACCATAAAATCATGATTCTGCAATTGAACTTCAACAGTTTTATTTGGTGTTGGTTTTTTTTACACTGTGAATCAGCAGCCAGAGGAAGAAAAAACGCCAGATTTCACATCAAACCATTAAGCCATTTTGTTGAATCATACTAATGCTTTAAACTCTCTGGAACTGATGAACAGTTTGTGTTTAGGAGTTTCTGTGATCGAATGATCTCAGACAGAATTGTTGGCACTCAGCGCTGAAATAGGATTATTGAATAATGCTTGAGCCAAAAAAATAAACATGAAGCGGACCCATCTCTACACAAAATGAAAAACTAGAGTTATTGTCACAAAATACTAGGTTATACGTGCTTGTGTACCCATTAAAAAATAATTTATCCATAAATAGTTTGAAACAGAGAATATGTATTTGAATATTTGAATTTCAGATAAAACTGATTTATTTTGGCTAATAAAAAATGATTAAGGACAGTTAAATACTAGGACTGATATATATCTTAACAATGTATTTATTTTAATTTGAATATTACATTTCTTAATTAAGGAAATATTCGGTGAGCATGTTATGTCACAAATTGGTGGTTGTTTAGGCAACACCATGGAAATATGATGCATATCACAATACAGGAGCAATAATATGATATATGACGATATATTGTGATACTGTAAGAAAATGCTATATATTTGTAGTTACTTGCTACATAAAGTTACTGCTTTCATTTGTTCTGAAACCAAAATATGTCCAAACATCAGCTTTAAAAGATGCTGGAGTCACCTGTCTCCTCTCGTCCTCAGTCATCACTGGGAGGGTTTCATTATACCTCTACCTCTGTACTGCTGCAATCTAGCGGCCAGATTTTTAATTGCAACACAAAAATTAACAAAAGCTGTGTATATTTGATTGTTATTTGTCAAGAATGATAATAAAAAAGATTATGTTGTATTTACACTTTATCACTATTAAAAAAAAGAAGGAATATCATTATACGATACACATTATTATGAATACGGTATCGTTAAATAATATTGCGATATTTAAGTGTAATGGAAATATGATTAAAAGGCCAAAAATAATAATATTGTGATAGTAAAAGAACATATAAACCGTACAGTATTTGCACTATTAAACAAGTACTTGCCACATGACTTAACTGTTAAACCAGAATATGTCTGAACATCTCCTTCAAAGATACTGGATTGAAAAGTATCCTCTCGTCCTCAGTCATCACTGAAATCTACCAGGATTTCCTTTTTATTTTCCTCTTCACTGCTGCCATCTAGTGGCCATATTATATAAATGCAACACAAACATGATCAAACACTATGAATATTTGCTTGTTCATTGTCAAGAATAACGATTTAAAAAAAAAATTATATTAATAAATACACCATAAAATAACTATGATACAAAACAACTAAACATTTGGAATATCGTTATACAACATACATTCACATCAATTTTATATTGTAAAATAGTATTTCAATATTTCAGTGTATATTTTTCTAACACACCTATTTGTAATTATTATTATAATTATTATTTTTCATAAAATGGCCAGTAAACCATTGACCAAAGAGGCTAATATGGAAAGGTTGGGTAAGATTGATCTAGTTTTTCTTTTTGATATTTTTAAAACTGAGATCTTTATTAATATGTTGTAAACATCACATTTACGAGGGACTATTGATTTCGGTTTTCATGAGAGTTAAATTGCAAAACCGATATAGCTACCCTTGTATGAGTAATACCTGTTTATTTACATTATCTTGTGGAACAGTAATAAAACCAGAATAATATTGAGACTCGCTTTCACAATCTTAAACCCCTCAATATCCATCTACAAGCAAACAAACCAATGCAAATCCCTCCAGCAATAATCATCCCCGAACGAGACTCTTGCCGCTCAGCTACCTAATATTCAAGTATTTACAACTGCAATCCTCTCTAATGTCTTTACTCAACTCCAAAGCTGTTTAAAAAGCAGGGAGTTAAGCGCTCGAACATTGCTTTTGATGCCGAGGAGATAAAAATGAAAAATAAAGTTGACAGAACAAACACGCTGTACGGCGGCCAAGTGCTGCCTTTTTAAGCCTCCCACCTTTTTTAAATCCTTCTCTTCCCATAAAAGCTGCAGCAAGTCATAAATCTGAGGAGCAATGCATTGGCTCAGGCCTTATGTCGTGATGAATTCCCTCCAATAACTTTTCAGCAGGCCAGGCTGTTTATGATTATGAGCGTCCGTGTGTTGTTTGAGGAAAGACTTTGGTAATCCGGCTCCGGATGACAAAGAATAACAGTATTGATTGGTGCTGTAATGAATAAGCAGCCTCAGCAGAGCCAGAGCAAATGATCGCTGGAATATTAACCTTTACAATACACAACGGGATATAAGTTTATGGATGACGGGTAAATAGATGGATGTAGGGATGGATAAATGGGTAGATATGTTATAGCTGGATGGACGGACAGATGGACGGATGGATGGATGGATTGGCGGATTGAGAAATACATAGATGGATGGAGGGATGAATGGATATATAGATTCATGGATGAATGAATGGATTGATGATAGAAAGATGATATATATGTTATGGATGGATGAATAAAAGATAGATAAATAGATGGATGGATGAATAAAAGATAGATCAATGGATGGATTGATAGATAGATAGCGACTTGGATAACTGAATGACTAGAGGGGTGGATGGATGGATGAATATAAAAATGAATAAATAAATAGTTAAATCAATGGATGGATGAATACATAAATGGCTGAATCGGTGAATGGATGGATGACCTTGTAGTTAAGTAATGCCTTACTTTTTGTCATAAAACAGTATTGAAGGCATTACAAAGAAAGAAGATGATATTGTAATCAATAGGTACAACATCACTGTTGTCATACATTTAATAAAGTATCTACTGAGATTGAAAACCTTCTCTTGGAATATGAGCCACTGTAAAGTCACTGCATAAAGGAAGTGTTTCAATGGTTTTAATTTGTTTTGAAGTATTGAAATCAGTAGCTTTAAGTAACTGGTTAGCCTCGTGTTAGCTGCATGCTACATCTGTTTAAACATTTGTTTAAATTTGTTCAGTAGAAATAAATATATTTGAGTTCATTAAAAAAAACTTTACGTCAGTGTTTGTCTTATCAAAATATTACAAATAGTCTTTGTCATTTAACTTTTCATCTGAAGCTTAGCTCTAAATCTTCTATGAAGAAAAAAGGAAAATGTTTTAAGTAACTTATTAGGTCATTTTTTTAGGTTACTTATCACTTTTATCCACATTTTTACTTCTCTCATTCAGGTGGTCAAAATTAAAGTTTCAATAAACGGTACTTTAGTTTGTATCTCTATTGATGTCACATGTTCAATGACAAAAGTTACATTACTTCTGTCACAAGATGAGTTTGTCGTGAGCCAAGAATGCATCAATGATATCATTTTATTGAAACACAAAATTCATATATTTGTGAAATTAATGAAAAAAGTAATATATAAGTAGTACTCATTACAAGTTAAATACAGTCAATGACTTACTCAATGAGAGTAACAAGTAATATGTTTAAAACATTTTGAAATAACTTTCCCAACACTGATGTTGACGCTGCAATAAACAGTTTGGATATTGATTATTTAACATTTTCTTTTTAATATAATTGATACTGTCATGAATATTTTTAACTAACAAACCAACAAAAAATCAACTAAACTTTAGATATGAGAATATCCAGAAAAACAAATTGGCTACTGAGTTATAGATTCTGTTTTTGTGAAACTGTAATACATACTGCAGTGATACGACCAGATGTTTTCACTTTCATTATAACACTATGTTGCTTTTTTAATTCCTAAAATAGTGCCACAAAGGTCCCGCCACCGTCGGCAACGAGCTCAGCATTCTCGTGCTTGAATAAAATAATTAAATAATATCAATGAGATGAAATGGGATCAATAAATTACAATATATTAAATATTAAATAAGAGACATTAACATAAAATGTTTCATAAATATTTGATTAATGCAAATGCAATTAAATACATTTAATTCAATCATAATCAAAAGATACCATCTCATTCATGTTGACCAAATAAGAGCTTAGGAGCAACAGTCTGGAAGGATTTATCTCCTCTGGTCCAGAAGCGTGTTCAGGAACCATCAGTAGATTCTGATCCACAGACCTCAGAGCCCGAGCTGGGGTGTAAGTCTGGATCAGAAGATACTGATGGAAGGTCTGACCATGAATAGATCTGAAAGTAAGAACCAGAATTTTAAAGTTGATCCTGAAAGAAACTGGAAGCCAGTGAAGAGTTTTTAAGGATCAGGGAAATGTGAGTTTTCCTACTAGAGCAGGTCAGAATTCTCGCTGCAGAGTTTTCTATTAACTGCAGGCGAGACAGATCCTTCTAGTTTAGACACGGAAAAAGACTAAACTAGTAGACACAAACGCATGGATTACAAGCCCCAGATTGTGTTGTGACATCATTTTCCTAAATTTAGAGATTTGTCTCAGCTGAAAGAAACCGTTTTTGGTTAGTTTTTGTTAGTGGTATGCTTAAGACATATCTTAAGTACTGACTCAACCCTGGAACTTCATCATCAGGCGCAATAATCAGAGTTTTCAGTTGTTTCCAAATTAGACTGCACAGTTTTTCACTTCAGCCTCTGGGGCTCAGTTGAAACAAAGGAGCAGTAGAGCTGGATGTCATCAGCAAATATGTGGTGAGAAACATCAGGAAATCTCTGAAATGATTTTATCCAGGGAAATCTAGTACAGCAAACACAATAAAGGACCCAAAACAGAACCTTGAGGGACTCCACATAACAGATCTGCTGACTCAGACCTTATTTAATTGGCTGAGACACTGAAACTGCGCCCAGAAAGATATGATGAGAATCATTGTATCACAGACCCAGACAGTCCCACTTCATCCCTCAGTCTTCTCAGCAGGATCTAGTGATCAACTGTGTCCAAGGCTGAGGACAGATCCAAGAGAACCAGAACAGTGTATTGACCCGAATCAACCAACATCATTATGTCATTTGTCAGTAAGGCCGTGTCTGTAGAGTGAATTGTATTATTTTACATATTTACATATATTTATAACAATTATATTAATATAAATAAACCCAAAAATGTTTACAGAATATGATAAAAAATAAGATGTGATTTTAAAGTGAAAAAACAAGTTTTTTGTAACATATATGTTTTATTTGTGTGGAAAAATCTATATTTTATTATTGTATATATACTTAAGTCCCTTTATATAAGACAAGTACGATTTCATATATCAGATTATCTAGCTTCACCAAAATCTGTAGGTGAGTAGAAGAGGTTTATCAGAAAATACAAAAGAATTCTGGTGCAATATGGAAATCTAATTCTCCTGCTGAATGTTCTGGTTGAATAAACTCAGATAACATCATATTCAACAAAACCCGTATAGACTTCACGCTCAATCAAACACAAGCCACCAGAAAAGGAGAGATGTTCCAACTCGGATTATTTCTTCTCTTATAAAAAAACCCCCACAGATGTATGTGAATTTGCACTTGGTAATTACACGAGCTTTAACAGAACATGTGAAAGCTCCTCAGAGAATTACAAAACTCTAATACAGAAAGAATTCTAATAGCATCATTTCACAGCCAAACTCTATCACACTCGCTCCAGCTGTAGAGAAAAGCTCCACTTTCAGAATGTTCTTCAGTTTCTGATTCAGCGCGCTACTGGACCAGCCATTATCCACCGAAATACATGTCGGTACAAGGATTCAAATTATGAATCTTTTTTGACAGTCAGAGACGGTGGTGGGCAGAAAAGAAAAATCTTCAGGGCCACGGTTTAGTAGGTGGTTGTTGTGAGGGGCCATCGAGCAAAATTGAAAGATAAAACTTTATTTGAATCTGATATCAAAGCATTTTTTCCAAATATGTTTTTGTATTCACTAAGATCTTTTAAAAGCACATTTAATACTCACATAAATGTCATAAATCGGAGACAGAAATCCTTAACAACCACCCTATACTCATAGTTAGAGCGGTAATTAATATGGGTGTGAAGTATTGATGCACTAAAATATAGTTTTTTGTTATTCTTATTATCTACATTTTTATTCTTATTCTTATTCTTATTCTTATTCTTATTCTTATTCCTATTATAACTTTTACTTACTTACTTACTTATTCATATTCTTATATTCATATTTGTATATTCATATTCGTACTAGTACTCATATTCGTATTCGTACTGAAATACGTATAAGTATTTGTATATTCATATTCATATATTCGTATATTCGTGTTTTCATATTCGTACGTATTTGTATTCATATTTATTTTTGTATTCATATCCGTACCCTCTTTTTATTCTTTTTTTTTTTTTAATTACTAGTTTTTATTCTTGTTCTTATTATATTTGGCTTTTTTGTTTTTATTCTTTTTGTTTTTATTGTAGTTTTTTTGTTGATATTATATATAGTGTGTTAAAAATAATTTTTGTTATGCTTTGCAAACATTCAGACCGTTTGTTCTTTTTTGTGTTGCAATTAATCTCTCGTCCATTACATCCTCGGCAGCTAAAGGTACAATACAATCTTTTGAGACCATGGCGATGACTGAGAACGAGAGGATACAGTCGACTCCAGCAGCTGATGTTTGAACATATTTTTGGTTCAAAACAAATAGAATAAGTTACAACTATGCCAAGAGTCATGTGGTCTGTAAATTCTGCAACACCAGTACTCGGACAATACTACAAATATAATGTTGTAACGACAGTATCGCAATATATCGTATCGTTGACCCCAATATCGTGATACGAATCATATCGCCGGATTTTTCCAAATACACATCGTTAGTATTGCATAAAAAAAACAAAAAAATATTTAAGATTGTTAGTTTCTCCCCGATCTTTGACCTCATGAGGGCCACATGAATATAGTCAAAGGGCCACACTTGGACTTAGACTTATTTTGTAGTGGTAGGTTAACGAATTACGGTACAAAAACAAAGTTAAATTTATGTTATTTACAAAGCCGTCATGACGCATATCATATTTCATGATCCACCATCTGATTCATTACCTCATCGATATCCGTTATTCATTCAAACAATGGAAGTCTGGAAACAGAAAATTTGTGAACTGCTGCAAACTGGGACATTTTTGGCAACTTTTGCGACGTTGAGCGAGTGCTCGTGAAAAATGTGGTCTCCCGTCGGGCTAAACCCTACCACTTTAGTCCACCGGCGTCACTCCACTTCAAATCACATAGAATCTCTTTAAGAGATTTTAAAAGTTGGCAGCACCAGGTTCTTCACTATATTCACTAAATACTCCATCTATCTTGCTCTTAAAAACTCTGCTCATGTTTATATATGGCTCTCAGATGCCAGCATGTGCATAATGGATGGCTTATTTTTTTTATGAATATAGATGCCAGTTTGCATCGAGTTTAGCACACTGTTGTCAGACGCCCCGGCTGCTGAGTGCTGCTGTGGTCTAATGTGATTACCAGTCGCTGCGAACATGTTGGGGACGCGTGTTGCTGTCAGATTGATTTACACACAAACACATTGTCACAGACACTCGGTATAAGTGTGCGTGCAAAATACTGTAACTCTCTAGAGAACGTACACAATCTGACAGGGACTGTCTGAGTTGGAAATGAAGGATGAAACACGTGCTCCAGCTGTGTGTGTGTTTTTTTAGTCACTTATGTTTTATTTATGAGCAAAAATAACATCCAGCAAGTTAATCTATGTTTATTTTTATTATATTTTATCTTTTAAATTGATTTATTATATTGTATAATGTATCAAAAACACCACAAGAAAAGAAAATGTTGTTTTTACAATATTGTCATGTTCTAATTGAATTCTGATTCTGATATTTTTAAGTCTAAAAAGTCAAAAAATCTCAACACACTTAACAAAGGACTGTATTATCTTAATCCTAACAGTTCAGTGAGTTACTAAATCATGTTTTTTTTTACTTTGTGCCTTGAATATCTTGAATTTCACTACTTTAATTGGTAGATTATTTTCACTTGTCACTTGTTTTGGGTTTCATTTCCCAGTGTTCCTTGCGAAAAAAGTTTCCTGCATCAATTTAGACAAATGTGCTGCCAGAGTGAGTTTGTTTGTCATATTTTTTCGAGATAAGTATAAATGCTGGTAGCAAATTTAGCAGTTATTCAACATTACTGCAAGTTCTTGACAATTTGGAAGAGAAAAACAAACATATTCAACCAGATTTTTCCAATGTACTTCATGGTAGAACGATTATACTAAAAAGCAAACTGAGAAAGTAAATATTTATGCGTCATATCAACTGAGACTTAGGCTAAAATCTCTGAAACAAAACTGACCTACTAGCCTTATATAATTTCTAGTCACTTTCAAACTTCATAAATGATTCCCCCGATCAAACGTTTGATTCATAACAGTACTACGTATTGAGCTCGCTCCCTCTCAGTGAACTCATCCCTTCAGCTCAAGCACCTGATTGACTTTATTGGAAGAGTCTTGTTTACAAGTTGTCTGGGCTACAATAAAGAAAATAGTGCTACAATAATTTCACGATACAATTCAATACGATGTATTCAACTATATTATATATCCGATATATTGAGATCACTAGACAATTCAATTTGATGTATTTATCTTACAATAAAATACAATGTTCAATAAACTTCGAAAATAAAACCTCTGAATTTTACTGCCCTTTTAATGCAATTCCACTGTCTTTTGGTTAAATCAAAAGAACTGGATGGATGGATGAATAGATGGTTAGATGGATAGTGCAAAAACTAATTTTGCATTAAAGACGTGTACAGACATTTACTCAAACCCCCGACGTAATTGTAAATAAAAACATATTTATTTTCTATACACTAACGCAGACTGTAATAAAAATATGATCTGAAAAAAAAAAAATACAGTGGTGTTGACACTCTCTCTCTCTCTCTCTCTCTCTCTCTCTCTCTCTCTCTCTCTCTCTCTCTCTCTCTATATATATATATATATATTATATACATTTTAGATTCAATTGGATGGATTAGATCATAAACAAAAAGTACAACAAATTAATAAAAGAACAAAGTGCAAGGGATGACAAAGTGCAAATAAAAACACAAGAACATACAATAGATCTAATTAAATAAAGCAAAGAAAAGGATACAAAGATTAACTTAGACTTAACATCATCCTTTCTTTTAGTTTGACCCGCAACTTGGATCGCTAAAAGATTTGGGCCATTTTGTGTGATTGACACCCCTGAAATACATCATTTTAACACTTCTCTTCAGTTCATAATTTTGACCTTCCCGGAGAGTCCGTAAGTGTCACATGACAAAGAAACTACTTTGCAGCTGTGGATCAGAATCTATGAGAGACTTTTTCAACTTACCTGGAAGATAAAACTAGAAACTGATACAAAGAAGTGCCAAAGAAACTTTGCAGTTTTACTAGATCGTCACTGGAAATTGATAGAAACCATTCATGTCAAATGTTTCCATACTGTTGAAACTCATTCCAGATTGAATCCCTGAATAATTGTTGTGTTATCATCTTATCACTCACTTAATGAAGTCCTTGGGAGTTCAATTAGAGAGTTTGAATGTGGCTCCATTATCTCCAGCAGCAGAAAATGCCCTCACTGACAGCAAAATAAAACAAAAGTTTTTACAAAGAGCCCGGGTGAATAATGGGCCCACTAGGACAAACGGAGCAGACAAGGACACCGGGAGATAACATTGCCTGCAGAAGTGCGCATCATGTGGGTGGCAGGAAGTGACTTTGTTCCGAGGTTTGCTCATCCAGAAATTGGAATGATGCGGCGCTGAAAGAGGCATGGCCGGGGCCCGGGCTTTTTTTTTTTTTTGCATCATCGTTTCTAATGAAAGAGAGCGGAAGGATGTTGGAGCGCAGCGAGGTGAGCGGCAGTGCTGACGGAGGAGGAAGTCGACACCTCGCAGCTTTTCAACTTTCATGAGGGAAGATTTTGGCGGGTTTGAGACGGAGCAGTTGGTCAGCGGCCGCTAATGAATGGAACTGTTCTGTTCTGCGTTGTCGAGCCGAGTTCCTTTTCGAGCTGATGGTGATTAAACGGAAGCCTGGACCAGCCGATGGAAGTGGATTCATATCAGGGAACATTCCAAAACTTTTTTTCTTTCGTTCTGACTTTCATGCAGCAAATTCAAGTTTATCTTTTACCAAACAATTTGGAATTGAATTAAAAAAAAACAGCTCACCTGAAATTGCCACTCTCTGTGTCACCACGGCAACCGTCTCTGTTCAATAAAAAAACAAAACAATCTAATCCCTTTAGCATTTTCTTTTTGATATGGTGGCCATCTGCACGGATAATTAAGATGGGAATAACACTCTTTTTTAATGAGGACAACACTAGCTTAGAAGCTTGGCAAGGCAAACCTCTGAGAAAAAGTATGATTTAAAAAATTAAATCGCTCAGGAGAAATATCTGTCTTAGTTAAAAAAAAAAATCCAAAAAGAATTCCTTCTCAATATCACTTTTGGGATCATACAACTTCACTACTTTGCTGTTTTCTTTTTGACCATTCAACTATAGTGCATTCCTCTATATGTCATTTTATTTTGAGGTGCCTTTCTCAGTCTTAGGGTCACCTTACATACAATTCAAACAGCCAAGTATAAAAAAAAAATAAATAAAACCTTAAGATATGTGAAAACATAATTGAAACACAGTGATTAGGTGCAATAACAATTATTCAAATAATACATTTTAAGATGTGCTTTAAAATGGTGGAGCTCAGGTGGCAGTGAGTTCCAAAGACGAAGAAGAAGGAGAAGTTATTGCACTTTTATAAGGAGTATTACACTTTGTGATTATAGATTTTGCACCTGTTCTTACGTGAACATCCATCTGTACCGTCCTTGCATACACTCTCCCTTTCAGAGATGTGAGCCTCTAACACTTCAATCTTTGACTCCAGTCCATCATTGTCCTCTGAGGTTCATCACACATTCAGTTCAAACGCCTCACAGTGAACCAGAAGCCATCATGCCTTGTGTTTGAATGGTCATTTGCACATGTATTCTCCACGTGTTTGGACTGAAATGGGATAAAAAAGAGAAAACTTTCAGTAACTCTGCCCTTGTCTTCTTGAAATCCTCTCCAAACTCCTGCACTTTTGTTTAATTGCACTCTTTTATAAGAGTGTTTTTTTTGTTGTATTTGTTGCCTTCAGAATTTTCGCTGCAAAGTTTTATGTCAACTGCAGGCGAGACAGCTCATTCTTGTTAAGACATGAAAAATAACTTTTGCAATAGTCCAGACAAAAAGACATAAATGCATGGAGTATAAGCTCCAGATCATGTTGAACCGCTCTAGTAGAAGAACTCACATTTCCCCGATCCTTAAAACTGGATGGATGGATGGATGGATGGATGGATGGATGGATGGATGGATGAATAGATTGTTGGATGGATGGATAAGTAGATGGATGGATGGATGGATGGATGGATGGATGGACAGAGAGATGTATGGATGGATGGATGGATAAGTGGATGGATGGATTAATGGATGGATAGATGGATAGATGGATGGATGGATAGTTGGATAGATAGATGGATAGATGGATAGATGGATGGATGGCTGGATGGATAGTATGATTAGTTGGATTAGTTAGATTAGTTAGTTTATCAATAAAAGAACAAAGAGCAAATATGAGAACGAAGCAGAAGGGATGGAAAAGTGCAAATATAAACATAGATCAAAGGAAATAACACAAAGAAAAGGATACATTTCGCATCAATGTCCTGAAATGCAGATTCCAGTGGATGCATAAGCTGACCATCATGTTCGGAAATGTCATCTCCAGCGGAAGATTTTAACCTTCAGTACTCAGAGAAAAAAAACCCGTTGGCAGAAACGACTGTTAAACTGCCCTCCGCTCATCTGGCACATGGCCTTGAGGGTCTCTCTGAGAGGGGGCCGGAGTCGTCGGGATGATTTGTGAGAGTGTGATCGGGTCAAATAAAAAAAATAAAAAACGACTCGCAGCCAAGAGCTCGCCGCTGCACCCGAGCAGAGATCACAGAGATGTCATCTCAGGATCGCACAAAGCCCCAAGCCAGATCAGAGGTTTGCCCTTTTCAACCTGAGAAAGGTTGGGTTTTTTCTTTTTTTATCCGTGTTTGAGTGAGTTTTTTACCACCTGATACAAGTGACGACGGTGGGGAGAAAGTGGGAAAACGAAGACTGTGAAAAAAGTGATCAGAGAGGAGAGACGATGGCTTAGTAATAATAAAAATATGTTTGATACGAATGTATTCAAGGTAATTCTAAGCAAAATCACATTTATTATTTTGATTTTATTCCAATAAATAAATGTACTTTTCTTCTTTAATGGGCTATTTTGGATCTTCAAATGGCTTCAAATTATGAAAAGCTATTAGTTTTAATGGGCCCGGGTTGATGTTTTCACGTTAATAGATTCAGCAAAATAAAGATTAAAACAAATTTCAACAAACATCAGCTTCTCTGCTAATGAAAAGTAATGTTCCCGTCAACTCTTCTGAAAATGCAACTCTGTTTCAAATGTAAGTGCTAAATGTTTTCTTTTTGTTTATCAAACCGAAACAGGTGCTTGTCCAGGCATGAGGGGAAATATATCATACGGAAATGTTAAAAATGTGTAACAATTCAATCTTCTTGGGCTTAAAAATGATTTCCAGCAAAGCAAATCATGTTGGTTTCTGCAGCGAGTTGATAGTACGGAAGATGTTTATTCCCATAAAAAGACCATCATTAATCAAATGAAGCCGACACGACGTTGAAACTTTGCATTTGTAGTATTTAATTAGCTTAAATCCTCCAGTTTGTTCTGTCGAATTTGAACGGTAAATCTTTTTGTTTTAATTTAAGACTTATTCATTTAATAACTCCTACAGTGGAAACCATTTGTATGAAAAATGTGGTGATCTTTTGGGAAATAGAACTGGTTTATACATCCACAGAAATAATTGAAATACTCAGTTGGTTTCTTTTCTTTCTTTCTCTTTCATATGGAAGCTGAACTTTTTGATACATGGAAAAAAATACTAGATCCAATGACAGATCTTTGTCATGATGTGCAATAAAGTTGAGATTTTGTATTAATTTAAAGTTGAAAGTCAACACAACAAAGCCTGTAAACGATAATATATAATTTCACTCTTGACCCTTGGGTTATATCAGGGTCAAGGTGACCTGAAGGCCCGAAAAAAATGAATGTATTTGAGGTATCCCTTGTGTTATCTCATGGTCAAGGTGACCCAGATTCAGGAAAAAAAGGAATGTGTTTGAGGTATCCCTTGTGTTATCTCATGGTCAAGGTGACCCGGAGGCCCGAATAAAAATCTGTTTAAGGGTATGCCTTGTGTTTTCTCGGGGTCCAGATGACCCTTAGACCCGTAAACAAATGTGTTTGAGGTAAACCTTGTGTTATCTCAGGGTCAAGGTGACCCGAAGGCCCAGTAATAAATGTATTTTAGGTATCCGTTGTGTTAGCTCATGGACTAGGTGACCCGAAGGCCCAGTAATAAATGTATTTGAGGTATCCTTTGTGTTATCTCATGGTCAAGGTGACCCAAAGGCCCGGTAATAAATGTATTTAAGGTTCCCTTGTGTTATCTCATGGTCAAGGTGACCCAGACGCCCGAAAAAAATAGTGTTAAAGGTATCCCTTGTGTTAATGCCTGGGTCAAGGTGACCCGAAGGCCCGGAAACTATTACTACTACTATGTGTTTGAGGTACCTGGGTCAAGACCCTGAGATGTCATGGACCCTTCAAATATTCTCAGTCAATCCTTTAAACATTTATCGTTAAATTAAATAAGCAAATACCAGAACATTGGTCACTCATCGTTGGTGACCAGAGGTAAAGGTAGGGACGTAGATCGACTGGTACACAGAGAGCTCTGCCTTTTGGCTTAGCTCTCTCTTCACCACCATTTTACCACCCGACCATGGACTTGGATTTGGAGGCGCTGATTCTCATACCGGCCGCTTCACACTCGGTTGCAAACCTTTCCACAAGGGGCTAAAGTTCACGGTCTGATGAGGCCAAGAGGACCATATCAAAAGCAAAAAGCCATCAACCATTCCCAAACCCACCAAAGCTGAACCCCCTCAACTTCCTGGTTGCGCCTAAATATTCTGTCCATAAAGGTTATGAACAGAATCGGTGACTAAGGGAAACCCAAATCTCATATTCCCAGAGCATCCCCCGCCAACCACAGGCCTCCCCGAGTGCTATAAATGGAATGTATTCATGATAAAATCACGGTTACTTCATTGTTACCTGTATACAAACTGATAAAAACTGTGAAAAAACAACAACTTAATGAGCAGCTGTGCCAGAAGGGATGACAAACTCCTACTTGATAAAGCAGATGTCTGTATAATTGCAGTTCTATATGTAACGGAAGGAAAATGTATGCCGTGTTCCTGCATCCATCACGCGGTAGAACTTGTGCTTCACGTTGGCCTCTGGGTTGCACCTTGTGTGTGTCGCACCTGAATTTTTGTCGACAAGTGTGCCGGTTGCATACTGAGCAGGATTTTGTTGACACTGAGCAAGTAGCAGTCGCGGCTTCTTGGCCCGCAGTCAAGGTTTTGACTTGACTGTGTGACTTAAAGATGATTCGACTGACTTGCAATGTCAATATCTTCAAGAAACGAGTCCACGCCACTATTTGCTTGCACAGAGGATAAGAAGAGCGAGTTGTTGTCGAGCACTCATTTAGTCCCGGATGCTGTTCATTGCATTATAATGTCATTATTGCGTTTCCTGATATGCTATGAAATTTATCCTAACTACGCTTCACCATGTGGCATTTGGTTTTCTAAAATATCTAAGACCATAAAGGAACAAAGCAAATACATTCTGTGTGGTTTAATTGTGTTTTAAGTGGATTTTATTACCCATTTTGGGTGAATCTTGATCTCTAAACTCACTAAATCATAAAGATTATTGTTGCAAACTGACTTTTGTTTGTGTAATTACAGGCACAAATAGTTTTTAGTTTGACTGTTATGACCTCTGCCAATGAGCTAATGCTTCTCCTGCATGTTTGCTTTAGTGAAATTAACTCAGAATTATGAACAATGTTTCATTTAATTAGTAGAAAACATTGATAATGAGCCGGAGAAGAGATTAGATCGACCAACTTCCCTGGTTCTGGGAGCCAGATCTGCTGCGACCTGCTGCCTTATGGAGATGCATTTGACATTTATGCGGTTTAAAACAAAGGCGCCTTATTATGTAAATGAATAAATAAGAGACAATCTCTAGTTTGCTTTCAGTTAAATAACTGATTATTTCAGTTCAGAACAATGACACCAAGTAGATATTCTTACTATTATAACAAAGTAAATTATCATTAATTTCCATCGTGATTGATCTGAAACATGTAATGGTGTCTCCCATAGTGTTTTTTTTAAAGCTATATTGGACTAGAATAGTTTAAACTACTCTCTAGCGGTAAAAAAAACCGAACTATAGCTTAAGTCCAAATGTGTCTTGTGATAAGCTACACTTGACATTATCAGTAAACATTACCACAACTACCTGGAATAATATTGTTTGATGACAGCGATCGATCTGATGCAAAGACCAGCTTAAATTTGGTGTCCAAAATCCTCTTTAATGGACGTATGATTTTTATTTTCTATTCACTTCTCTGGTTGTGAATTCTATTGCTGAACTGTATTCAAAGTGGTTATTTCACTGATATTCGTAGCAGCCATAAAAAAAAAACTCTCTGTAAATATCACTTAAGTTGTTTTCAGTTACATCAAGCGGAACTTGCATCATGAACTCCCACTGAGAACACAGAGAGAAAAAAATATAGACTTCAGGCAAGTAAGTACATAATGACCTGGACTGAACCTGTATTTTAATGCAAGTACAATGTTCAAACAAACGTGCTCGACGACTCGTGCGATGTTACCTATGGGGGAAAGAAGAATACAATTATCTTTGGTTTGTTTGTCATTATGTGCAGTGAACAAATACAATGCAGAAATTTCGACCCTATTATACACAAGATTGCCTTGTCTTCTCCTTAAGTATACAGACTTTGGTCGCGACCGATATGAAAGTGGTTGGAATGATCAGTAACTGACAATATAATATAATTAAAATAATCATATTTGACCACCAATACATATGTAGAGTTAGCCAAAGTATATATTTTTATATTTTTATTAAATAGCCTAGAAATATGGAATGAGTCAGTGTTTCATTTTAAAATCTCAGAATTATTCAACATTTCTGTGAATGTATGACTTTAATGACAGTTTAAATGGAAAATGGGCAAAAAAAACGTATTTTTTCATTTATATATACTGTATATATATTTAAAAATGGTAAAATACCAAAAAAGCTATTGCAAACTATTAAAACAAAATAAAACAGGATACATACATTTACATTTAAAAACATGTTAAAATATTAAGGTAAAAATAGTGAAATAAGGTAAAAACCCATTGATGAAACAAATTATAAGGTTACACCAGATAAAAGCCAGTCTATAAAAGTTTTTTTTGTTTTGTTCAAAAGAGGTTTAAAAGAAAGCAAAGACTGAGCCAGTCTTATCTTCTCGAGCAGACTCTTCCAAAGTCAGTGGCCTGATGGATGATCGGCCCACTCTAGATTTCCGTCCAGGCTTTGGAACATGTATCACCCCCTCTCAGTGAACTCAACATCCCTGAAAACTCCGGGCAACGCCGAGTACTAGTGCTAATCTTCTTATGTTTGTTTAATATTGATGGTCTGATGAAGCTTCATGAAACAGTGTCATGTTGTTTAGAGGTCAGTAGGTGGCGCCATCAGTTTAACAATGATTGGATGTTTCATTAGAGCAGTTGTTCATAAAAAAGGGAAAAAGTGCAAGGACCTCTATCTCTGAAATTAATGACAATAATCACTGATGTTTAATCTTAATTGTGAACTTTCTGCTGGGACAATTTCAAATTCCGCCAATGAGGGAAGATAAGGGATTTATTATATTATCTTAAATCTGATAAGGCACAGCTACATTTTGGTGGTGATGGGCTGATAAAGCTTCATGAAGCAGGTCAACATTTTACCAGCTCAATAGGGTCTAAAAATGCAGAGAAGTTTTCATCGAAAACAGTTGCTTCAAGCTTAAGAATATAAAGAAAAGAGTGCCATCTAGTGGGCTTTAAAGTCATGGTGTAGGCTTCATGATGCTTCATCAGCCGACTACTGGCTTTTTGGTTTGTTTATTATCAATAATGTCAGAGCAATTGCATTTTATTTTTTCCCCGTTATTTGTAAAAATCCTTAGATAGCAACTTTTTTGTAGAGTGCCACTGTAAACTCAATATAAACCTAATCTTGAACGTATTTATTTTTGCTATAAAAGCATTTTTTTCCCAATGAAATTGGAATCAGAGTAAAGAAATGTATTTTCTCTTTCTCTCTGTTGTTTCTTCTGTGAGATTAGATGGTGTACATTTTCTGATCCCCGGCATTATGGCTGCAAAGTAACTACACAAAAAGACCCTGTGAGCATAAACCGTCTTCATCGGCCGACTCTGAAATGTGACTTTCATTTAAAAAGTGGAAGTATTAATAACTTTACTGCCTTAAACCAGAGACAGTTCAACTTTTCTATTCTCACTGTGTTTATCTCTCAGTGGCTTAACACATTGCAAATCCCTGACAATTCTCTGGATGTGGCGCTCCCTGTTCATTTAGCAGGGATGTGTGTTTTGATGTCGCAGTGCAAACAAAGCCTCTTAACTCTTGCTCTCGCCCTGACACGGAACGACACACACAGGCACAGGACACACTCCTGCTACGTGACCCAGTTTGGTGGGCAAATTGAGCTCCAGAGATCCGCTCTGGTGAAGGACATGCTTTTACCGGCGGACAAATCGTTCCTTCGCCGTGTTTTTTTTTAGAATCGATTTGACCAACAATTTGGCATGATCTCTAAATATTTGACAAAAGCTTTTTTCACCAAACATTTGGTAAAAAGAAATACACTCTTGCTTTCTCGAGGGGTTTTTGAAAAGACGATTGTAAAAAAGGTTTCGGACTTAAATGCTTCAATTTGTGACTCAGAAGTTATTGTTAGAAGGAAAAGATATATAAGAAGAAAACTTTATACAGTACTTTATACAGTAGTTTTTTTGTTCAGATGCCCAGATCAGTATATATAATAATATAATCAGCACATATACCTGGGTGTTGTACAGTATTTGACAAAGACGTGTCTTTGGTACAACACTTAAAAAAAACTGACCAAAAACTGTTTTCTTAACTAAGAAAAATCTTTAAACTCAGAAAAATGATGTGACAACACGATCTGGAGGTTATAATCCATGCGTTTTTGTCTTCTCTTTTAAACTATTGCAACAGTTTGTTTTCATGTCTTAACAAGAAGGATCTGTCTCGACTGCAGTTAATACAAAACTCGAGAAACTCTTCACTGGCTGCCAGTTTCTTTCAGAATCAATGTTGTCTTGACCTTTTAAAGTATGTATTTTAACTGTGTGTATTTTTGATCGTTCAAGCACTCCGTGATCCTGGTCTTAGAAAAACGCTTTACAAATAATTACTTACTTACTTACTTATGTAGTGTGAATTTTTTTGTGATGGTTCTTGGCTGAAAAAAATGTTGCTCAAGTATCAAAACATCTTTTGGTTTATCTTCTTTTAACCAAATATTAGCCACAACACACTGCAACGGTTGTCAAATAATACACGCCTTTTAGACATGGAGTAGAGCAAACAGGCCTTTACATCCAAACAGAATCTTTAATTTGTAAGTATATGAAGTCCTAATATATAATACGAAACGAGTGCCAATCTACTTGATTGAACTTCAGCCAATCATGGCAGCACTATTATACCAACATGTTCAAATTGAAAAAAAAATTGAATTAAAACAAAAAAAAAAAAGAATTATTAGAATTAGAAATTAAAAGTCTATGTGTAAAAAGGAAATAATTTAATGAGTAAATATTCTTTTCTTTTTTTTATTAGATTATTAAATACAAATATATTGAACCTTTTAATTTACAAGTTATTATAGAAAAAAGGTTAATTGAATTAAATTATTTGATATAAGCTCTCAATCTAGGCATGATCAAATAATTTGATACTTAAAAAAACATTTCAATAAAAGAGTTTCAACGTCTTAAATATAAAATTCAATGTACTGACACTACTTCCATAAGTTTGTTGATCGTGAACCCAGGTAAACGGTGTAAGTCAAGGTCATTTTCAACTACATCTTTAATCCACACTATTGTATTTTACTTATATCAGGGTATATATATATATATATATATATATATATATAAATATACTGTATATATATTTACCTTCAAACATACGTTAAAAAAACCCATCAAAAGATAATGCCTCTTTTATGCAAGCGAGTTGATCAATTAAATGATGAATGGACCTTATATTGAGCCTTGAGGTACACCATAGCTGTGTATGTTCCCTTTTTTTCGCAGTATCATACTGTATTGAGACAGTCGTACAAGTTGTGTAACAGAAACAAATGGGTACAATTTCTCAGTCTACTTTCCGTTCCTCTGCCTCAGGAGTTGGAGGTGTGTTCGGTCCTCAAGGAGAGTCAGGATCCGAGCCAGAAGACGACAGCCAGATGAAGTTCTACACCGAGCAGCACAGAGGACGGCGGCGCAGCAAAGGTGCGACTACATTGTGCTTCATTATGAATGTTACTTATTAAAGCGCATTATCCTTCACAGGAGGGTTTCCCTCTCATCCACCCGTCGCTGCTGAGAGGTTAATCAAGGAGCAAAGATGTTAAATATCATTAAATATTCCGAGTGCGAGCGAAGGAGGAGGAGGAGGAGGGGGTTGCTCTTTTTCAGTGAGGTTATTTTCAGAGATTTTTTCCCGGCCCCGAGTAGCGGAGGAGACTCTGGTACCAGCGGGATTTAAAGGTGGCGCTTAAAGCAGATGTCTGATCTGATGTGAATAGATGATTTCAGTCACTTTGTGGGAAAACATGAATTCATGGTCGCTCCTCACTTGGTGATATGAGATGATGAAGCTTGAAAAAAGCGTCAAAGGAATTTAGATTCATGGGCTGCTTTAATATGCTGTATGTTTTGGACTGTGATGTCCGATTGAGTCTAGTTTGGTTTACATTCAGACCATTTGTTGCCCTCCGTCCCGTCCTTTCCAAATTCATCTCTGGCTCCGGATCCAATTAAAAACACTCCTACTCATCCGCGAAGCCATTCACCAGCTCTAGCCTTTCCCACCTCAGCGATGAGCTCCACTGCCCTGCAGTGTCTGCTCCTCACCAACGCCTCCTCAACTGGCTGAACCTTGAGTGACAGAGTCCTCCCCATAAATGCCTTTTCATCTGGAACTTTAGCTCATGTTCGACTGTTTCTCTCCTTGTTTAATGTTCCTTCGTTCTTTTTTCCTTCTTTTGATTCTTTTGACCGTTTTGAGTTAGTTGTTGAATCGGATTTTGAGTTTGATTTAAATGTTTAGTCCTGGCATCACAGAAACACTGCAGAGTAATTTATTGATAAACTTGACTATTATATGTATATACCTGTATATATTTTAAAATATTACAGTTGTATATATTATTGTTCATGTTGTATGTATTTTTTATTCTGATATTAAACTCTTGTATATTTCACACATTTAGTACCATGTTAAAGTCTAATATATTTCAAGTTTAGTACGATAATAAAGTCCAATATATTACACATTTAGTACAATGTTAAAGTCTAATATATTTCAAGGTTAGTACAATAATAAAGTACAATATTTGACACATTTAGTACGATATTTAAGTCTGATATATTACAAGTTTAGTACGATAATAAAGTCCGATATTTTACACATTTAGTACAATATTTAAGTCTGATATATAACAAGTTTAGTACGATAATAAAGTCCAATATTTTAAACATTTAGTACGATATTAAAGTCTGATATATTACACATTTAGTACGATATAAAAGTCTGATGAATTACACATTAAGTACGATATTAAAGCCCGATATATTACATTTTTAGTGCGATGTTAAAGTCTAATATATTTCAAGTTTAGTACGATAATTAAGTCCGATATTTTACACATTTAGTACGATGTTAAAGTGTCATATATTACAAGTTTAGTTTGATAATAAAGTCTTATTTTTTATACATTTAGTACGATTCTAAAATCTGATATATTACACATTTGGTACGATATAAAAGTCTGATATATTACAAGTTTAGTACCATAATAAAGTCCAATATTTTACACATTTAGTACGATATTTAAGTCTGATATATTATACATTTAGTACGATGTTGAAGTCTGATATTTTACACATGTACTCCGATATTAAAGTCTAATGTAAAAGATATTAAGTGCAATGTTAAAGTACGATATATTACATTGAGAACGATATTAAAGTCAGAACTATTAAACATTTAATACAATATAAAAGTCCAATATATTACACATTTATTACGATAATAAAGTCTGATATATTACACTTTTATTATGATATTAAAGTATGATATATTACACATTTAGTACAATAATAAAGTCTGATATATTACACATTTAGTACCATAATAAAGTCTGATATATCACACATTTAGTAAGATATTAAAGTCCAATGAATTATATTGATCACAAGATTTAATATAATTTACATTGCTTTCCAAACTGATTTTATCATGTATCTCACATTTATGTGCCATTCAGATTACGTTCTATATTTTACTGTCATCTCATAATAATGTTATGTATACAAATATAATCTAACAAAATCTACATATCTGACTTTAATCAGGTAATACAATTCTTCATTCTGATCTTATTTAATGTTATTATTTTTTAAGTTTAATATTATTTTGGAATATAAATTGTAAATACACTTTTTTTGCATATTATATATAAATAAGAGATATACAACTTTAATATTTTGATAAATATGAAATATGACTATCATGTCATCTTTCTTTTTTTTTAATATGAGATTAAATATATGTTACATATATTATGTATTACGAAAGTCATATTATTTATTAGGAGATTACACATTATAATTATTATGATAATAAAGTTGTATATTAACCTTTATTTATAATGTACAAACACATCGCATTTACATTAAAATTCACCAAAATAAATTTACCGTCATCATAGTTGGGAATATCATATTAGTTTGTAACATCCCTGAGTAGAACTGTAGTATTTATCTTGATATTAAGTGTTTTAAATTATAATACAAATAACAGTTTAGTCATGTAATCTCTGCCTTTTTTCCATTTAAACTGTAAAAAATTAACGCAATGTTGAATAAATAGTAGCTATCGAACTGCTCCAGAATCTTGCTGGTAAACCTTTATTTAATTTAGTTCCGAACAAAGTGATCGAAGAGTGAAAAGCATGAGACGGCAGAAGAAAATCCATTATCCTGAAAGTCCTTAACACAAACTTCTATTACTAAAAGCATCAGTAAATACACTTCTGTATCGTCAACTAGTTTCACAACAAGAAGAGCCGGCATAAGTTTTCTAAGCTCTTCAAAGTCAGAATCAAGGACAGAGTGTTGACGCAAACGTCACGGTCGTCTCCTTTAAAAGTGTCCGTTAATCCCTCTGAGGTGCGGACGGTGTCAACAGGCTTGTGACTCGGTCCCTCAATTACTGTAAAAGCCCAGTGAGTAGACAAAAGCTTTTGTGCTCACGAAGGTAAACATGGACTTCTTGAGGGGGAACAGAAAGCAACGACCTCCACCGGCTCAGGCGGCGTCAGAGGAGTTGAAGAATAAACATATTAGACCGAGAAATAAATATAAAAATACAGGATAAGCCAAACTGGATTAAGTTCTTGGGTTTTATTTTCTTACTGGAAAATAGGGTTTTGTTCATATGGAGTCAAGTGAATACAAAGTTGGACAACGTTTTTTTTTTTGTAATACAGCAAATTCCCGTTAAATGCTGTGTATTGTCAAGAATCTCTAGATACGATGTATCGTCATACTGTAGTAACATCGATATATTTGTAGTATTGTTGAGTACTTCACTCTGGAGTTCGGAATTTACAGACCACATGACTCTTGTGAAGCCATAACTACTTTCATTTGTTTTGAAACCAAAGTATGCCAAAACATCAGTTTTAAAAGCTTCTCGTCCTCAGTCATTGCCAGGTTCACAAAGTATTTCTTTGTTACTCTAACTGCAAATGATGTAATGATTGCTGCCACCTAGCGGCCAGAAATTTTACTTGCAACAGTAAAACGTACAAAGCTTCAGTATTTTAATTTGAGATGTCAATATATGTCATTAATATTACTTGAATAAATAAAAATGGACTATTTAAACTATTTAAAAATCCAATGTATGTGCTATTAATGATATTTAATTTTTTTCTTATCAAACATAATCGTAATTAGGGTTACCAATCTTACAATACAATTCAATACTATATATATTTTACTGCGATTTGATACAATATATTTTCATACACTTTTGGGGAATATTCTACTCTTTTTTGATTACATATATTGAACTGAAAACCAAAATATGTCCAAACATCAGTTTTAAAGGCTGCTGGATTCAACGGTATCCTCTCGTTCTCAGTCAGGGATCTTGTGGGATTATTCCCACTTTAGTTAAGAAGGAGTAATGACTGCTGCCATCTAGTGACCGGAAGTTTAATGGCAACACAAGGATGAACTAACGGTGGGATTAATACATAATGTAATTATAGTATTTTAAAAACTGTATTGAACTGTAAATGATAACTGTGGTAAAAAAAATAAACTATGATTTGAAGTGACTTATTATTTTGAAAAAATAAAATTTGGTACAATGATTTTAAATATCGATACAGTTTTGTGAAAATAAAAGTATTGCTTTACCATTTTTTTGGTAAAGTGTAGGATAATTGACAGAAATCTACCAAAAAAAAACATTTAAATTCAGTCAACAATGCCAAACTATGGCCTTTATTTTATTTTCCGTAACCGTTTTTGAACCTTGGGTTTGATTTATTAAACCTGGTTCAAGTGAGTAAAAGATGGCTTTAAAAAAAACAACAAACAAGTGTAGCACACGGTTGTTTTTAGAGGTGATGTATGGTGCAGCTCGCGACAAGGTAATAGATCGGTTGTTTTGGTTTGGCCTTTGGCTCCGGCGGGGCTTCCGTTTCCAGGCTAGGATATAAGAAGTGAAATTAGCTGTTTAACCTTTGTCCAGCCATATTCATCATCGAGGGAAGTCTGCGCACGTTTTGCCGGAGCTTGCTGGGCCGTGAAGGGTAAAGTGGTGAAGCTTTAAACCGGCTTTGTCGGTGTTTAAATACGCTGCTTTATTTAACCCTCGGACGGAACACGTTAAATAAACTGAGCAGGAAGTTGAACATGTGCTGATGGTCTCGTCCTCCTGTCGAACTAATGATGTGCGAGAACCACGAGAAAGTGATGCCTTCAGGTTCTTTTTTTTGTTTAAACGCTTTTTCTAAAGCGGGCCTAGAAATAATCTGGCCATTCTTAGAGTAAAATAAAAGATGTTCTGACAGTTTCAAGATTCTACCGTATTATTTAATGGTAACTTAGTTAAATTAACTCTATTTAATTGTTTTTTTCATGTTCTTAAAACTGATTTGCACAAACCAATATTTAAAATATGCATTTACTTTAAAAATATCTTTCCCATTTAATTATATATTTTCAATATATATATGTATATAATTTTTATTTATATATATATATATATAATATATATAATATAAATTATATATAATTTATAATATTTATTTACTTTCTTTTAAGTCATTGAAATGTCATCTTATTCAGTGTTTGCCTTTTAACCGTTGTGTTATCTCAGGGTCAAGGTGACCCGAAAGGCCCGGCAAACAAATGTGTTTGACCCAGAGATAACACAAGGGTTAAAAACATATGAACTGTTTTTCTTTTTCTTTTTTTTGGACTAATCCATGTTTTTTTTACTGAGATTATAATTGTTTTTTTGTTTTTTTGGTATTTTGTCTTGGGTATGTTTTACAAGCTCAAAAGTCTGGTTTTGAAATCGATATGATGAATGTTTTGTTTGTCAAGAAATGACTTTAACAACCATTAATCTGAATTTAAAAATAGGATTTTATTTTTAAAATGATGTGATGTTCGATATGTTTTTTCTGAGGATTTTTAATAACACATTTTTATAGTGTTTTGAGCAAATGCATGCATGTTTTCTTTCTTTCCTGTGATTATATTTGACTTTTTATTCTGTACTTTTTTTGGGGGATGGGATTTTTTATTCCTTGAATGATTTGTGTTTCGAATAAAATTATGATTTACAATAACAGTATTGTACTTTCAAAATAAAATAGGATAAATTATGTTTTGATTATTTGAGTGATGTTCTAAGATAACAATTAATGTTCTTTTTCTTTTCTTGTTTTGTTATTTTTTCGTTTTCCAAATGTACGTTTTGATTATTTAATACTTTAAATAAACATTTCATTTTAAAAGACATTAACAGTTTGATTAAGTGTGTGTCACATTCTTAATATTATTGACATAGATAATCTAAGGGATAGAAAACCTATATTTTGACACTTTTTCGAGTAGAAATAGGAATTATTTCAGTCGCCATTTGAAATTGAATTGCACTCCCCGGGTCAATTCTTCAATATTTTTTGCTTTTACTATCGAGACATTTTTGGTCTCTTTCTCTTCATGTCGTCCACGACTCACGCGTCGTGTTAAGAGTCCAATCAAAGCCCAGGGCGACCCTTCATTAAAGCCTCTCGCCCTCGCTCACGTCTTCTCTTTCGTCCGTCTGCAGGCCACCCTCACAGCCCCCTGAACAAGGTCACCTTGACGTTGATTACCATCAGCACGTGTGTCGTCGCCATCGTCTACGCCACGCAGGACTCCTGCCCGCTCACCGTCAAGGTCACGCTACATGTGCCCGAACATTTCGTCGCAGATGGTGAGTACGGGAGGAGAGAGCGTGGAGTGTGTGAAGTTGAACAACGGTCCAGTAGAAGTCTGGACACTCTTTTTTTTGAAGCTTAACATGAACACAATTCATATATTCACACGAGAAAATCCTTCAAAAATGGTTTAAGGTCCTGTTTAGGGTCTTGTTTTGCATAAAAAAAACTTTATAGACAAGGTAAATTTAAAGTAAAACACTATTAGAGGACATTAAATACTTTAAAAATCATTCATTTTCTACCGCTTTATCGCTTACCGAGGTCGAGGGGAGACTGGAGCCTATCCCAGTATCATAGGGCGAGAGGCAGGGGACACACTGGACAGGACGCCAGTCTGTCGCAGGACGCACAAAGACTGACAAACATTCACACACACTCACATACCTACGGACAATTTCCCAAAGTTCAATAAACCTCTGTATGTTTTTAGACTGTGGGAGGAAACCGGAGTTCCCGGAGTAAACCCACACAACACGGGGAGGACAAAGGTCACAAGTTGGTTCGGCCTGGAAGCGAACCAGCAGCTTCTAACCACTGCGCCACCGTGCGCCTTGTATTGATACATAAACAATTAAAATAATGAACCTCTTTCATGCAGTGTTTCGTCAAAACAGACATACATTATTAAACATGAAGAATAATAATAGACAGAATATTAAAAAAGGGATTAAAGGAAGCAAGAGAAGACTGAAGTGAACTCAAACCTGAAGTCAGATACAGAATAAAAAAAGAACAGAATACACAGATGAAATTGAACGGAAATACATCAGATTCAGAAAGTTTTATTCGCTAGTCTTGTAAACACAACATTGAACTCAAAATAAAGTAACGGTCAACACACATGTACGACAAAGGGATCATACAGTGTGTAGAAACAGAAAGTGCATGTAGTTTAACAAACACACTTACAATAAACTTGTCGTCAGGTCTGAGTGTGTAATAATAATAATAATAATAATAATTGTTTGAGTCTATGTGACTGGTGACGGTCCCCCCTGTGACCTTAATATGGGGAAATAAATAGTATTACAGTATATCATATTTAGTAAAAACATGTTGCATAACAATATCTGGTGCTGAGATGTCATGAAGTAGGGGTCTTAAATCTCAACTGACAAAGGGGGTTCAATTATTGTTGGCTACAGACTGGGGGTTCTTTCGGCAGATTTTTTTTTTTGGCAATTTTTACTGTTAACTTAAAGACATTATTTTTTCTGAAATTGTTTGTGTTTTTCCCATTTTGCAATGTATTCAATGTAAACTATATGATCAAGGTTTGGACTAGAGCTGGACCCAAGTGCAGATGCAAACCATCAATGGAGAAAAAAATGTTTAATCACAAAAGTTCATAAATAATTAAAAACGAATAAGTTCCTAAGTGTCCAAATCACTGTCCAAAGGTAACTCAAAGCGCACCACAAGTCGGGCAGAGAAAAAAAACATGGTGAGACTGAAAAAAACACTTAGAGCGGTGATTAGAAAAAAAACACACACATGCTGGGTCAAACGACAAAAAGTAGGCTCATGCACAATGAGGACAAAAGCACCAAAAAAAAGAAAGACCAAGAGTGTGGAGAATGTATATGCCAGCTAGCGACGATTATAATCTGGCGCCTGTTGCTGCGGGAAAGGTGACTTTAAGCTCTGCTGCTGAGGTGGTAATAGTGTGATGAGCCACAGCTTCTGTTATAGCAACAGGCGCTGTGGGACTTAGTAAACGGACATACAAAACAAGGTCCAAATAAAATGACTTGACACCTGGCTAAATAACAATAGTGATGTGCTGATGAAGCTTCATCAAGCAGTGTCATGTTGTTTAGAGGTCAGTAGGGGGCGCCATCAGTTTAAAAATGATGTTACATTAACAGTTGTTCAAAACAAAGGAAAATAGTTTAGAGACCGCCATCTAGTGGACTCTAAAAATAATGACACTGCTTCATGAAACTTCATCAGACCATCACTACTTTCTTAACCATGTGATGAACCACCTCAAGTTTGAGTTGCTCTGTCGTACATTTAATGAAGAGTATAACAGTAAATACAGGAAGTACATAAATAAAGGTCAGTAGTTGCACAACTTCAGTCGAGCTTAAAAGTTGTGTCCAAAGATTAGAATATGTTCCATGAATAGATGTTTTTCATTATAAAGCAAAAATAAGTATCGAGTATTATTTTCGACTGCTCTACGCCGATATACATTTTATTACTGCTGATCAAAACCAGGATATTAAAAAAAATGTGCGGTTGTAAAGCTGATCCTGTGCAAAGTCTGTGTTGTGTCGTCCGGACACCTGAAGCCGAGCGGCTGGGATATAAAGCGGCTTATTCTGGCGGGCCGGAGCTACACAAATCCAACAGATAAACAAACACTGCAAATCCACACTGGCAGTCCACATATAAGTATTAATGCAGGTCAGGGAGGACGAAGACGGTGGAAAAAAATAAAGGCTTTACGGCTGCAAGGGCAACATAAATAATCGGACTCACAAGACACCCTGAGAGAAACCACTCAGGATATCGCGGTACAAAAATAATGAAGTGGCTCAGCAGAGAACGGATGAAGCCTGGGATCGACGCGAACTCAACACGGTTTCAGACATGATAGGTGATGCTCAAGAAACATTCGGAAATGAAAATGTCAGCGGAGGGGATGGTTTTGTTTACCAACACTTTGAAGCTTAAAGCTACGAAATTGAATTTGGTTGACGACAAATCTGCCGTTGCCTTCGCCACCGAAATCAGTCCGGACCAAACGTTGCTGACCGGTTCTTAGGGATGTGTGTGTTTTCCCGCTGATTGTCCCAGATCCGTCTCGGCGGGTTGCGAGCCCGACGCCCCTGCTGCGGACACTCAAAAGCAGACTTCTATTTTTACTAGAGCCGGAGCAGAGACACATTACTTCAGCTCAGTGCAGCGCAAGTGTGAAGAGGAGGTGAAGCAGAGTCACTGAATAATCTTCACAAACTGAAACAAACTCTCTTTCTGAAGTGAAAGAACCTCCAGAAAAAAACAAACATTATTCGGCAGAATCTCACAACTAATTTTCGGTGGGAAAATGATTTTGTTATTTAATTTTATTCACCGTATGCATTAAAACGCCATCGATTTGGTCAAAACCAAGGGTTACAAGTTGGGGTCGACAGTGTTCCATCGTTTCTTGCACGAGAAAACCCACAAATCCACACAATAGCGACACTTTATTGATTATTGAATCATTTTAAACCCTCTGTAAGGTCAATTAACAATTAAAGTACAGGCCAACAGTTTGGGCGCACCTTTCGGGATCCATTTAGAATTGAAGAAACCTCTCGGATAAGAAGTTAAACATCTTCCTAGAACTCTAGTCCAGTTGAGTCGCTTTTGAACCACTTGGATAACTTTGGCTGAATCAGATTTTTTCTCAATTTTCTGGATTGATTGATCTTTATTTCTTAAAGTTTATTTTCTAAAGCTCATCCACATTTCAAATTTCTCTCATTTTCTACTCACTCTCATGTCGATTTAGGGTTGGGATTATTTTGAGTAATTTGTTCTTTTTTAGAGTTATAGACAAAAATGTTTTTTCATTTTAATGTAGCGACTTGAGCTCAGTTGTCTTCGTCTTCATCTTCGTCCAAAAAGACACTTAAAAACATCCAAATACCTCCGTACTGCTCGTCTGTAACGTTCATCTTGTGATGAATCCGTCCATATTTTACGCTAGTTTTTAGCGGATGCTGCTAGGCTAACATCCTTCACTGACAGGAAGTTCTGGCCAAAGAGTTTTATAATTATTTAACCATTGTTAAAGAGAGTTAAAGAAAATAATGCTAGTTTAGCTCATTGAATAAAATGCTGGCTTAGCTCATTGATTTAATTGGTAGCTGCTGGCTAAGGTCATTGATTAAAATGGAAGGTCCTGGCTTAGCTCATTGATTTAAATGCTATCTTTTCTCATAAATTAAAATGCTAGCTGCTAGCTTAGCTCATCAATTCAAATGCTAGCTGCCAGCTTAACTCATTGATTGAAATGGTAGGTGCTGGCTTTGCTCATTGACTAAAATGCAAGCTTAGCTCATTGAATACAATTAAATTTTAAACAATTTTAATAAAGTTTTGCCTTACCTTACCTTACAATTCTAGCTTGCTAATTAATCAAAATGCTAGCTGCTAGCACAACGCAAAGATAAAAAATGCTAGCTTCTAGTTTAGCTCATTTATGTAAAGTCTAGCTTATAGCTTAGCACCTTCATTTAAATGCTCATGAATAAAATTATATATATATATATATATATAAATAATTAATATTATTTTACCATGTTATGTCTGGTGTTCCTCACAATCGAATGCAAATTAACAAACATCTACTTTGATATGACACTCTTTAATAAAGTGTTTGATTTGAAATGGATTGAACGTGTTGTGAAGGAGTGAAGTGGGACCAGTTTTTCAAGTAGTATTGTGAATTCAAAGCAACACAATCACTTGAAGAAATGGCCGACGATCAGCGATGTTCTCCGAGCTGGCGTGGACTTTCTTCACAGGTCTGAGAACTGCGAACCCATAATCTGCCAATTGCCTCGGCGCTGAGCTGGAGCCATTAGATTTCTCTCCACTCCCACTAAATGAGCACCAGCTCTGTTCGCTAAACTGCCGAGCCGCAGGAAATGGCCTTTGTGTGTTCACCTTCAGTCATCCTAACTGAGGAAATGCTTTTATCGATCGCGCGAGGACAATTCTTGGTTTAGTTCAGTTCAGCATTTTCGGTAGAAGTTTGTCCTTGGCAACATCTCATAGAAAAGGAAACAAGAGACAAAAAAATACATTTTAAACATGAATTACCAGGAATGCTTACTATTAAATTAAGTTACCCCGTCAATGTTCCATTATTTTCTCTAAATATTTTTAATTTTATTACCCTTAATGTCCATGTTCTGGTCGCGAACTGTAGACATATTATTATTTCAATTAAACGTTAACATTTTATACGACTTTCTTTCCTTTTTTTTCATAATAATTGTATGAAAATTATCATAAAAAAATGGCCTCCATGAGCACCATCGGCGATAGAATCCCGCCGTCTTATGTCAAGCTCACCAGAGAGCCGGTTCCAAATCCGCACTCCTGCTGGAACTAAGAGTCATTGGCATCAATTAGGGATAATCTTCTGTGATCAAGGTTTAATGATTGGTCCGGGAGTGGTAAGAAAAGAGAGGTAAGCCGGCGCCATTGAGCGTAGCAACTGCTGATTGACTCTTTTTAGGCTCTCCACTGCAATTACTAAATAGCTCCCTTCCATTCTCGCATTAAAGATCTTAATTCTCGCCTTTAAATTCAAGCTGCTGATAAAGGAAATTAAAATTACTGTGAAAAAGCCTGCAATTAGCAACTCTGCGATTGATTTCTTTTTTTTTTTCCCAGCTGAGGAAGGGAAATGGCTCTTCAGTGAAAGATAAATCATCTGCTAACAGTCTTTGTAAACTGATTTATCGCCTTTTCTCTTTTCGTCACCAGGAAGTAGTTTCGTTGTGGCGATGGGAAGTTTCCTGGACGTTTCGAATTGGCTCAACCCGGCGAAGCTGACGCTGTACTATCAGACCAACTCGTCCACTCAGTGGGTCCGAGATTACTGTGGCCAGAGGACCACCGAGCCCTGTGAGCAGCTCTGTGACGAAGAAACAGGTAAACACACTTTATTCGATGAATGAAAACAATTATATTGTACTTTTGATCTTTTATGGCATCGACACAAATGCTTCGGTTGTAAATGGAATCAAAACATGTGTTGGATTTCGGTGCCAAGTTTCCCTACCATCAAATATAATCAAAATTTTACTTTTGCAATGGGAATTATTTATCTTTTTATATAAGAAAACAGATTTGAGTGGATTTACCGTATTTTCCGCACTATAAAGCTTTTCAATTTCTCAAAAAACGTAATCCGTAGCGCCATATATATATATATATATATATAGTGTATATATGAACATTACCTGGTGGGTTTACTTCTTTACAAACACTTTCATTTCCTGTTTGATTTTTAAGGTAGCTTTTATAGGTGTGTTATTTGGAACAGGAAGTAAGTAAATAATTTATATTTGTAGAGCTTAAATATCACTTGAAACGCGCTTAAACAATCAAAACAATACTCCAAAAAAGATATGCTAAAAGATCAAGACAACACTGAGACAAACACAGGAGTCTCAGAAAATCAAGGAAAAGCCTGCACGAATAAGAATGTCTTAAGATGTTTCTTGAAGGAGTCAGTAGATCATCAAACACATAGTGAGGGGAAGATCGTTCCAAAGCTGGTGTGTAAGGCTGGATCAGATCACTGATGTAAGGAGGAGCTTGACCATGAATAGATCTGAAATTAAGAACCACAATTTTAAAGTTGATCCTGAAAGAAACTGGCAGCCAGTGAAGAGATTTAAGGATCAGGGAAATGTAAGTTCTTCTACTAGACCCAATTTACATTTTAGGACATCGTCAGGTATCAGACCTAACGGGTTCATCCTTCAGACGAAGCAGCCTCAGAAAAACATCCATCAGACGAAGCAGCCTTAGGCTTCAATACAAAACAACATTAGATAGATAGTTTTATTTATCTGAGTTCGGAAATTCACAATTCAAGCAGAAGATATACAGATGAACACGTTTAAAAAAAAATAAAAAGCAAGAATACAAAATTTTGCTAACTTTGGAAATGTACATAGTCAGGTATCAGACCAAACGGCCTCAGACTAAACGGCCTCAGACGAAGCAGCCTCAGACAAACCTCCGTCAGATCGAACTTTGTCAACCTTCAAAATAAAAGTCCCCAGACAAAACTACATCAGATAGCGTCTGGAAAAAATAAGCGAACCATTTTATTGCAAATTGAACCGGAAGTGCATGTGATAACGACGTGATGTTAGACAAAACGACATCAGATAGCATCTGGAAAAAAAATCACCGGAACATTTTATTTTGAATAAAACCGGAAATACATGTGACATCACACGTCAACATGCCATCGGATTTTGTAGTATAGTTATCACATGAATTTTTGTTTTTATTCGAAATAAAATGATACGTTTATTTTTTTTCTATATGATATCCGATATCCTTTTGGCTGATATCACATCGTTATCGCGTGCATTTCCGGTTTCAATCGCAATAAAACGGTACGTTATTTTTTTCCCCAGATGCTATCTGATGTCGTTTTGTCTAATATCACATCATTATCACATGCATTTCCTGTTTCATTTGAAATAAAAAGGAGCGTTTTTTTTTCTTCCAGACGCTATCTGATGTAGTTTTGTCTGGGGACTTTTATTTTGAAGGTTGACAAAGTTCGATCTGACGGAGGTTTGTCTGAGGCTGCTTCGTCTGACGGATGAAGCCGTTTGGTCTGATACCTGACCATGTCCTAAAATGTACACCGTATCAATTACCGACTCAACCATCAGGAGCAATCACCAGAGTTTCAGTTTTGTCCACATTTAGCTGCAAAGTGTTTTCACTCAGCCATTGTTTGAGTTCTAGCAAACAATTGACTAAGCTGTCCAGCCTCTGGGGCTCAGTTGGATCAAAAGATCAGTAGAGCTGGATGTCATCAGCAAAGAGTCGGTGAGCGACATCAGGAAATCTGTGAATGATTTTACAGAGGGGAATCAAGTAGAGCAAAGTCTTTAAATGCACCATTGGACATCACGAGAATGTTTGGAGGACACTTTAGTCTGGACTTCAAAAGTGTTTTCTATGAGTTCATATTAAGGGAAATGTTTTGCCAGCACTTATGTACAAACGTAACAGATGAATAAAAACACAAAACACTTGTAACTAGCCAGTCACTTTGTAGTGTGGTTGAACCCCCCCTTAAAAAAAAGTAGTGAGACAAAATTGTGTTGCCTTGATAGCTCAATTTTAAGGGTCTTTTATATCAAGAAAAAAAGGGCAAAATTTAGTTTTCATTTGTTATTTTATTTTCATCTTGTCATCAGTTTACAGATTTAAAACAGAATGAGAAACTTGTTCTGCCAGGGTCGTAATAACAACATATCTTGACACTTCACAATATACTCATTTATTTATTTATTTATAATTTCTTAACCCTTTTGTTTTCGGGACTTCGGGTCAACTTGACCCTTAGGTAACACAAGGGTTATATGTACAAAGACCCCATTTTCAACTGCAGTCAAATAAGCTTCTATATAATTTAATTTTGAATATATTTCTTAACACTTTTTTCCCACCCTGCACCCAAAGAGAGAGGAGATTACACCAAAAACTACTAAACTAAGACTAAAAAGGAGAGAAAAAAAAACAAAATATTTGTTGCAAAAGTAATTTAGGAGTTATGGTGTCAAATTAAGTCCCATATTTCCATCACATTTTCTGTCATTCTAAGTTTAAAGTTCAATTCCATATTTTGGATTTCCCTTACAATGTTCTTTCATTGCTACTGTGCTTCATACCTGTTTCTTGTTTTGTCTTCTTCTTCATGTTTCCAACATTATATATTTTATATTTTCCAGGTACAATGTTTTAAATGTGTTTGTGCTAAATATCAAGGAATAGATCCAATGCTTCTATTTAAACTTCTCCCAGAATACCATTATTTTTGTACGTTTATAACCAGCAAAAACTTCTTCTTAGTCTTGCTGACGCCACATATTGCTGTAACTCACCAACTGCCGTGTAACCTTCTTGTGTATTTCATGCTTCCCGACTGAAGTCGACGCTCATTAGAACTCATTAAGTCTCTAATGTGAGCAAAACGTCGGTGACCTTGGTCAAGGGCATGTCAGAAATACATTCAAAAAACTCATGAGAGCTTGCTGAGGTTGAAAATAATTGTTTCACCTTCACGGTCATCTTGTGTGTTTGCTGACGGGGTTTTTTTTGGTTTTTTTTGTGGTTCGTGACACTTTCTTATTGAGGTAACGACCTTTTAAAAAAAAAAAAAAAAGTTTGGATACTGTACAACGTGGCGGAGGAGGATTGGAATTTCTCAGAAACTACATTATATAGTGTGACCATTGTTAGGGGCCGTCAACTCAGATGAAAGTTGCGACAACCCACAGTATGATGGGAAAACCAATTTGAATTGAAATGCAATTTAAAAGTAAAATCAAGTTTTTTATCTCATGACATTCTAAAATAAACCTACATATTCAAAATTGTACATTTATAAAAATCTTTTATTATATCATAAAAAAAGTTTAAAAAAAAACAAAATGAAAAAAAAAAATATATATATGTATATATATATATGTATGTATGTATGTATGTATGTATGTATGTTTTAAATGTGTGGGTAATCAATATTTATTTCAATGTCAGCATGCTCTCTCTCTTATATAAATAGTTAAACTTGCCATTAGTAATACACATTTATACACATTTCTAGATTATCAATCAGTACTACTCTTACCTCAACTGGGCTGAATACATAATGTCAAAGGGCCACATGTGGCCCCCGTGCAAAGAATAGTGATTACTGAAAAATTAGAAATATATTTTAAAATTCAACAAGAAAATAAAATAAAATTCCAATTTTTATTTGTTTTTTTTAACCGTTAAAAGCTGATTTATAATCAACAGAACATTGAGCTGAAGTTCTTGATTTGATTTTCTCGCAGATTTTGAGATCATAGCTGGAACAACTTTTCATTCCTTTTTTTTCTTTCCGTTCTTCACCCGTGTTTCCTCCTCCCCCACTTCAAAATCATATCCGTTAGTCCGCTTTGCCCCTCGCATTTATTTTTCACTTTTCAAGTATTCTATTCCTGATCTGTAATTGCGCTGGAGAGTGTTGCATCACTTCAGGGCCACCTCGTCCAATCAGTCACCGAATTAAAAAGCCTCTTGAAATAACAACAACTTTCTATTATTGTTAATTTCCCTCTGCAAACACACACTCTCTGGAACGTATGTTTGCTCACCCGAGGTGAACCGCCTTCACTCCGGCGTACTTTATTACTGTGGCAACAATGTGGTGAGCCCGTGATACGGCGCGTTAACGTCTAAATCACGTCGAGGAGGTGACAGTTCCATATGATGAGGGGGAATGTGTGGCTTTTATGGAGAAACACTGCAGCAAAATCACAGCTTTACACGCGTGAAAACATCTGCTGTCGAAGATGTTTGGTTCGAAGTGTTGCTCTCCTTGATAACTACACATTTGTACTGATTAATTATGATATGAAATGATATAACTATTTATTAATAACCGTGGAGTTCAGAAAAAAACTGATCTGTTAAGTGCTTAAAATGTATAATTGCGTGTCATTATTTCTCAGTTATTTCTTAAGAATGTACAGATAAATGAATATAAGTGTCTCAAACTACATTTAGAAATAAAACTACATACATTTTTTTCATATAGGCAGCACTTTACTATTAGCTGCAGGTAGTTTCACTTTCAGACATAATATATTTACACAGAAAAATGATACGGGGGGGCGGGACTATAAATAATTGCTTTTTCCTGGGCAGTGCTTGTAAAACGACAGTAAACTAAATAAATATTTAAGAAACATGAACAGTCATTATTATATTGGAGTCATCTGCTTTTATAACCTCTTTATCAAACATATTTTAATTGTCCCTTAGAACTAATGGTGCCTAAGCCCCATTTGCTTCTGGGCCACAAACTAAAATAAATTATTATTAGTATCTGAAATGTGTTTTGTTTTGACAATAAACATAAAATTAGCTTGTTGCTCTTGACGTTGGTTAAGGTCAATTTTATTAAAACATAATGACTCCGTAAACAAGTGAAAATGAGTGAAATACAAACTCTGAACGATTTTTTTTTTTTTTTTTAACTGTAGGTCAGTCAGACCCCTGCCTTAAATTTGAATTGATTTAACCCTTGCGTTACCTCTGGGTCAAGGTGACCTGGTGGCCCGTAAATAAAAATAAATGGGTTTGAGGTATCCCTTGTGTCGGCTTGAGGTCAAAATTAACAACCTTCTTGGATTCCATAAATACATATGCAGTGGTGGAGGTCGTTCATCTGGACCCAGAAGCAAGACAGGGATACCTCAAAAACATTTTGTTTTGGGGTGTTTGCGTCACTGTGCCCCCGAAACAATGCAAGGGATAACTCAAACACATTTGCATTTTTCCGGGTCACACTGACCGTAAAATAACAAAAGGGTTGTAAATGTTTTCGGCGTCAAAGAACAAAGTAAAGATGAGTTTTCTTCATAATAATAATAATAATAAATAAAAATTAACAATACAAATAATAAATAAAAATAAAAAAGAGTAGAAGTTTCTATTTGTCTTGTTAAAAATAGTGTAAACCCGTCAATAATCTTCAGAGTAAATAAACATTCATTATAAGACAGTTTTTGTTGAGGTCTAATACGGATCAGAAGCATGAAAACAAGGGCAAGTAATAATAATAGTAATACTTGAAATACATTATACAAAAAAAAAACGATTTGATAATCCCGTGAATCTTAACCATTGCCTTTAAAAATGTAATAAATTATTTAAAGGGTAAAAATGTCTTCAACTAGTTGTTGGAATGCAACGGATTCGTTCGAGAATCTGCATCATCCGTTTCTATCTTTTTACTCTCCGCACATGTTCAAGCATGAAAAACTCATATATTGAATCTGCCCAGGGTCATGGGATTGAATTCTCCATATAAATTGTGTAACAAGCTTGGATATGTTTCAAGGGAAACAATAACATTCCCCGTGCTTCCCTGCTAACACCATGAACCTTGAAATGTAAAAAATCAGCCCTTCAGCAGCTGCTAGACTAGAAATGAAATGGTTTTATTCTGTGGAAAAAAAAGGACAAAACGCGAATGGGAAATGATTTGTGTTTGGCTGGTTGACGAGTGTATAAGTGAAAGACAATCGTGACCTTTCTTTTTCATCATGGTCATCATTTCGAGTGCTATTGAATACACAGATGAATTTAAGGACCCGTGACCGCGGCTGTCATCAAATGGCTATTACAAAAACTGCAGGTGATCACCCCAAAAATTAGGACACTGGCGAGAAGCGTAACCTTTTTCATACCCAATTTGACACAGATCTGTTGGTGGGTAGCGCAGAAAATGGAAGTCGTGAGGCTGACTTTTAAATGAGTATACGTGAGTTAAAAACTGAACAAAAAAACGAGGTAAACATTGCCTGAGAGAAAAAAATATTTACTGATTAATGAATGCTAATGACTCGTATCTGTTGACAAACAACCTCAGGCAATTAGCCGCGAGCATTTTTTTAAACTTCAACTTCAACTCAAACTTCTAAGGAATATTTTCTACAGATAACCTGAACTAACAAAGAAAAAAAAAAGATGTATTTACTTTCCACTATTTGATTTGTCTTTCGTCAAATACCTTTCGTTATTAGGCTCACCCGGATGACGGGATTGCAGTGAGGAGGAGAAAACTAATCCATTTTTCTTCCTTTGAAAGTCGGAATGACTAATGGCTATTTGCGTGACTGGACTAATGACTGGCTGAAGTCCCTTCATCAATGGTTATTTTTGTTATGGTACGAAACCATGTGGAAAAATAAAAAAATACATTTATTATACAATATTTTTTCGGTTGTAGATGTAGACTTGTAATTTTAAGAATCCTATGGAATAAAAATAATAAAGCATGTCCGTGTCATCTACAACATTTCTATTCACTCGGTTTTGACGCATTTACTCTAAAAATTAAAATAAAACATTACAAATGGTTTAACTGCATCTAAAATAGTGGTAAGTGCTGTTTTTCCTGGTGTTTATTTGTAATGTGTTGTATTAAAAATGAAAAAGTAGGTTTTAATTTAAAGTCAAAACTGAGAAACCTATACACAAAGTTAAATATCCCTTTTTTAAATGTATAATGTTACTGGAACAAAAGTAGTTTTCTGATTTATCATCACATTCAACACAAGCGAACACATGTATTGTATGAAACCAACCTGTCGTTGTCTCACAGTCTCTTAAAAATCATCCACATATACTCATTCCACAACCACTATACAGGTATTGTAAATATTTAAGATTTTTTGTTTGGTATTATCAATAGTACAGAGCCCTGGAGGTGGACATGAATAAAAGTTATTTAAGTAAGTCCCTCATCATGACCATGTTTTGAACTTTTTACTTTATAAGTTCTCCGTCGTCTGAAATCTGAGCGAATGAGATGTTACAAGAGCGGAGTCGCTTATGATGTAATAAACCAGATGTAATTACGCCCCACTTTGTTTATACAATGAGTCCCTTGGATATAGAGACTTATTGGATTGATAACATGCAGTGACAAACAAGAATATTTCAATGAAAAAATTGTTTTGCACAAACAGACAAACACACTGATGAGTACAATGGAGGTCCAACATCTATTTAAGAACACTTAAATCTACACATTAGTTGAACTTTAAGTGTTGAGAACTGGGGCGTTGAATCACAAGATTTAAAAAATACATTTATGTCACATGTGGAGCTCTATACATGACTAACATTTTCTTTTAAAAAATGGAAAACATCCTAAAAATGCTTTTTTTTTAAATTTAAGTTATGCTCATAAAGTTGTTGTTCCATCTATCATGCAACTAAAATCATTTAGCTGTGCTTTTACTAAACAAATAAAAAAACAACACATTGTAATCAGTTTTCCTTTCTGACTGATGTAATCTGTTGTAATACAGTTCCACTTGAATTCTATTCATAGAGCTCGGCGTTTAATTACCAGTGAGGCCATTCAAATTTACAACCGGGCCACAAATAACCACAAAATTCAGTGGCGTCCAAATAAAACAATAACCCGCAGACTCTATTAAAATGTAACTTTTGCAACGATCAATGAGCCACTCCATAAACAACCGGCCCAAACGCGGCACATCGAGCACATTAAAAAAACGTCCGAGGCCTCCCAAGAAACGCCACTGTAACTGCAGCCAAGAGCACTCATTGAGAAGTTGTAGGTCGTATTTAATGCCCTTAGAATAACAACTCCCCGTCCTCTCCCTGTTTGGCATTATCGCCACTCGTCTCTTACATTTTCAAGGAGCTTTATTTGCTAATACCGGCCCACTCCTTCTGTAAGTAAGTGCCACAATCACCTTTTGTCTGCTACAATTGGTATTCTTTGAGAACAAGTCTCCTCCTACACAGTATCAAGCCTTTAAACGGAGAGCAGGCTGCGGCATGGAGCGACGTGGCAGATAAACTGCTGCACATTATTTCATAAAAACCTCCTTCATATCGTCGATCTAAACCTAATTTCAGCGTAAAGTGGTTCGGTCGTGTCATGGTTTTTTAATTCTGGAAGATCTGCAGGTAGCCGTCAACTCCCCCCCTCCCCCATTCATAACTACGGAGATTTATGACGATATAAATCAGATTTTATAGCCTTCGCTAAGACTGTGTATAGTTTAATGTTGCCTTAAATCAACTTGTCGTCATTCAAGCAAACAGGCTCGGAAAATACAGACTCGGAGAGGACTAGATGTCTCGACTAATGGAGCTGTTTATACCCCTTGTATTTATTTGATAACTGTTCTGACCTCGACATTGTCCCCGGGGGGCGTAGAGCCAACTCCACTTGTTGTCAGGGTTCCACCCTGAATTCCTTGCTTGAACCACAATCCAAAATGAAATACCCTCACCAGGCTAGCGTATCTTATCTGGTGCAATACCGGTTCTGATGCTGATACCTTAACCTCGATCCCAGTTCCTAGACGATCATTTTTAAACTATTAACAATTTTAACCATAAGAAAATGACATTACACATCATAAAAACCTTTAATTAGATGTTTCAGTGTTGGTAGATTTCCATCTTCAAGAAAAACTGAATTTTCAGTGCAATGGGAAACTATAAACTTGTCAGTTTTTCCATGGACAAATCCAACAATATTCAAGTGTTGATCACACGTAGGTCCTGAAAGAAGATGCATGTTTTGATACTCGGTAATTCCGAAGCATTCAGGATTTTGTCACAAAAGAAGTAAGTATGATACCCAGCTCTACACCAGTCACTGTGTATTTTTTATGGAGATTATGCTACACTTTTTTGCACATCAATGATCCGTATTTACCACTTTTTACATTTCATATAATACATTAATTAACAATGACCATCTTTTTTTTTTTATATCACAAATGACAAATAAATACAATATAGCATAACTTTACTACAGTAAATTAAAAATAAAAAACACATCTTGGAGAACAAAACACCACATAAAACACCAACTATAAAACACAAACCATTCTAATCCAAGATCGAGACAAAAAGGCGACACCTAGGCACAGACTACAATCCCTAGATAACTTCTTCAACTCGACTCTGCATTAAAGCGATAGTTCACCGATAATTCAGATTCCTCTCACTTTTATACTCACCCTGATGTCACTAAAAGCTGATGAATTTTCAGATAAATCTGTTCCTTTTCAGAGTTATAGACAACATTTTTGTTCATTTTAATGTAGTGACCAGAGCTGAGTTTTCGTCGTCCTCTTCCTCGTCCAAAAATAAACAGTTAAAACATCCAAACACCTCCATACTGCTCGTCTGTAACGACCCTGTTGTTGTGCCACCACGACAAGAGGACCCGTTCCCCCCAAAAAATAAACAAGTCTACATTTCTGAGCTTGTTTGAAGCAGAAGCTAAAAGGCTAACTCAAACAGGAAACACTCCGGGTAAATATCACAAGGGCTTCCAGTGTAGATTCTACACTGTCTACACTGGGAGCTCTTGAGATATATTGACCTGGAGTATTTCCAGTATGTTGAGTGACCTATAATTTTAAGAATATTTTGATGGTATCCCAGGTCTGCACCAGGGCTTCCCCACAATCGGAAACACCTGGAGTACCTCACAAATAATGTATCCAGGCGTTATCCTAAAAAGTATGCTCCAATTGGCTTTTCTTGATGCTACACACTGAGTTTCTTCCATATGACTGAGCTCCTTACCCTCCAAAGTAGAGTCCAGACGCACTTCTATGAAAGCTTTAGCTGCTTGCCTACACATTGACTTTTTTGTTCTTTTGGTCACCACCCAAGGCTTGAGAGAAGAATCATAGTGCGATTGGTTAAAATGGCTTTTCCTTTTGGTTAAGCTCTAAGAGATCTCTTCTCTGAGATGGTATAATACATTATTCTACTGCAAGTTGCCACCCTGAAAAAGGGCTCACTGTAGTCATAAAGGGATGGAGATGATCAGCAAACAATGCTCAAACAATGTTACCCTGAAGTCTGGTCTTTTTGTTAAATCATTTAGCCTCAGTTTTCCTCAGGCTGGGGTCTTGGTATTTTGCTTCTGTAGTGTGTTGTACCTTCAGAGATGTACTGTTGTCTTTGTATCTTCCCTAAAACAAAGACAAAAAAAAGACATTTTCGTTTGACACAACCACAGCCAACTAAATATTTTCTATTTGCCAGAAAATTTTCTGTAATACTTTGAGATGGTTGTACATGTAAATGGTAGTAGATCAGCAGTTATGCCATACATTATTAAACAGGTCTTTTGCAAAAATAAAATCCCTTTTTTACTCAATTGGTTTAAACATCTGCAAGTCGTCTCAACTACGTGTCCATTTTCCACCATGTGTTCGACTGATTTTGAATTTGTGCTGAAAATAGAACAGATGTGCCTAATAAAGTGACTGATGAAAGTGATCGGCAATGAAAGGGTGATCAGTGAAAAGTAAGTTCGCTCTACCGTCTCTATCTTAAAGAGCTGTGGTTGCGCACATCAAACTGCCACCTGGAAGCGCAATCCGGCTTTGTTGTTTCTTTTTTAACTACATCCTCCGACTGCATCGCCTCACAAGTGATTTTTAAGCCTATAAACTCAAAGCCAGTAAATAATTGAACAGTCGGTGATAAAATGTGAACGGTGTCGCCATGGTGGGCGATTCTTCCAGCGTAATGACTCTATAAAGGGTCAAGAGAGCTATAGAACGACATTTATTTTGCAGGCAGCTTGAATATAAAATGGCTATATATTAGACCCCCTAACCATAATATGCTTATTATTGATATAAACATATTATTTTTTATAAGAAGCCTGTTGAGTGTTTGAGTACAATAGAACAAAACTGTTTGATTTGTGTGAATCTGATATTGTTTGATAGAAACACTGTTTTTCTTATTATTAAAAAACGAGAGTTCTTATTAAAACATGTTTCATTTACATTGTATAATGATGATTATTTAAACACAAAATGTAAGTTATTATAAAGAGAAGACCAGGAATCCTCAGGGTTGCACAGCAAAAGGCTGCGTGAGTTGATCACATTTAGCTGAGGTTGCACCCGCCAATGTCAAGGGGCAGAAACAACCATGACTAGAACTAACAAATTAAAAGTCGTAGTGTTGTGTCCAATCATGAAACTGTCCAATGGTCAGTGGGCTGGGACGACATCTCTGATCCCTTTATACCCTCTTTTCATAGGTCTGTATCAAGTCAACTGAAGCTTAGCGGATTTCTAGAATTGTCCTTGAAGAGGCAAAAACAAAAGAACAACTAGAGTGGCCAAATGAATCAACTAACTCAAATGATTTTCCAGAGATGGAACAAGTCCCATCATGATAATGTTTGGTGTTATTACTTCATAAAGTCCCCCCCGTCTCCAATTTGTTGGAGTGGGCGGGGCTTAAGCACATCTTCTAATGTGTGTGAAAATAGAGACACTGATGATACAATAGAGTCCAACATTTGTTTAAGACTCACTTAAATCCTCGCATTGGTTGAACTTTAAATACGTAAGGGAAACGAGAAGAAACAAAGACCGGCGGAATGTCCTTTAAACATTACGACTTGTTGTAGTCAACACTTGCCAATGAGGTGATCACAATACACAAGTAGTCCAAGATTGTGCGGAACTCCGAAGAAAAAGGGTCAAGAAGCAAATTGATGAAGTGACATGCATTTCCAGTTTCTGCAACTTAAAAACCGCTACTCCTCTCAGCCCGGAGGAGTTCTACTCGGATCCCCTCCCAGTTGACATTGCTTCTTACCCCATCACTGAGAGAAAGCCGATCTGCCCTGCAGAGAAAACTACTATCGACCGCTTGTAACCGTTGTTTTGTTCTTTTGATTACTACCCATCGTTGATAACCATAGGTGAGGACGGTATACAGAGAAGTTCCTCTTTTGGCTTAGCTCTCCTTTAACCACCACAGATCGGTGCATCATCCCCATAACTGTTGATGTTGAGAATACCTATACTGATCCCGATAGCTTTGCTTCAGTGCTGGTTTCTAATCAAGTTTGTTTTTTTTTATCTATACTAATGTTACAAAATAAATTAAAGACTAAAATACACATAGTACACATATTGAGTTTTGAAGTAAAAAATAAGACAAAAGAATCTGATGTTCACTGCATTTGTCACTTATCAGTTGTTGTTGTTGTTTTTTTAAAGAAAAATCCACATGTTATCAAGTTTCGATCACTCATGGGTATCTTAATTTGGCACTGACACAATATTAACCAATCAGAAGCAACAAAAGGCAAGTCTATCTGTCATTGCGGCACCACTTGTCTGACGCCGTCAATCGGGATTCTTTACTCTTAAGTCAAACTTACATCTGGAGAGTTCTTGCTAAACTTTACGGTAAGTTCCCCAAACGCCATTAATAGGAGGAAATAAAGGCTCGGCTTCCAAATTAAGAGCATTGAATCAGCTGCGTGTTCCTTGTAATCCTTTACTATCACGGTCATACTCTATACTGTTTAAATCCACATTTGCTAATCCTTTTTTAATTATTTATTAGTTCATTCATCTTTTTCTATATCCATTGATTGTTTAAAACCAATTTAGATTTTCAGGCTATTGAGGGATGATCATTAAATATGGCAGGTTAAAGATTTTGAATACATAACTTTAAATAAATTGATTGTTCAAACATAATATTTCAGCTATGACTCTTATGTCGATGTCAAAGGCGACAGGTTTATGATGTTATAAATTGATATTTATCCACAATCGATGACTGTCATAGATCTAGAAGATGTAGACTAATATTCCACAACATATCACAAACATTCAATATAGACTTGTTGAGAAATTATTAATTAAAACACGTATTTAAAAAATAAATCTGTTGAGATTAGATCAGTAGCCAATTGAATAAGTTTCCCTTTCGGGTTTATATACTTGTAATTCTGACACTAAAGCAGTCAATGCTTCACTAACCATGATTATGCATGTCACTGGTAATTTTGGTCGGTTATGATGGTTACACCAAGTGGCTGAAAACTTTTACATCAGTACGTCCTGGTAAACATCGTACGACACTCCTTCATTGTGCCACACTGACGTCTCAAATTGGTTTCCTCACAACTGTATAAACGGACGCCTGTGTAATGAATGAGCCGACCAAGCTTATTCCCATTCTAATCCATGCCGTCGCTGACAATTAAAACGCAAACTCCTGACACTCTGAACCTTCTTTTCTCCCTCTCTGTCTCAGGAGAGTGCAGCTGTCATGACGGTTATTCCCCAGATCCCGTCCACAATCATCTCTGTGTTCGCTCCGACTGGGGTCAAAACGAGGGGTGAGTCCGAACGTTCTCCGTCCATTCAACGTGAACGACCCCGTCGTCTCCGTCCGTCTGCATTAGTTCTGGTTATAAACGAGGGTGAATCGTTCACGCCGGAGATTATCAGGAAAGGATGCGCGTGACTCAATAAAATCAAAAGGTGTGAAAAATCAATCTAAACTTTTCTCTCGTGGAATAGTCGCCCGTGTTGTAGGATATATGCAATTTGGAGCTAACGGACTAAAACATGGACGAGGAGAGTCATTTAAGTGAAGGCAGTGTTCAGAAGAGGGGGGTGGGGGGTAAAGAGGAGAAGATGGAAAAGGCAGGAGGGGAGGTAATAACTGCTAACTGCAGGGAGGTCACGAGACAGCCGTGGAGAAGGAAGAAAAAAACGGGAAACCGAGTTGGAAGGAGAAAAGTTGGGACGAAAACACTCATTTGACTTTGCTCGACAATGAGCCGGGCGAGTGTCAATGCGTCATTATAACGACTCTGAGAGAAGTTTCACAAATTTGTTCCGTTCTAATTGAAGGAAAAGCGTCAGACCGGGACTGCTTGTCAGGATTAATCTCCCCACTCCCTGGACCGAAACTCTATGTAGTTTGCTGAAAGAAAGATTGTATAACCAGCTCTTTTTCAGGAATTAAAGATGAGAGTTAAGATTAGTATTGCTTTACTGTTACACAAAAGTATTGTAATAACTGCTTTACAATTGTACACAAAGAAAAATAATACGGAATAATTCATGTAAATGGGGAAATTTAGCTTTAACATCATTTTCTAACGGCTGATACATGGTAGGAAATGGCTAGATTAGCAAGAAAAATACTATATATAATTGATGTTTGATATAATATAAAGAGAAAGAGAGAGTAGGGCTGGAACTGTGTAGTGGAAAAAGTGCCAGAAAAATGAAAGTTTAACAGCAATTCAAGGTGCAGTGCAGTGGTTAGCACCAGTGATGGGCCAATATCAGTAGAACGATGAGATGATTTATTCAAATAGTTGCTTAGAGATTACAACAAAGAGCGCCATCTATTGGGCTCCAAAAACAAAGACAATCAACAGAAATAATATAAGAACAAAACATGTAAATTGAGTATATTCAGCTTTATTTAAGTCGACATAGTTTTCTTATATCTGATACACAGTAAGGAGTGTCTAGATTGGCAAGAAAAAGTATATTACATTTATTTTTTCTATACTGTCAATTAAGATTTTGTTTCAGCATTTCAAAAGTTTTTAAAGTAGAACATTTACCACATCAAATGAATCCTACATCCGGTCTGAACGATCAACTCGGCTCTGAACAGCCGTAGTCAGTGGAATCAAAACAGATGGTCTTGGTTTTTGAATGTTGATGCTGCAAGCTACTGCTAAGGTCCTGTTAAACTTTCCGATGCTTCCAAAATATCTTTTTATTACTTTAATTCAAAAGTTCATTTAACAGGAATCAAGTAATCAGAAAATGTTGAAAGCATTTACAAGACTGTATAAAAAAGCTTTAAAGTAAACAAAAAAAATCAAAACTAAGATCTCAGAATAAGTTCAGTTACTCTACAACTGGTACAAACTGACAATGACTGAACACAAACTGGGTCTAAAATGAACAGAGACGGGTTAAAATAATTGAGGTAATGAGCAGACTGGTCACGTGACGGGTCATGTGATTGATCACGTGGCGGGAATATGGCAAACACAAATAGACAGACAGAGCATATGGCATGCAATATCGAAAAAAAGCCCAGCAGGGGAAACAAAACTAGTACTGTGTCTCAAATCGCATACTTCTCTTAGTGCACTGGAGGTTAGTATGCATCAGGATAGTGTACGTACTACTATTTAACGATGATTTCAAACAGCTGTAGGAACACTATCGACACATTTTGTTTGGATCAAGATATACGAGAAACAAAATATTCTCGAGATATTTACGCCGAAGACAAGTCATCCTCCTACTGTTGCTGAAAATGCACCTGAAAATGCACTCCATTGATTTGAGACACAGCTCAAGAGTCCAACCCTCAACCCTGACAGTCTGGTCTTAAACAATTGTTTTGTAGCAAGTTTGATAAGAAGTTTATTTTTATCATTTTGAGTTAAAATCAAATATAGATTAACAACTTTACATGTTGATAATGAATCGTGATCATTTACTCACTTTAAATCTTGTAAAAAGAACAAAAATTGTATTATATTCACATGTTTTTATGTGAACAAACTCTGAACATGTGGAGTCAGCACTTCTATATATATATATATCTGTTTTATCTTCATTTGTAAGAGGTGAAAACGCTCACAGCTGTTCTCTCCCGACACAGTCCATGGCCGTACGAACACTTGGAGAAAGGCTATGACCTAGTTACAGGAGAACAGGCCCCTGAGAGGATATTCAGGTGAGTGCATTATTTCTTACTGACATCTGTGAGCATCAAATCCACGTCTACTTTTTCTTTTTCGTGTGTGTGTTTGGTGAAGGGATTGTTGTGGGGGGGAGAGGGAGAGATTGGAGTCCCCACTTGAGGGGAACCAAACCAACAACCTTGTGGTAGGACGGTCAGCCCAGGGGGCAGTCCTGCTTTCAAATGCTTTTACTGCCATTTTTGCTCCATGTTTCATTCGTGATGGGATTATTGTGTGTGACATCTGAAGGAGAGTCGGGGCCAAATCCACCTTCACCAAATAGCTGTTGCCCACTATGTGATTATGAATTATAAAGAAGAGAAATGGTCGTCGCACAAGTCTCTCGACTGTAGCACTTTTCTGTTGCGTTTTCCACCAGCACGATACTAACAGAACTTTATATCATATGACAAATGAATGTAACATTTGAAACTCAGTATAAATATCTAGGATGGATGGATCAATAGATGGATGGATAGATGGATGGATGGATAGACGGATGGATTAAATGATAGTTAGATGGGTGGGTGGGTGGATGAATGGATGGATTAATCGATGGATAGATGGATGGATGGATGGATGGATTAAACGATGGATTGATGGATGGATGGATAGATGGATGGATGGATGGATGGATGGATGGATGGATGGATGGATGGATGGATGGATGGATGGATGGATGGATGGATGGATGGATGGATGGATGGATGGATGGATGGGTGGATTAGTCGATAGATGGGTGGATGGATGGATGGATTAAACGATAGATGGGTGGGTAGGTGGATGAATTGATGGATGGATGGATGGATGGATGGATGGATGGATGGATGGATGGATGGATGGGTGGGTGGATTAGTCGATAGATGGGTGGATGGATGGATGGATTAAACGATAGATGGGTGGGTAGGTGGATGAATTGATGGATGGATTAAACGATAGATGCATGGATGGATGGATTGATTAATGGATGGATGGATGGATTAAATGATAGATGGTGGATGGATAGATGGATGGATTAACCAATATATGCATGGATGGATGGATGGATGGATGGATGGATGGATGGATGGGTGGGTGGATTAGTCGATGGATGGATGGATGGATGGATGGATGGATGGATGGATGGATGGATGGATGGATGGATGGATGGATGGATGGATGGATGGATGATGGATGGATGGATTAAACGATAGATGGGTGGGTGGGTGGATGGATAATCACTCAAAAACACAATGAGATAAGATCAAGCTGCGTTTTTCTTCTTGAGGTTCAAACATGTTGTTTGTCTGGCAATAAAGCAGCAAAGCATGATGGTCAATATTTTCTGAATAATTTTCGGTGACTTGAGTAAGTGTTTAAACTCTCAATGAATGTCTCACGTGGCGTTCAATCTCCAACAAATCTTTCTTTGACCTTTTGTTCGACCTCTTGCACATCATTTCCATAACCTAATACGGAGATGATAATCAAACCAACACAGTCTTTGTTTGAAGTTTCACTCGAAGCCGTCTCGACGCGAAGTTGAATTCATCGTCCACGTCTTTAGTGTCGAGAAGTGATGGATGAATCACTCCGAACATGAACTCTGCTAATAAAGGTTCTGTCGCTTACAGTCAGGAGACGATATTGGACTCGACATTCTGCAAATTAAAATTAAACCATCTCCACTGATTATGAGATGACGGGGGTCTATTTCCCATCATGCAACATCCAATTACTATCAGAACATTCATCCATAAACAGAATCAACATTGTGAGTGACATTGAAAACTGAATTAAAGGAATAAACACGGTTCCGACACCAGAAGAAACCATAGTACTTGCAGTACTTAGAGGCCAAATATACAACAATTTAAACGCAACTTTATACGTTATTTTCTGGATAACTGGATATAAATATATATCCTAAAAACATGTTTTTGTGGACATTTCTTGGTCAATAAATAAATAAATACATGGTTTTATATGTCTACTAGAGAAAATTAAATTAATTGAAAAATACGTTTTTAACATCGTATTTTACTCTGGCTCTACCTTGATGCTAGTGAGCGTTGAGTTGGGGTACTTTTAGTGTAATGTTCTTATTTAAAAATGTGATTATTATTATTTAACTGGCTTTTTAGTTATGCTTTTTAATCAAAAAGTAAAGTATCAGACGTTTCTACTAGTGATGGACTGATGAAGCTTCATGAAACAGTGTCATATTGCATAGAGGTCGGTAGGTGGCGCCATCAGTTTAAAACATATGTAATGTTTTATTAGAACAGTTGTTCAAAACAAAGGAAAATAGCTTAGAGACCGCCATCTAGTGGACTCTGAACATAATGACACAATGACACTGTTTCATGAAGCTTCATCAGGCCAATGCTAGTTTCACTACTGATCGCCTGATGAAGCTTCATGAAACAGTGTCATATTGTTTAGAGGTCAGTAGGTGGCGCCATACATTTAAAAATATATGATGTTTTATTAGATCAGTTGTTCAAAACAAAGGAAAATAGAGCAGAGACCACCATCTATTGGCCTCTGAACATAATGAGACTGTTTCATTAAGCTTCATGAAACAGTGTCATATTGTTTAGAGGTCGGTAGGTGGCACCATACGTTTAAAAATATATGATGTTTTATTAGATCAGTTGTTCAAAACAAAGGAACGTAGCTTAGAGACTGCCATCTAGTGGACTCTGACAATAATGACACTGTTTCATGAAGCTTCATGACCATCACTACTTCTACTACACCACTATTTCTACTACTGAGAGACCTGCTCCTGTACTTGCACTAAATAATTTGTTCGGGATATGTTAACCTTCATTTTTTTAGTTGGAAAACCAGATGATGACATTTAGATGATTATTCTTTAAATGTGTTTCTGTGTTACCCGTTTAAAAATTGAACATACTTCCAGTACTTGAGGGGTTTTTGCTAATTTAAAGTTGAAACCTGAAGCTGATCAACAATCCTGTTAAAAATAAAACGGGAACAGTCGCTGTGGGCGATAACCTATTTAGTCTGCCTATAAAAATCATCAGGAAAAATTGTATTTTTCTGCATTTATAGATTAGAGAAAATTCATTTATGTACATTATTGAAATAAACTCTGATTTAAGGTACATTTGTGTCTGATGCAGGTCGCTGTACAGTTTGGGTCAAGGCTTGTGGCTGCCGGTCAGCAAGAGCTTCGTGGTGCCGCCTGTCGAACTGTCCATCAATCCCATCGCCAGCTGTAAAACAGACGTGCTGGTGACAGAAGACCCCGGGGAGGTCAGGTGAGTCCAGAAGGCGGGAAGACGTCTCTTCTTCATTGTATAGATGCATATTTATGTCCGAATCTCATACATCTGGTTTGTTGTACGATACAATTTTAACCTAATTTATACTCTAAATATATGAGTACTATTACTATTACTAGCTGGGCATCGAATACCACAATTATCATCTATTTAAATACAACAAATAAAACTATTATTATTGTTGTTGTTTAACAAATATAAACGTGTATATAAATGTGTTATGGTTTTTTTTTTTTTTTTAATCGCTCCCATTTTTCTTCTTTAATGTTTATGAAGTAAGACTCCGCATTTACATTGTCATCTTGCTAGCATTAGCGATAGCTCCACATTACATTACTATATACTTTATATATTTTATACTTTGTTGTGCGAGAAAGTACATTTTATTTGGTGAAATTAATGGAATTTTCTTCAAAAGTTTCCTTAAATGTGTTCTTTATGAGATTACAATGTTCCTATTTTCACTAAAATTGAAGTTATTAAGTAAAAGAATGGCATATGTTGCCAAAATGTCCTTGAATGTGTCCTTTTATGAGATAACAATGATCTTATTTTTACTGAAATTGATGTTATTTAGTTAAATTAATGGAGTATGTTGACAAAGGTTTCTGTTAAATTTGTCCTTTTATGAGATTACAATGATCTTTTTTAAATAAATTTGATTATATTTAGTAAATTTAATGACATATGCTGCCGAAAGTTTCATTAAATGTGTCCTTTTATGAAATTAGAATGATATTTTCTCACTAAATGTTATGCTAATTAGTCAATTTAATGGCATATGTTGCCAAAATGTCCTTAAATGTGTCCTTTTATGAGATTACAATGATCTTATTTTCCCTACATTTGATGCTATTTAGTGAATTTAATGGCATATGTTGCCAATTTGTCATTAAATCTGTCATTTTATGAGATTACAATGATCTTATTTTCCCTAGATTTGATGCTATTTAGTAAATTGAATGGCATATGTTGCCAATTTGTCATTAAATCTGTCCTTTTATGAGATTACAATGATTTTATTTTCACTGAAATTGATATTATTTAGTAAAATCACTGGACTATGTTGCCAAAGGTTTCCTTAAATGTGTCCTTTTTATGATGTTGAACTACAGCTGAAAGTCAAATATTTCCTATATATTATTCAGATGTGAGTTAGCGAATCACTTCACGTTCGTTTGGATAGAACCCCTCCTACAACAAACACTCGAATAAATGGCATTCATAATTTTCCATCAAACTTTGGGGAATTCAACTTTCCCTCACGAGTGCCACTGTAATGGAGGTACTCATGTTGTCAGGCCTCCACTCAGTCGTTTAATTTATTATAGTGTGAATTGCTTACCTCGTGCAAATGTCAGCGGTTGACCCGGACAATACTGCGGAGGCTGAAATGTCAATTACCTGCTGCGAGTGTCACTTAAACGTCCGACAGAAAGTAGAAAAACAACTTCCGGGAAATCCATAGTGTAACGATAATAGAATATTAAGGGTAACACTTTAGAAATTAACTATTAATACACTACTTATTCGCACGTGTATTAACAGAAAATTAGCCACTGAGTAAACATTATAAAGTACTATCTCACACCTTGTTTATTGTGGATATATTCTACTCTTAATAGCAGGATATTAATGAGTTCACGCTGAAGTACACCTTAAATACTGATTATTAACAGGACATGAATAAGTAATTAAATATCAACTTTGGTGGAAACTACCTTCTCTCCATTTAGTAATTCACTATTAATAATACTCAACACTATGCCAGTATTAATAGCACCCTTATCGCTCAGATAAAGTATTTGAAAGGTAAATACGATGCTGTTAATACTTCCTCAGTAGAAAAAGACTGTTGAGCGTGAAACTTTTTTGACATTATAACTGTCAAAAAAATAATGATCAAAAAGTTTCCAAAGTATTACTATGCTGAAACTTTAAAATATTTAACTAATAACAAATACCTGTTTTTGAGTTATTAGGATGCTATAAGTACTAGTATATTTTTGCTTTTTGTTTTGCTAAAAAAGAGACAGTATCTCATGGTACTTACAATAGAGAGTGTTTTTTTTCATCAAAGATGCTCTTAAACAACTTATTTATTTTCTATTAATTATGATTGAGTAATTTGGATTTGATCTCATACTATTAAGAGTAGAATATATTCACAATGCACAAGGTGTGAGTGCGTACTTTATTATGGTTAATAATTAGCTGATTTTCCTTTTAATATACATGTTTAAGTGGCTTATTATAGTTAATATGTGTTCCTCGTTCTAAAGTCCTACCATATTAAGGAGGTGCGACGAAGGCCAGGATTGTTAATATGGACTATAAACCAACTTTATGAAATAACCTAGAGAGCAGAGAATCCCCTCGACGGTTTCCTGCGCCTGTGAGTTTCATCGGTCTAAACTCCAGCTTCTCCATTAATTAGACCAGGTTTTGTCTTTTCATTTGAATTTGCGTCGGCGCAGCTAAATATAGGTCGCACACGCTCAAGGCGTCAGAGATTCGTGTTATATCTCCATTAAGTTCTGGTGTTTATCGTGAGCCGTTTTTAGCCAACCTTTTCTGCCAACACGATCACATCTGTTGTACCAATTACAGTCCTTCCATGTCAATCAAGTGCCAGGTCGGGCGACATTATTAATGGATTTTTTTCGCTGCTTACCTCATTTCTAAAGGTGCAAATTGCAGACCTCAGCATGAGTTGAGCGTTTACTAAAAAAGGAAAAAATAAATTAAATTAGACCATTAAATATTACCACAAGAATATCTCGTTCGGGTTTTTTGAAAAAGCAATCAATACTTGATTGTTCTTGATTTACCTGTTTAACACTCCCGGTCCTTGTGTTAATGTAGATAGATAGATAGACTTTATTAAACCCTCTGGAGATCTTCTTCTGGGAAATTGAGTTTCCAGTTAACAGACCCTAGATTCATAAAAAACAAGAACAAAGTGCAATAAAAAGAATACAGTGCAAGGGCAAAGTGTTATAACTTAACAAAAACATTGTGCAGCTGTCAAAAGTCAAATTATGAATGACAAAAACAGACTATTAGAATTTTAAACAGGAATTTAGTGAATTTATATGATATTCCACAGCAAACCTGATGATTTCTCTTGACAAACTCTTGAAAACTTCTTTACATTTTACTCCTTTTTCGTATCATCCCAATGTTGAATCCCGAGGCATAACAACTATTAAACTATCACAAACTAAGACATCTAGAAAGAAACTCGATTCGTTTGTAATGGCAGATGAAGGGGAACAAAGTCAAGTACCTTATCGAACATTAACTTGAAATTCTTTCACCTGCTTCTCTGTCAAAAACACTCTCAGCACTGACTTGACAGCTTGACCCTGGTTCTCTCCTTGACACTAAAAATACTATGAATGAATTTCGAAGGGCAGCGCAGAACGATGGCAAAATCCTCAGAAATCCTTGACAAAAAAACGCATCACAACTTCTGTGCATAAGTGACAGACGGCTTCAATAACTGCGTCAAAACACGAGGAAAAGTGCATCTGCCAGAAAACCGCGAGGCTCTCGTGGGACTTCCACAAAATGCTTTGGATAATGAGTCGTCTGCATTATTCATGACAATCTGATGGATCCTCCGATGCAACGGCAACTAATCATTAACCAAATGCCGAACATTAACTTACTATTTCACCTGGTGGAAAGTAGGCGTTCGATCAATCATCCGATGCAGAGTCATTTCCGCCGCCACCGCTTTTAAGATTCTCTAATTCTTCTTGAGGGAATAATATTGGCATTTTTTTAATGGACATCATTTGGACAGACAAAGTAGGAAAAAAACGATCTACTGGAAAACAAAACAAACGTATGGTAATTAATAATGTTAAAAATACATTCAATTACTTAACAAAAAACACTATTATTATTATTATTATTATTATTATTATTATTATTATTATTATTATTATTATTATTATTATTATTATTATTATTATTATTGTTGTTATACACATATTAAATGTAATCATTTTATGAATGTACTTTTATTTTTTCTGTATATATAAATACTCTGCATGGTCATCTTTCCAGTATTTGTCATAGCTTGACTATATTAACTAAGCTTAACTATTATATTTTCTACTAGGTTGTGCAAGTTAGTACCAGAAAGCTGCTGCCATTTTGTCCCATAGAGACCATTGAAATTAACATAATACATAATTATAACAATAATGTTTAAAAGCTAACATTAGTTTAAAGTTAAAATAAATAGGTGAGTCTTGAGCCTGCCTTTAAAAATATGTCCATATTGATGACATAAAATTACATATTGGTATTCATTTTTTTAATTGATTATACAATCATCTGTTAAAAAAAATGGTGATTTAAGATTTATTTTCAGTACAAAAAAATCCTTTACAATTTTTATTGTGCTTGTCAATCCTTATGGATGGATGGAGGGAGGGAGGGTGGGAGGGAGGGAGGGAGGGAGGGAGGGATGGATGGATAGATAGACAGAATTTGGAGAAAAAAAAATTACATTTAAATTAAACGTTAAAAATATAAATATATAAAAATATTAAAAATTATTAACTGACATGCATTTTTCAAAGGCTTTTTCTATTCATTTGAAAAAGTCATGTTGTAAAAAATACTAAAATCTCTTAAAAAAAAAAAAAGGGTAGAAAGGTTTTCAATTTTCAGGAAATGTTCTTAATTGGAAAAGCAGTTGAAGTGCAGAAGTGTGTGTGTCAAGATAAAACATATTGATTGGAAAAACAATCTATTGCTGCTAAAGCTGCAATAATATTTATTAAAGCTTTTTTTACAGTTTTATTAGTACTAGGAAATGGAGTTGAATGAACCTCTGCTCAAGATAATCCAATAAGTATTTAAGTTATATGAATAATATTATCACTGAGATGATACAAACTAGTCATTTAACGTCTTAAATACAGTCTCACCAGTTTCATTTTCCCCACTTCTATTATTTGTACAACTGGATTCAAGAAAATAAATGTGTTTTTTTTTTCCAATGTCAAAAGAAAAAAGTCCTGATTGGAGTCAGCGAATTCCGCGGAGTCAGTGTGTGGGCATTAATCAAGTAAAGGCCGGACCAATAACTGGCTCTGTAATCACGCCGAAGCAGCACTCTAACTTTGGGCCGCGCTGCCCACTCGTTCATCATCCGGAAAATAAAAGGCAGAAGGGGATACATAACAAGTACATTAGTCAATGTTTGGATTCAGCCAGTGTGCGTCTGGGTGAAACCACAGCGTTGTGTTTGCCAAAGGAGAGGATCTTGATTAGCGAAAGATTCGTGAACAATGTCAGTAAACAACAACACATTTCTCGTTGATTATCTTACGTGTAATGCTTCACAACGAGACATTTTATCAACTTTTGTTCCCCAATTTCACCTCCCTCCAGAGTATCTTGCAACAGGCGTCTTGGAATTGATTAGGTTTTTTTTGTTTCATTTTCGACGTGTTTTTCAAGAATCTTGTTAGCATTCAGCTCGGACGGCCGTTATTTCTGTCTCTGCCTCACCTTCCACTCCCGCTGTTCTTGTCTAAATTAAGGAGTCATTCATCAACACTTCAAGTGCTCAGTGGGATGCGATGACACGACATGATGTGTTTACCTTCTTATCTGAAGAAAGAAAAAAAGTTTCTGAATTTAAAAAGGACTCAGATGACCAGGCGTACCTTGTGGAAGTCTATTAAAGCTAATAGACAATCACACATACAGAACACCATCGTCTGCATACAATCAAATATACCCAGAGCGTTTTTTTTCATGCACTTTTTTTGCAGGACAAAATATGTATCTTTACATTTTTCAGTCCGTGAATATAATCCTGACATTTAACTGGTCTACGTCGCAGATTCTTTTTTTTTTCATTGACCTTTCATTCTTGTCAACGTGGTAGAGACTATGGTAAAGAGTTATATTGATTGTGTAGTTCCAGGTCTTTGGTTTTACACAGTGTTTTAGTTTTAGTAGATACATATGCTTAACTTTTTCTAAATTAAAAGAAGAGGAAACATTGTGAAACAAATAGCGCCATCTACTGAACTCAAGTCCCAAGTCTTTGGTTTTAGACGGTGTTTGAGTTTTGTAGATAAATCATAGCTTGTTATAAATTACAGTATTTTGAAAGTGAAATTTTGGACTACAGGGGTCCCCGAACTTTTCAAAAAAGAAATTAAAACTATCAATATTTTCCACAGTCCACAGCGGCATCTACGGACCCTTCTTCAAAAAGCTTCACTGTCAGGTCAAGGGTTTATATATATATATATATATATATATATATATATATATATATATACAGTATATATATAGATATATATATAGATATATATATATATATTTATATATATATATATATATATAAATATATAGAAGCCAGGAAGTTTATTCAACTTGAGCCAGAGACAACAAAAGGGATAACACAAACACATTTGTTTTATGAGCATTCGGATGACCTTGACCCTGAAGTACCAAAAGGGTAAAGTCCATTTTGCATTTTTTAATGTTACCTTGTAAACAAACATATATATTTATTTAAAATAAAATGCCACTGAAACAGTATTAAACAATACAATATATATCTTTTTAATTTTAATTCTGTGTGGCCCTGTTGCAAATTCTCCTACGCGACACTACAGTTTCCTTTAAGACACACTTTAATTTTAAGTTCATTAAGTTTATGATCTTCTTTACAATGTTTTTTTTCCTCTTTAAATATATATATATATATATATATATATATATATATATATTTTTTAAAGGCATTTTAGTTCAAATTACTTGAGATAAATGAAGGAGATCAACAAAGAGCAAATTAAATTAATTTGATTGACAATTTTTTCTTTAATTTAAACAAATCTCAGTAGTAGACGAATGATCACAATAAAGAGCTTCACATTCGGTTCAACTCAAAGAAAGATTCAATCAAATACAATTCACCTGTTCCCCGACCTCAGATGTGCATCAAGAAAAGAAATTTAACCAATAACCTTGCAGAGTCATTTTTCTTCTTTCTTAAGATAAAGCGAAAACTTATTTCTCCAGTCCTTTTACATCCCTTTATTCAAACGTTGCTTTTTAAAGTCAACCAAAACAACAAGCGGATTGTTTTCATTAGCGTTTTAAGTCATTTTGTGATTGTCATCACTGGTTAGTTTACCTAAAATAAGGTTTATTTAGGTGACATGTTCCTGCTAAAGATCTGTTTTCAGTCATTAAACCCACAAACCTGAATAAACATAGCAGGTAGCTTGAACACCTGAGCGTGCTGTTTAATAGTGTTTCTTCATCCAGCATACTTCAGAATATATTAGTGGCTAACAAAGCAAAATTGTGAGCAGACGGCGGTTGGTGTAGGAGGGTTAACATTAGAAACAGGCAAAAGCAACAAAGTGACAAGCATCATAGGATCCAATTAAACCCATACAAAGTCAAAGAAAACTCATTGTGTTCGTGGCCAATTACCCATCAGAGATGTTTGAGTCAAACAGCAGAGGCGGTTTTCATCTGGAGGAGATGAGAAAGAAACTGATGGAGATGTTTATATGGATGGAATATATTTATTGATGGTGCGTTCGAACACATGGAGTCAAAGATGGTTAATGTTCATGTATATAGTGACCTATCAAGATGTTAGTGTTTAAGATAAGATAAGGAACGCAGCTTACGGATGTCTTCCAATACAGTTTTTTTTTTATCTTTTAAGAATGGAAAACGATATCCCAATATCTGACTCATACATCTTGTTATGGACAGATTTATAAATATGCATTTTTGTTTCTGGCTAAGAAACCAATTCTATTATAGCAGCTCTTTGTGTGAGTCGTGCATTACTGCAAATAATCCCAGGCCATGACTTATTTTGGTGCGACTCCATTAAAGGGTTCACCTTAAATTCACACTTATTTTCTACTCACTCTTATATCGAAAGTATCTTGACATTCTATTTTATGTTAATATTTGTATCCTTTGTCTTTGTTATTTGTCTTTGACCTATGTTCTTTATCTTTAGACTTAGATTGTATCATTTTGTTCTTTCTTTTTATTTATCTTTGTTCTTGTTCTTGTTTTTATTTCAATGAATAATCGTCTGCATTGCTGTGTCTAATTGGAAAAACAATTTGATCAATACATTTCTACCTAACCTAACCTAAACTATATCGACTAATGGTTCGGATTGTCTTCTTCTTTGTCCAAAAATACACTTACTTTACACTTACTTTTCTGCTTGTTTTATAGCAGAAGTTTAAAGAATAACAAGCAATACAGACCAGAAGTACCCTGAGAGGATATTGCGAGTATTGTCTGCAGTTAATATAAAACTCTGCAGCGAGAATACTGAGCAGCTCTAGTAGAAGAACTCACATTTCTCCGATCCTTAAAACTCTTCACTGGCTGCCAGTTTCTTTCAGGATCAATTTTAAAACTCTGGTTCTTACTTTCAGAGCTATTCATGGTCAGGCTCCAACATGCTTGTCTATAACTCTAAAAAGGAACAGATTACTCTCAAAATAATCCCAACCTCATATTTGACATGGGGGTGAGTAGAAAATAAGTGAAGTTTGAATTGTGGGAGAACTATCACTTTAAGACATTGTGGTAAACAGGTCCCTCCGTCTCAACAAATCTTAGTCGCCATTTGTTTATTACATTTGCTCATTATTAACGTGATTATGAAATGTGTGTTCATGGCGCAATATGTAGAGTCTTTTAGCGATTTAAGGTAAGGTAAGGTAAGGTAGAACTTTATTGATCCCTCCGGAGGTCTCCTTTGGGACATTTTTTTTTTCCAATTAGCCACAGCAATTACAGCAATTTTTTTTCATAAAAGATCAATCAAAATAAAATAAGAACAAAAACAAAGAAAAAGAAAAAGATGATAGTCTAAAGATAAAGATTAAAAAAATTCAAGTAAATTACAAAAATGTATATAAATACGTTTAGAGTGAAACAATAATTGTGAACCCCATAATACATTCCCATAATTTCCCATATTATTTACAACTTATACTATGTATAATTTTGCGTGCGTTCAAAACAACAGTTCATATTATACAGAATATTCCAGCCATGGATTAAGTCCATACCCCTGCAACCGAATTGATCTACAGAAAAACATGTTTTCAGTGGGCGGGGCTTAAGCACTTTTTCTAGTAAGTAAATAGTTAGAGAGAGTTTTGTACAGACACATACTGATGAGTGCAATTTGAGGTCCAACATTAATAGCAGGATATACATACATAACGGTAGCATGATTTGTCGCGGTTCAAAATTACGGTGTCAAAAAAAGAAACATTCAAGAATAGAAAACTTTTTCTACATCTGTACCCTAAGGGTGCAGCACTTATTCATGAGACCACCGTCTGTTTCTCCGAATGTCCCAATCTATCTCGAGTTAGTTCTTCGTCTACTGTCTCTTCATCCTTTCTTTCTGTACACACTCTCATCCTGTCTTCTCACCTTCATTCTGTACGTCTCCTCCAACTCATCCAGCCCTCCATCTTAATACCGGCCTGCTTTCAGTGCTATGTTTTTCTTTCCCTTTTTTTATTGACTCGGGCTCATAAGCTGCAATATTTCTTCATGTCTCATGTTCACTACCGAAGGAGAGACACGGCATTCACAGCCTGTTTCAAAAGGTTGTCATTTTCACCATCTTGCAGACATGTTGCTGATCATAATCAATTATATAATTTAACAACAGTGATGACTGATTAGTGATAATTGTGGGATGTAAATGCCATATTATCAGAAATTAAATGGTTTTGCTTACCTTAACTTGTCACACCACTGCCTGTGTCGCTCGCTAATTCCGTCTACAACACCTAGTCATATTAATTCCAGTTCAAACGCAATTATTATTTACATTTTTAGATCTTTCAAAAGGTTACAGGAGGCCAAAACCATTTTTTCAGAGGCACTGAGTGCTTGAACAATGAAAAGCAATACACATTTAAAAATATCTACATATTTAAAAACTCTAAAAGATCAAGACACTTAAGACAAACAAAAGAGTCCCAGAAGATTAGGAACAAGCCTGCACGAATAAAAATGTCTTAAGATGTTTCTTGAAGGAGTCAGTAGATCATCAAACACAGAGATGGTTCCAAAGCTTAGGAGCAACAGTCTGGAAGGATTTCTCTCCTCTGGTCCTGAAGCGTGTTCAGGAACCATCAGTAGATTCTGATCCACAGACCTCAGAGCCCGAGCTGGGGTGTAAGGCTGGATCAGAATCTACTGATGGAAGGTCTGACCATGAATAGATCTGAAAGTAAGAACCAGAATTTTAAAGTTGATCCTGAAAGAAACTGGCAGCCAGTGAAGAGTTTTAAGGATCGGAGAAATGTGAGTTCTTCTACTAGAGCAGATCAGAATTCTCGCTGCAGAGTTTTGTATCAACTGCAGGCGAGAAAGCTTCTTTGTTTAGACACGAAAAAAAATTGTTACAAAAGTCCAGACAAAAGACACAAACACATGGATTACAAGCTCTAGATCTGGTTGTGACACTATTTTAAGAGATTTTTCTCAGGTACCCTCGTTAGATAATCCGGCCCTGAGACCTGGGGTAACCCTAACAGAAGTGGAAACGGTGTATTTCCAGCTCAACAATCAACTGAACTCGTACTGTTTGTCATTTCACACTGCAGATTTTTTCCCAGGATATGGATTATTGTTCGTTTCATCTTAAAGTGTAAATTAAAGTTAGCATGAACGTGTCTCTCGATCTGCCAGTAAACATCCGTTGCGAAGCAGTCGGCGACAAAACAAAGTTGGTCTAAAGCTGTGTTCTTCTTCTGAGCTGCTTCAACTGTATCGATGTAGTGGTTTAATGTCTTTGGTTCGGCCAGATTCATCGTATAAGTGTAGCGGGTTCTATTTTACCAGAGCCAGCTGAAGATGGACTGATTAACAGGGAAGAGTATTTCGTTGACCACAGTTAAGAAAGATGATTCACTGTGAAGTTGTTTTTCTACATCACATCTGAAAACAATTCGTTTGAGATTAATTATCAATGCACACAATGTCTTAAGGGGATAATTAGGCAGAAGAAACTAGCTCAGTCCGCGATTGTTTAATGCTTCAAAAAAAAGATGATTGATATTATTGTATCTTCTTTGTTCCATAAACAGAGCAAAGATGACGAAGGGAAGAACATGTACAACATGTACAAGTTAAGGTCTTTATACTATTTATAGTGTTTTGTATCGTGCATCTGCCCCTGATTTACTAACATCAGAAGCTTTTGAATTATGATTTTTGCTTTTATTAGATACACAATGACTCTTGCTTATTGACGTACTATATACAATTGTTAAAAATGAATGTCAAATTTTGTTGAATTAAAACAATGATTATCAATCAAGTAGCAACAACTTTGTGTATGGTGTGACTAACAGACAGAAAATAAACATGTAATGCCTTAAAGCCCTGTTTTTACATTGTCAACACTTTTGTCTACTTACTACTACTAACACCTCGACTTCCTCTACTTCTAATACTACTTTTAATACTTATAACTACTAATTCTGCTACTAATACGACTACTGCTTTTACTACTTGTACTACTATTTCTACTACTTCAATTACTTATACTTTTACTACTAATTCTACTACTCATTATACTTTTACTACTTATACTACGATTTCTACTACTACAAGGTCTTCTACTTCTATTACTACTTCTCCTACTACTACTTCTATTTCATCGTTTACCTTGTTTTCCTTTTCTTTTCTTCCCTTCCTTCCTTTTTCCTTTACGTGATCATTTCAACTTTTGCCATCCATTTTTTACTTTAAATACAAGTAAAATACCTTCAAGCATTTCAGTTTCCACATTCAGCAGATTCAGCAGATTCAGCAGATTCAGCATTCACACTGCAATTTCTTTTGGACAAGCAAATTGTCTAGTTTTTTATTGCTTTATTTTAGTGGCATAACCATGCAGTAATTTTCCAGTACACACTTCCTCTCCATTAAAGCACTTTTTACCGACATCTGTGGATGAATGCGGACCACGTTATTGTCTCTGTGTCCCCACCTAAAAGCAAAAGGGTGGGGAAGATTTCAAATATATTCGGATGAGGTCCTCCAATATATTCTAGTGCCAAAATTGACTCTGCAAGCACTTTGATAGATGTGTCTCGGCCTTCTCTTGCACCGTGATAGTGACCCCTCCATCCCATCGGATCTGGGATAACTTTCATGAAGGCCGGCAGTGATTTATCAGTAGTTGAACAGCCATTTGGCACGTCTCTCTCTGGTCAGTTCCAAGGTAAGATAGAGTCCATCATCCATCAGGGAACACGGTCTCTGAGCCAAATCAGTGTTAAGAGGTGGGGCTGACTGCAGTAGGTTGGAAACTCTGATATGCAGCATGAAATAAAATGGATGTCGTTCTTATGGGATGGGTTTCTATTTGCTGAGGCCTGCGATTACTAAACCTTTTACACCCTATTTATTTGCCAGCCGCTAATGCACTCATTGTTTCTTCAGACTTGTCAGGTCTGGATCCGAGAAATGCCTGCGAGCGAGAAAACCTAATTGATCGAGAAGCTGCTTTTGCTTTACATTCAGGTGGTAAATAAGCAGATTTAAATAATGGAGTATTGTTGAAGTGGCTGTTTTTTTAATTGCCTTTATAGAACTCTCAAGTAGCTGCTTTAATGTGGTGACTATTCTGTGCGATACAAACAGCGGTTCTATATAGATAGAAGAATTCTACTAGTTCTGGGTTTATTACAGTCTTTGAATATATCAATCGAAAGCCTACATTACTGACTCTAACCTGAAATTCAGCAAACTGCCAACAGATAAGCCCAACCCCTCATCAATAGTTTGTTTAACAAAACATATTTAAATAAAAATTGTAATCCAAACAGTTTCCCTATATAGTAATAGTATCCTTATTTCAACTGACTCACTCACATGTTTCAAATGTTAATGTATTCCTCTCGAAGATGCAGTAAGTCCCTCATCATGACCATGTTTTCAACGTATTACTTTATAAGGTTGCTCTGAAATCTGGGCGAACAAGTGTTTACGAGAGCGGAGTCTCTTGAAGGTGGAGACTTTTAAAATTCGGGTTTTTACTTTCAGATCTATTCATGGTCAGGCTCCTCCTTATATCACTGATCTGATCCAGCCTTACACCCCAGCTTGGGCTCTGAGGTCTGTGGATCAGAATCTACTGATGGTTCCTGAACACAGTTCAGGACCAGAGGAGAGAAGTCCTTCCAGACTGTTGCTCCTAAGCTTTGGAACGATCTTCCTCTCTCTTTGGGCTTGATGGATCTACTGACTCTTTCAAGAAACATCTTAAGACGTTTTTATTTGTTCAGGCTTTTCCTTGATTTTCTGGAACTCCTGTGTTGTTCTCAGTATTATCTTGACCTTTAAAGTATAAACACATTAGTTGCCCTTTAACATATAACAAGAGCTATATTATATTTGTTTTATTAAGAGATAAAAGAACCGGATAATATATATGAATACTTAATTATGTCTTTCAATTTCGTTTTTCATTTTTATTTCCATTTTCAACTCCTGACACTTGCAATGCGTTTCAATGAGGAAAGACTTGTTTATGTTGTTCTGTAAACAAATCCTAATGTCGAGGCTTCAATACAAGATTGACGTTACCGACGAGCAGTATTTTTATGTTTTTAAGTGTCTTTTTGGATGAAAATTTAGTAAAGACAACTTGGCTCCAGTCGCTACATTAAAATGAATAAACATTTTATGTCTTTAACTCCAAAAAGACACATATTACTCTGACAATAATCCCAACGCTTAGTCGACCTGATGGGGAGTAGAACATTTGTGAAATATACATTTTGGGTTAACTTTAACTTACATAAAAATCTGATATTTAGGCTACTCTTTAGAAGACTTGTAGCTTAATAATAATAATAATAATAATAACTAATTTGTCTCTAAATTTCCAAGTCATTGAAGTTCCCTTTCTTTATTTTTCCTCTGACACAGCACTTATTTTCACTATGAGCTGAACTCAAATTTCTAAAATATTTTGTATTTATATATACCTATATTGTGTGTCTTGGGTTGGCCTCATGCTTTAAATCCATATTTACTTTCAATTTTGAACAATATTAAAAAAAAGTGTTTACAAAACTGTGTTGCATTTGCTGAATCCCATTATGACATTGAAGTCAGTTCATATGAGATGTTTTAATAGAATGTACAAAAATTCCAAATATATTTCAGCTTATTGTTCGTAGGATGTTAAAAAGGTGATAAGGGTCTTCTTTTAGCCCCAGATCTGTTTCAGATCCAACTCATCGTGTACTGTAATTGTGAAAGCGAGCTAAATACAAGTGAGTGACTTTGCTTCGTCATCTATCTCGCTGCGGTTTGTTGAGTGAAATCCATTGGCCACTTTACACATACTCTGATTTGTTTCTAAATATGCTGGGCTTCTTCCAAAAGGCCTTGGCCAAACAAACAGAGACACATAATTTCTTGCCAAATGCTACATTAAAGCGGAAGCAGTCGCACATCAATCATTTGTTTGTGCGCTGGGAGCACTCTTGTTGTCAGAGTCACATCAAAACAAATTCAAAACGATGATTAATGCCATATCCTGAGTGCCTCAGATCCATACCACATAAATAGAGCGGCGGAATCAAGCAACGGTGGATACTTGGAGTGTATCGCCCTGGTGATATTGATTCATGATATTCACTCTGTCAAATAGTATTTGCATCAAGGTTGTTGGCTAAGTGTTTCCATCCGTTGACTGGAAATGTACAGAAATTCCAAATTTTCCAAAGTTGTTTTTGGTTCTTTTTCTCTTTCCCATGGAGTCGAAGAAAAGTTTGTAGGAATCTTCCGTGGATGATCCCTAGACCAGTGGTCCCCCAACCTTTTCCGACTCAGGGCCCACGTTAAAGTCTCAAAAACCTTTGCGGCCCACGTCCGACCCCATAAATACGAAGGCATTATAATGCGTTCTCATTTCCTTGTCACATGTATAATACTCAATATAATGAAAACAATATTTGAAAATGTTTAATATCCTTTTAAACTTAACACGTGTTAACATGTAAAACATTATTATGTGTATTTTTATTTTTATATAATTACATCCACCCTCCCACAAAAAAATGATACCATTTTGGAAACGATTTTGCGGCCCACTTGCAATTGAATAATTGAAGGAGCTGTCTCGCCTGCAGTTGATTCAGAACTCTGCAGCGAGAATTCTAACCCGCTCTAGTAGAAGAACTCACATTTCTCCGATCCTTAAAACTCTTCACTGGCTTCCAGTTTCTTTCAGGATCAACTTTAAAATTCTGGTTCTTACTTTCAGAGCTATTCATTGTCAGGCTCCTCCTTACATCACTGATCTGATCCAGCCTTACACCCCAGCTCGGGCTCTGAGGTCTGTGGATCAGAATATACTGATGGTTCCTCGCACACGGCTCAGGACCAGAGGAGAGAAATCTTTCCAGGCTGTTGCTCCTAAGCTTTGGAACGATCTTCCTCTCTCTTTGCGCTTGATAGAGTCTACTGACTCCTTTAAGAAACATCTTAAGATGTTTCTATTTGTTCAGGCTTTTCCTTGATTTTCTGGAACTCCTGTGTTGTTCTCAGTATTATCTTGATCTTTAAAGTATATACTTTTTTGAGTATTGTTTTATTTAATATTACTTACTTACTTACTTACTTACCTTCACAGGTTGGGAATAACTGCCGTAGACACTTTCACTATATGTTATTTTTGTCTCAATATTTGTAACTGTACAGAGTGATCTGCAAATATGTAATGGTTGCACACGTGCTGTGATATCCAAAAATATAAAATTCATATTTATAACTTGTATTTGTAAATATATCGTTTTAATTTACAAAACAAAACAAAAAAATGTGTAAAACATAGGATTCTGTGTGTTAAATAACATTAAATGTGGATCAGCAATTACACAGATTCATCATTTACAGGTCTTGTTTATTCTGAGACAATCGTATCCCAAAATCTGCAAAAACTGTATCCTTGCAATTCACACCACAGCCACTAGAATACAGCATCATTGGCTCCAATCGTCTTTTAGTACAAATTACTAAAACTTGTTCTGAAGTAGATAAACTAGAGCTGTTTGGTCAACATGCAAATCACCATTAAAGTCAACTTGACAGATAAGTTTGACTGTTTTGTTCTATAGTAAAACTATCCGATGAACAGTCAAGCCATCAGAATCTAAATTTAGAGTGCATGTAATGACAGAACTTTACTGTAGCAGTGAGGAAGCTTTTAAGAAACGTCCGGGAAAAAAACACTAACGAAAGTAAAACGAAGAATATTTTATTTGGGTTTCTACATATTAAAGCATCTTTCTACTGACATTTTCACCGACGTTTACCGTATTTTCCGCACTATTAGGCGCACCGGATTATAAGGAGCACCTTCAATGAATGGCCTATTTTAGAACTGTTTTCATAAATAGGGCGCACCGGATTATAAGGCGCATAGAATAAAAGATACAGTCTAACTTTTGACTGGGGTTGTGTTATGCAACCACTAGATAAAGCTGTGCTAAAGGGAATGTCAACAAAACAGTCAGATAAAGTCAAAATTTATTAAGTGTTCTGACAACTCCGTTCACTCCCATGGTAACGATGTTCAATTGATGTTTAAAGGCTTCAAGCAGCAGCGCGTGAGACTGGTGTTGTGAGCAGACAAATGTTGAGTGAGCAGCAGAGAAGTTGAGCGCATGTATGACAGCTAGAGCGCATGTTTTGAACGCACGTGTATGACTAGTTGAACACACAGCAGAGTGATTTTGAGTGTACAACAACCAAGACACACTAGCTCAAACCGGTGGCAGTAATATCACTCCATAGCCGTCCTCCATGATGTGCGTCGTAAATCCCAACCCGTGATGACGCAATGACATAATCATGCCCACGGCGTGTCGGCTCAGTCTGCGCAGAGTCATGAAAGTGTTTATAAACAAACACCCAAAGCGCTCCGGGTTAGAAGGCGCACTGTTGTTTTTTGAGAAAATTAAAGGCTTTTAAGTGCGCCTCATGGTGCGGAAAAAACAGTAACTGGCGTTTTTCCCTGTTTTATTTTTGTACTTTGGAAACGTATTGGTTAATTTCTGGGGGGATAAATAGGAACCTGGTAGTAAGATCTCCCCAACTCATATTTCTATACCGATGACATACGAGTCTACTTCACTTTGTTATCTGATGACTTCTTTTAAAGCTGTTCAAGACTGGCAACGGGCCAACATTTCGCAAGTGGCTGAGGCATCGAGATACGATGCCAGCCTAATGAGGCGTTCCAGGCTGGTCCTATTGGGAGGAGGCCCCTGGGCAGATGCAGAACCCTCGGGCGATAATGTTTCCAGCTTTAAGAGAGCGAAGAAGATATTTAAGGGAGGAGGGGGTAAGCCAGGAAAGGCTTTACTCCTGCTACAGCTGCAACTCATGACAGCTTATTACTTATGATATAGATCGTAAATAAATGACTTCAGGTCACAGAGGAAGAGTTAGACATATAAGCAGGGAGAGCATTACTCTAAATCTCATGCTATATATTGTTTAGCCTCCACTTACAAAACTGGGTTCAACTGTAATCCAACGTGAAAATAGTCAGGGATGAAATGCTTGTATGTAGCAGGGTTGCCTTTGAATAGATCAAAATGGAATTCAGGGGTGTCCTAAAGTTTTTGGAAGATGAAGTGATAACCAGAATCGGTCAGATGTGAACAGTTACATTATACCAGGAGTTGTCTCATTCAGATGTTAAAAATATGAAGCGCTTTTATAGTCAACTGAAAAACTCAGAAGCACACACACAGGAAAAAACATTTGATTCTATTGATTATATTCCATTATTTTATTTCCCCTCACCCATTGGGTAAATAGCAGCAATTTATAATCATTTAAGAATTTTCTGAGACATGTATTACAAAAAAAATGCTTTCATAAAACAAATCTTTTATGCGTTTTGATGTTGTGACACATTGTGAAACTGCTATGGGCACACTTTTATCTGCTAATGTGAACTCATGATACTCACAACAGGAGGTAGATGGGGGAATTGAACTTGAAATTTCATGACAGTACAAAGTAGGGCTGTGTATTGTCAAGAATCTGGCTTCAAGATACTTATCATGGTCACAAGTACAGGGGCAACGACACACTATATTGTGATACTGTAGTAAAAAAGGATATATTTGTAGTATTGAAGGGACTTGGGTGTTGCAGAATTTATGACTCTTGACAAAGTCGTGACTGCTTTCATTTGTTCTAAAATATGTCCAAAAATCAGCTGGATTCGACTGCATCCTCTCGTCCTTAGTCATCGTTGGGATCGTAATAGATTTCAATGTTCATTCTGCTGCAAAAGATGTAATGACTGCTGCCATCTAGCGTTGTAAAGTTTAATGGCAACAGAAAAAAAGAACAAACAATGCATTTTAATTGAAAAAAAAAAAACTTTTTTTTTTTTTTTTTACACACATTATTGAACTATAAACTATTGTAACACATAAAGATGACTTGCAGGAGTATCGTGGAAAATTATATTGGAATACATATGCCATAACCAAATTTTCCACCACCCCAAGTTAAAAGTGTCATGCAAAGAAATATATTTAATATTGCTTTACATATTGCTGTTCTTTTAGCCAAAACAATGTGATAGATGACCAGTTTAAGGAAAGACCACATTTATGACTAAGAATAACCATAGAAAACTTCAACAACATGTAAACACACTGGAGATATTTCAGTTACTCTAGATTTTTTTGGAATCTTGCTTAATGTGAAATAATTTTCTGGGTTTCTTTCTGCATTTGGAGCTTCAGAACATCCCAAACATTTTTTAAGCATTCCATTAGAAATGCAACCAACCAGGTGTTACTTAAGCCTTCTTCAACAAAAGGATACAAAACTTCTGGGTCCATCCACTTCTGAGCTCTCTGTATATGTTTTTCAATGACGAATTACAAAGAGTCACTCTGTCTCACCTCTATGTGCCAACACTTACAAGCTTCTAAAATCCCCATTCAAACAGTCTTCAAGAACACTCATGAATAGGCTCTGACATATTTCTCTGTAATTCCTTGGTTGCTCTCTGTAATGAAATCTTTATTTTCTATGCTTAAAAAAATAAGCATCATTTTTTTCCCAAAAAACATTTCCAGCAGCTGTCTCTTGAGTTTGATTGCCGACCGCATGTGACCATTATTTTGAGACTTAAAATGTCTGTTTGATAGAAAACTGTAATTTAAATAATAGTGCTTGTCTGATTTCCTTTTAAAAATTAACTTCTATCTCAAGAGTGATTTTGCACAGAAGGCGTCATATTTTGGTAAAAAGGTTATCTTGGTTGTCAAACATTGTTAAACAACTTTTTCTTTTTTTTGTTTTCATACATCACTAGCGTGAAATGATCTAGATTAACTTATTATTTAACATTCAATCGAGTTAACGTCATATTTAATATCTCTCTCATATTATTTACAGTATTATTTTTATTATATTTTTATTTGGCAGCAAAATAACTTAATTTGATGTTGATTTGAGTGGTTTTTAAGGATTTCCATCTGGATCCAACAATTGTTTGAAGATTTGTTTTTGCTCAGGGAGCTGCAGCGTTTTGCAAAAAGTGTAAACCATGGCATTATAAAATATGTCATTGTTGAAAAATAAGAGCTTATGGACAGAATGTATCTCGTAGATACCTCTATTTTTAAAAAATAATCTTGATTTCTTTCCTGATTTCAATCATCTTGAGGTTGTTTCAGATACATTGTGTCACAGTATAGAGCGCAGTGGACAAAGAAGGTCCTGAAAATCATGATCCCATTTCAAACTGGGTTGTACAGAAGAGGGCACTTGAGGAGTGATTGCTTGGTGCTCTGATGATGCCTTGATTCTCATGCAAATGTTCCGTCTATGACCTTGATTTTTTTTTTGTAAAGGGGACATTGTGTTGTGTTGAATTTCATGTGGCTCTGTGTATTTACAGAGCAGATCTGAGCAAACTGTGGCCAGACAGTTAAATAATACCTTTATTTATGCAGCTAACAAGGGGGGGAATAAATTGTATTAATTTTATTTCAAACTTTGGTCTTGCTGCTTCGTTCTGAATATGTCTTTTTGTTAATGTTTTTTATGTTTCATGTTTTGTTTTTGTTTTTTCGCCTCACAAATGAGTGTCTAAATGCTATTAAGTTCATATTTGTTTTTTAAATGTCATGCACACATTTTGATATCCTTATTTACCAGAAGAGCTCCGCTGCTGGTAATTTGATGATTTAATTAAACTTGTAAATAAATCAACAAACACAACTATTAAACTCAAATTATATCACACTTTTATCCGAAGCGACTGGCATCAAGTGACAACTGCCTTGGGTTACATTGCAGTGTTTGAACCGACAACTCTTTTCTGGATAAGAATATCATCATCATTTTTTTTAAGTTAACATCTCCCTACTTGATTTCATTATTTTACAAGGATAACAAACCGCACAGTGGCGATGTTTAGTGCGTCTGCTTGAATGACATTGTCCCATAAATATCCAAGTACCCGAAAGGCAAAGACATGCAGTGACAGCAACAATCGACTGATCTGCTTGTTTCCATCGGGACAGTTTCTTCCTTCCCTCCATTATCTTGTTGTTGTTTGTATACTCTAGTCAACAACACAACACGCGGTGTGGTATCTGCCGTCCCTGCGGTCCCTTTGCCAGAAGGAAAAAAAAAAAGAAGAAGCTTTTGTTTCGCTACAAAGAGGAACACAGAGGTTTCCTACCCCTTCGATCTGTCTGACAGGGGGCGACTGAGCTCAGCGTGTTGAAGTACACAACGACTGAGCCGGAGCGTCTCCGTCAAGCTGTGGCTGCTCTGAAGTATCGTTTATGCCTTTGATATAAATGATCTTCCTTTAACTGGACATATTTTCCTGAAATGTCCTTGAAAACACCCAGAAACACACAGTTAGTTAGTCCATTAATTCAGCCTTACATCCGTGGCTTTTTTTTAAGGTTTCAATTGTGTCTAAAGGCGAAATCAATCCCTGTCCAGATTGACTTTTGAGGTCGATATTAGAAGGTTTGCTCAACAGAAAAAAGATGTATTGGAAGTCATTGCAAAACTACTCTTTGTTTGTTTTTGCTCAGGAAGTGCCAAAAATAAATGAACTTTTCCAGTTAATGCTAAAAGTCCCAGCATATTGCTGTTCTTCCTATGAAACCCAAAAGGCGACCGATTGGCATGAAACTACCTGTGGACACTCATTTTGTTAAGTAAACGTTGCGATCATTGTCACACAACAGGATGTAAGGTAAGGTAACCTAAAAAAAAATAATAAAAAAAGTTCAGTCACAAAATTTAAATTAGCAAAACAAAATACAGACAAAGAATGTGGAGATATAGACAAAAATAAATAATATATTGTACCACCGCACTTAAGACTGTATGAAATTGTTTTTTATGTATAACTGTGTTTTGCTGTCCATCCTGGCCAGGTGTCTCTTGTAAAAGAGATTTTAATCTCAATGAGACTAAACTGGATAAATAAAGGATAAATACAAATAAAAAATTGTATTCCCAAAGTCAAAATCATCCCACATTTTTAGAACCTGTATTCATAGGTTTATTTATTTCCTGTTGTTTTTTGTTTTTTTTTACCAATTGTGTATATTCAGTCCCTTGTTACTAAATTTTTGTTAAAAGAAATTGCAAGTCTCTAAAGGCTTCCCAGTTATCCTGGCACATAACACCTTTAGGAAGTTTTGCCCAATTTGTAAAGTCAAATAGTTCCAGCTCCTTTACTTGTATTGGGAATATTGTGATATTGAGTTTATCCAAAGAATCCTAATTGAATTAAGGTCTTGTTGGTGCACTAAGACGGTTGCACTCACGGTGTCTTTTGCTATTCAGAGAAAACTTAATGTTGTTTTTGGGGGCATATCTCATCAGGGGTCCCCGACCTTAATCTACCTTCATTCCCTCTTGTCTTCATGTCCTCATTCACAGCATGCATTACTTAAATAGTTTCCCTCATTTGTTTATTTTACATGATCCCTCCATCTCTAGCTTCAGTACAACAGTGTCTCTTCCGTCAACAAGACTAAACCATCTGTTCTTGACAATATTGACAATTAACTATATTTAGGACAAATATTGAAATGATAATTGTTTAGTATTCAACTCTGGTTGTTTATTTCAATAGTACAATATCATTGTATTCTTAATTTTTATTTATTTTTCAAAGACATCGGTAGCACATGTCTACTTTATCTAAATCTCTTCTAGGGGATCAACAAAGTATCTTTCTGTCTATCACGACTGTAATAGTTGAACAAATCAAGTGCAAAATATAAATAAAGTTAACGCTTTTATATATTTTCTTTCCTGATATTCACCTTGATATGTAACTCCGATGGGAGTTATTACTTTATAAAGTTCTCCCCCGTCTGAATTCCAGGCGAACAAGAGGTTACGGGAGCGAAGTCAATTATGACTTAATAATAGCTTAACTCCTCCTCCAGTCCAGCTGTAATCACGCCCCGCTTTGTTTATACAACGAGTCCCGTGTTGAGACTTCCGGTATGGATAACATGCAGTGACAAACCTCCATGCTTGACCAATCACAGCAGAGTGGGTGTGGTTAAACTATTTTATCTCCAAAAAAAGAACGTGTTTTCAGTGGACGGAGCTTAAGATCATTTTCTAATGTAAATATTTAAACGAAAAGAGAGTTTTGTATAAACAGAGACACACTGATGATACATTAGAGTCCAACAACACTTTAACCCACATTTAAATCAACATCAGAGTTGACCTTTAAGGGTGCAGAGCAGATGTATGTGGCTCAATGTAAAGAAGAAAAGTCGTGATAAAAGAAACACACATGTGAAACCAAAGGGTGTTTCAATGATGTTATAAATTAGCAAATAACAAATACTGTTTTAATGTGTTTGTACTTGTTTGCTCTCGACACCAACCCATTACTGGTTGTAAAAATAATAATCTGCATTCTCCCACAGTATAAAAACAGCCCAATTACTGTGGGTGTCAAACATCCCGGACCCCTCATAACCTTGGTGAACCAAAGCTGCAAAACTGAACATTATATATATATATTTTTTGATTCTCTTTAATTTATTTTTAACAATGAAGTCTGCTTGATCTCCAAACATGCCCAGAGGCTCAGCCACCAGTTTAATATTATGTGAATATTTTAAAGCGACCGCCTCAAGCTAGTGGATGAAAGTTTGAGGAGGAAAAACATCTGCTGTGACAACTATAGCTGTTTGTGTATGTATGTTATAAAAGTTAAAGTGAACTTCATTGATTTCTTTCATTTGGTACACACTTGGAATGGTAGACGTGAAACTGGCTCACAAAGGACATCTTGAAAGTGCCTGGAATTTTAAGTTTGACTTTTCAGATTTTGATATGCTTTCATTGTCACAGATGTGACGGCGGCTCAGAAAACCAAAATATCACATCAGTCTGACTAAGACACACTCTCTGTCCAGCTATGGCAGATGAATATTTATCCTAATTGTACTAAGATACTTTTTAGGGTCCCGAAGTTTTTAGTGCGACTATAAGCACATAATGAAAACATATAATAGAATATTAATACTCGCTTAACTTTAAATGGAATAGAGGATACTATTTTTTGGGGTATTGTTTCCAAGTCCTTTGTGACCCTGATCTAGAAAAGCACTCTACAAATATTACTTACTTACTTTATCACTTTATTTGTCACAAAAAATGTGGAAGTCACACTTTAACAGGAATTGATCCATTTGTAATATCCATTCGATAAGGTCATCCTATTTAGTGGATACAGGAGAAAAACTGTACAAATGACCCGGCTGTGCGCTTTGCCCTGCGACAAAAAAAAATCTATGAAAGCGACAAAGGAGCCAAGTTTCTATGTGAACGTATGCCAGAGCAGGAGATGTTTGAAAATCGTAGCAGATTTGCGACTTTTTTGACCTCGTCCCATTCATTCCTTACAGGAAATGTATCGCAGTTTTTCGCGACTTACTTCAGTTTCTTTCTGATGTTTTTCCTAATTGAAACACAATGCAATTTTCAGTGCACAAGATTTGGACTGCTAGCCTACCAGCGTCCGCTATTAACAAGTTTAAAATATAGACCTGTATAAAACATTTTTCGGAACAATTCCTAATGTTGGGGCTTAAATACAAGATGGACGCTACAGTATTTGGATCTTTTTGAATGCTTCATTTTGGAAGAGGATAAGATCAAGACAACTGAGCTCCAGTCCCTACATTAAAATGAGCAAACATTTTTTTTCTATAACTTTAAAGAACAGATTACTCTGAAAATAATCCCAAACGTAAATCAACAGGAGGTTGAGTAGAAAATGAGTGAAATTTGAATTTTTGTTGAACTATCACTTTAAGTATGAGGAAAATGCTTTACTCAGTCGAGCTGTGATATGTAAGTAAGTAAGTAAGTAAGTAATATTTATTTATATAGCGCTTTTCCAGACCAGGGTCACAAAGCGCTTTTACAATCAAAACAATACTCAAAAAAGTATATACTTTAAAGATCAAGATAATACTGAGAACAACACAGGAGTTCCAGAAAATCAAGGAAAAGCCTGAACAAATAGAAACGTCTTAAGATGTTTCTTAAAGGAGTCAGTAGATCCATCAAGCGCAAAGAGAGAGGAAGATCGTTCCAAAGCTTAGGAGCAACAGCCTGAAAAGATTTCTCTCCTCTGGTCCTGAACCGTGTTCAGGAACCATAAGTAGATTCTGATCCACAGACCTCAGAGCCCAAGCTGGGGTGTAAGGCTGGATCAGATCAGTGATGTAAGGAGGAGCCTGACCATGAATAGCTATAGGCAACTCAGTTTATGTTTACCGCCAGATTGTTTGTTAAGATAATGAACGATGATAATCATAAGATAATGATAAAATAATGAACACAAATTAAACAGAGACTTCCAATAACCATCAAAGTGATGTTGAAGGGAAGACATTGGGAAAAAACAAAAAAAAACATCAACATCATCAGATTCAAACTTGATGCAGAAAGTTTGGCAAATATACATTTTGTTCTTCAAGCGACTTACATTGTAAAAATATTTTGGACCCGATATAATGACTTCATATAATGCATCGCCTAGAAACCACAGTGACTGGAAAAAGATCCATTATTATTGACTTTGAATACTAGCGAATAAACATGAATACATTTGCAAAACTAATTTACCAAACAATGATTACTTTGTTAGAGATTATGTTCTTGTTGTTCCATTTATTCTTTGTCAGATTCAATACAATACTATGATGATGTTTACAAATTGTTTGTATATTACTATTATGTCTTCTGTGCGTACACAATGTAAATTCTCTAAAGAGTCACTAAGAGCCAACAACAAATGTTTGTGTATATCATAAAGCTGTTTATGATTCTGAAAAATTATTCATTAAATGCTGGTTTAGATGCTTTCCTTTTTTTTTGGAAGCAGAAATTTACTTCCTTTTGTGATGTCAGTAACTGTGTCAGTGTCGCATATGTTCTGTACACTTGTGATCCAACATCATCTTTTATTGCTCGAAAATGTGAAAACAAAAGACGGTTGTTCTTAATTTATAGTTGAAAACTGGTTATCGCCAGCATCCACTTGGACGTTGGAAATAATGAATCTATCTCTCGCAGGGAGGAGGCCATGATGTCAACTTATTTCGAGACTGTTGAGGACCTCCTGGCGTCTTTTGGACCCGTTCGTGACTGTTCCAAAGACAATGGCGGATGCAAGAAGAATTTCAAATGTGTGACGGATCGGCAAGTGGAGTCCTCCGGCTGCATGGTGAGTCTGAAACGATATCTAAACCCACAAATCCATTCACATATCCATATGTCTGGATCCAGATTGAATGGAAAATGCGAGTTGAGGTCAGCAATATAATGTGCTGAAGCCCTTGCTGAGATGGAACCACGAGAGTGAACCAGATTCAATATTCCGAGCTGAATTGAACTCTGCATTCTGTCTGTGTAAACAAGAGCAGGCAACGTTCACCTTAAACAAACTTAGATGACCAGAGTGATCGGTCAGAAATAAACAAGGTGTTTTTGTACGTCAATATTTCATAGAAAAGTATTATTTTGTACTGACAATATCCAATACTAGCCTCGATAAATTATTATTTTTTTAAATTTACTTTCCTTTTTAATTTGTATTTAAATATTCAACCTTTCTAAGTAACTGTTCAAAGTGCTGTTTTATGCTCATCCACTATATCATCATCAAAAACAGTACTTCTCAGAGGCAGCTATACTGACATACATGCAAACATGAACAAAACACATTGATACTAACAACATTTTAAATGGAAATAAAACATTGTGATCATAGTATTAGTTTTGATTTACAGAAATATGTTTTTGCTTAGATGAATGGATGGATGGACGAATATAAAGATAGATGTAAATATCGATGTACAGTATGCATGGATACATGGATGCATGTAAAGATGGACAGATTGATGAATGGACAACTATATAGATTGGATGTATAGATTGATTGATGGAGGTATAGATGTACGTATAGATGGATGGACAAATATATAGATTGATGGATGTATAGATAGATAGATGGATGGATGTATAGATAGATTGATGAATGTATAAATGGATCGATGGAAGCATATATAGATTGATGGATGGAAGTATGGATGGACAAATATATAGATTGCTGGATCTATAGATGGATGGATGGAGGTATAGATGGATGGACAAATATATAAATGGATGGATGTATCTATGGATGGATAAATATATAGATTGATGGATATATAGATGGATGGATAAATATATAGATTGATTGATGTATAGATGGATTGATGTATAAATGGATGGATGAGTTGATGGATGGATGGATAGACTGATAAATGGACAATAGACCAGTTAACAGACAGATAGACAAACAAACAGATAAATAGACAGAAAAATAAAAGGAAAGTGACTAAGGTGATCGCAAGGACTTATTTATGCTATTGTAAAACTGTCAGAGCCAATTGAAGAGCGATATTTTAGTTGGAGGCGGGACTTCTAGCTAGACTTTATGTCTTCACAGAGTTGTATAGTTTTTTTGTTCTAGTAAAACAAATCAGATTTCAACTGTCTAAATAAATCACCATAGTGTGCTCTGCTCGGCTAAACCACTAGTTACACTTTGAAAACAAAATTAATTCACGCTGGATTTGCCAAAAAATTAATGTGTTTGTTCATTAAGTAATTTTAAATTACTTGCATAGTTACGAACTTCTTGGATAACAACAATATTATTTTGGCATTATTGGTTTTCCTCCACACTATCAGTGCACAGAAGATTCACAATGAAACTATTGAGCTTCTGTCTCCACAAACTTATTCAAACTCAGAATCACAGTAACTGGCTGACATGTAACAACTTTACTGTATTGACAAGGACTAACAAGGCAGAATATTTTCTCCAATAAATCCTCTTACATGATTTGATCCTATTCTGTAGGCTTTATTAACACCAAGCTTGCTGTTTCTAAGGCTTTTGTCTTAAGTTTATATTTTATTTTCGAAGTGAAAGCCACTAAGAGCAGGAAAGCCTAAACAGATGTTGGCAGGTACTGTGGGCGTTCAATGTCGCCGCGGCTCTACTTGTATTTATTCATTATGTTTCCAAGTATTTCTGCTCTTTTGAAAGGCGACCTTCTGTGTCAAGAGTGTTTCTCAAGGACGAACATTTCTTGTTGAAGATGAGGCTGAATTACATGGGAATCTCATTTCTTAGCCGCAGAGGTGAGTTCTATCCAGGGGTGTTGCAATTAAAATAAGCTACTTGGTTTGAGGCTTTGTTCTGCGCCGGTTGTTACTGGTTACTAGGTGATAGAATTTGGGTTCCCATTACAGTATTTCACAAAGTTAAAGAAATATTTTTTGTATTTCTGTTTCCATTCATTGTGTCTCTCTGCTGTTTTCGTCAGTCAGCTTCGTAAACTAGGGGTGGGAAGAAAATAAAGTACAATGCAATATATTGTTGTGCTCTCTGTCCTAATAAGTAAGTAAGTAAGTAATTTATATTTGTAAAGCGCTTTTCCAGACCATGGTCACAAAGCGCTTAAACAATCAAAATAATACTCAATAAAACATATACTTAATAGATCAAGTCTGACCATGAATAGATCTGAAAGTAAGAACCAGAATTTTGAAGTTGATCCTGAAAGAAACAGGCAGCCAGTGAAGAGATTTAAGGATCGGGGAAATGAAAGTTCTTCTACTAGAGCAGCTCATAATTCTCACTGCAGAGTTTTGTATTAACTGCAGACTAAAACAAACTGTTACAATAGTCCAGACGAGAAGACACAAACGCATGGATTAGAAGTTCCAGATCATGTTGTGACAACATTTCCGTTTAAAGATTTTCTCAGTTGAAGGAAACAGTTTCAATCAGTTTTCTGCAGTGTTGAACTAGAGACATGTCTTTGTAAAATACAACACCCAGGTTTCTCAGGCTCAGTTTGACAGACTTACCTAATAAATAATCAATGCAAAGATATTTACTCTATTGTTACCGTCAGTACCTTTTCTGTCCTGTCCTGTTTTTGGCGGCGCTAATCCTGTAAACGAGGGTAAATTAGGCCTTAGTGAAGAAGACGACTTGAAAATCAACAGAAGAAAAACCACAGGAGAAAGACAGAACATACTAAAAAAACAAAAACAATGAAAAACAGATAAAAAATCTACCTCGAAGTTTTCACTGACTTTTACAAATATAATTTGGGTTTAATAACATTTTCTTATTATTATTTTCGTTAAGAAAAAGTTAAAATGGATCTTAGTTTACTAAGTTACTATCTTACTGTTCAGAACCAGAAAGCATTGTCCCGATTTTCTTATAACACTTTAGTAATGTAAGGCGCTTTAATGTGTCCAGCTTTATTTTTATATACATTTAATACGCCTCGATTACAGCGACCATTTCTACGACACCAAAAATGAGGAAAGAAAAATCTCAACATCCAACTCTAGTGTACTCAGCGACTACACAATTGTATACATTGTTATCTTTGCACTTTATTATCTCTTTGCACATTGTTCTTGTCCTTGCATTTATGAAACTTATGTAACTAATTTCCCAGAGTATACCTCCAGAGGGAAAAATATAGTCAATCTACTATCTACATTGACTATGATTTACTATGGTATCATTACACCGTTATTCCAAGATACTGTTCATCAAAAGACAATTGAGATTAGATTAGATTAGATAGACTTTTATTAGTCCATGTGGAGATCTCCCTCAGGAAATTACATTTCCAGTTCACAGCTGACAATAGAAGTTACAGCAATTTTCATAAAAAAGCAAGAAGAAGAACAAAGTGCAAATAAATAGAGCAAAGTGTAAAGAGATAACAAAGTGCACATACAAAGAGCATAGATTAAAGGAAATAACACCAAGACCTGAAAGGATACAAACATAGAATAACATAATTTTATTATGTATTGATGTATTTGTGACAGAAGAGGGCAAAAGCCTGAGAAGGTGCTCCGTCCGGCAAAATAATTGCCAAAATGCGGCAAATCTAAGGCGTTTAAAATACGGACGCATAGCCATCCTAGCCTTCATGTGACCGGGTTGACCCAAAGGCCTAGTGAACATAATTCTTAACATGATTGGTTGCTTACTGAAATGTGCCAAATATTGAATGACATTTTTATGTTATTCTTATCTTGTTGAGCTATTGTTCAACTAAAACAGGTTTTTTATAAAACAAGTTGCTACCCACTTTCCGGTATCAGAAACGACTGTCCTGGTTAACGTAAGGCGTAATGTTCGTGCACTTTAATGTGTTCACTTGTAGATGTTAAAGTTAAAGTTAGATGTTTTATGGTTATTTATTTTTCTTTTTCAGTCAAATATTGTGATGTATCATTGATGAAATGTCTTGCAATAGATCCAATAACGCAGATTTATTATTTTAGTATTATCTTGGGCCAAAGTTTTTAATTGTGTGTTTCCCGTATGGTCCCACCTTTATACCTAAGTTATGTAAGCCCGAAAACAAATGTGTTTGTAGTATCCCCTGTGTTTTCTCTGGGTCAAGGTGACCCGGAGGCCCGAAAAAAAATGTGTTTGTGGTATCCCTTATGTTATCTCAGGGCCAAGGTGACCCGAAGGCCCTGAGAAAACAAATATAAGTATTCTTTAATTCTTTAATGTTCTATTTGTTCAGGCTTTTCCTTGATTTTCTGGAACTCCTGTGTTGTTCTCAGTATTCTCTTGATCTTTAAAGTATATACTTTTTTGAGATAAATAAATATTACTTACTTACTTACTTACTTATGTTAGGTTAGGTTGAACTTTATTGTTCCTAAGGGTCTCCTTCGGGAAATTGTTTATTATAATTATTATAATATTATATTATTATAACTATTATAATATATATAATATATATATATATATATATATATATTATTATAATATAATTTATTTATTGTTAAATTATAATTGTTCTTTACTTGTCCTGATGCCGCCATGACAACGCTTTCCTCATCTATCACCAGTTAATAACGGTTCAAAGGAACCTCTCAGACGTTTTCTTGGTCATGAATCATCAATTATTTACGGAGCTAGCTGAAGTAAGTCGGCTTCAAAGTGAAGAACAATCAAGGGGGTTAATGCAAATATTATTTTTATTTATTTATTTTCATAGATTGCTTAGGGTTGCATATTTATACCTTTAATCCACCGTCAGATAAACAACCTGGAGTCTCTGGCTTTACTTCAAAGCCATCATGGCAAAGGTTTCATGACTACATGATGGTTAGAAAAGTGACTGCTTCTCATGTGGGAACATGTTGGTTTACTTTATACCGATGTATAATACGTAATACATCATATACATACATTTCATATAATATTGACTGGTGGTGCAGCTACAATAACATTATTTTCTAAAATAAAGTGATTTTAATTACATAAATAAATACATAGCACTATGTTTTTACTTTATTGTATCACATTTAACCGAGTTATTATAATAATAATAAGCTCTAGCGAATCTAAAAACACAAGTAAGATGTTATGTTATTTTCAAATTGTACAATATCTGGCAACATTATATATAATATTGACTGACCAACCAACATTTGTCCTCATGGCTGATATGAGATGAGTACAAGGCACAATGTTGTGTTTTTTTTTGTTTTATTTTAAAATTTTAGTTGAAGGTCGATTAAGGCCTACATTTATTTTAAATGGTTTTAGCCTGGGGGCCACAGGCGGCCCTTTGACTGTATTAACGTGGCCCTACTGACGTCAAAGATGATGTCGAAGCAAAGCTTATTTAGTATTTATTTAAGACTTACTTCTTTCTAAATGTAACCACAGGGTTTTTGTTTTCGGACTTGTATATATATTTTTTTTAAAAATTGATAAACCTTTATTCTTCCCTTAATGATTCCCTTAAAATGATTGAACCATTGTGTTGTCTCTGGGTCAAGGTGACCCGAAGGCCTGAAAACAAATGTGTTTATGGTATCCCTTGTGTTGTCTCTGGATCAAGGTGACCCAAAGGCCTGAAAACACATGTGTTTGTGGTATCCCTTGTGTTCTCTCTGGGTCAAGATGAACGACCACCCTGGCTTCCCTAATATATTATCTTGATCTTTAAAGTATGTACTTTTTTTTGAGTATTGTTTTGATTGTCTAAGCGCTTTGTGACCCTGGTCTCGAAAAGCGCTATATAAATAAATATTACTTACTTACTAACTTACTTACTTACTTATATATATATATATATATATATATATATACATATTTATATATATATATCCTGTTAATTTTTTCCAGAGCTGTATATATGTATACGTATATATATATATAATATATAATATGTGTGTGTATATATTTTTTATTAAAATATTAATCTATATTATTATTTCAACAATGTACAATACTTTAAAATATTTTTTTCTCTTGCGAAAAAATACAGTAGTCTATCAAAACAAATGATCTTTTCCGCACTGTTAGCTTCTTGTCCAGAAAGGTTCTCTGCATCCCCTCAGCCTGGATATTATCTTCTGTGCACTTCCTATTATTTATAATAAGGTTCATCTACAGTCTAGACGACGTGAAGAAGGGAGAATGTTCTCCATTAAGACCCACTTTTGAGTGAATGTCGGGGTACATTCATGTTTAAAAATAATGGTGGAAGATGAAACTTGACATGGCTTCCTCTGGCCTTTGAGCAAGGATGGAGTGAGTAAAAAGCTTCCAAGCCTTTTACAACGAGCCGCCTGGATCACTGGAAGATTGTCATGTGACTCATTCAGCGCTAAAACTCAATATTAATCAGCTTCTGTTATTTGTGTCGAATCCCATAAAAAAAAAAATTACACCACAATTTATTTAGTGGCTTCAGCCAAGTATTTCCAGATGGTGTTTAAATACACTGTCAGCGAAATATGATTTTTTTTGGTGATTTATGTGTGTAATTTTCCACGAGAAGATATTAAATATCATGTAAGGAGATTAAATATGTTCCACACTGATAACTGCTTGGTGTTAATAAACACGAGTCATATTTCCCATCGTTCCTCACAGCGGATACAGTCCGTTCCACAATTCTCTTGGTGGATTAAAAAAAAAGATAATAATTAAAAAAAAAAAATTCTCATGAAAATATTGTCTTATCTAGTAATGATTAATTACAACTACACTATTAATATGATTCTAATTACTCTTGTACTCTGTAAGAAATTCATTTTTATTTACAGTTAATGTGAACTTATTTACTATATTGACAGTTTAAATAAATAAAAACAGTTGCTTTAGATGTTAGTAAAAATATATTATATATAATTCTATACTTATGTACATATTATTATATACCATTAATAACCAAATTTGTTTCACCCTTTCAATTATTTTTTTAATTTTTAATTTTCATGAAAAATGTTGTGCAGTGATTACTATTCTTAACAACTACACTATAATATTATATTATTACACTTTTTTTAAAATGTTTAAAACAGTGCACTCCTGTTCACGTGCTGAACAAACATACATTTTTGTAAAAACTTTAGGAAGAAAGATGTATTTTTTGCAGTTATTGTTAACTTATTTACAACACATTTATATTAAGTTGTGTTTTTTATGTAACTGATTGTGTAGGGAAAACTATACATATATATATATATATATATATATATATATATATATATATATATTACATTAATGACCAAATGTGTTTCTCCCATAATCGTATTTAAGCTGCCATTATTTTGGGATGACAAGGAAAACCGGTGTAGTTTCACATCATGAATGTTTAGCATTAAATCAAAGTCCTTTTCATGTTACTTTCTGTTTTCGAACACTGATTAAAAAAACATGTATTTGTTCATATCAACACATGTTGTTTTGAGAACACCTATTTAATTTAATTTGATATTGTACAACACACGCAGATATCTGGCATTTGGCCTAGACATCTGTTGGAATAGAAGCAATTGGAGAAAATGGTGATTATGATTGTTCTGCAAAGAACATCTGCGAATCCACCAACAGCCATTCATTTAAGAGAAGCTTCTGCCTCGTAGTCGCGCGCCGGCTGGAGCTCAGGCTCCGAGCATAATTCTCTTCTTACAATCGGGAACGATCCAATCACACGGAATAAATATATATATCTGACATGTTCTTTGTTCCCCCTGTTCCTCACTGGAGGTCAGCCAGCACCGAGACACTCTGGGAAATTGCTCCGCAGGACCATCTCGGAGAAGATTGAGGACGGTGGAGCAATTGTATTGTGCGGGGCATCAGGAGAGGAAGCGGCCGTTCAAACTTCAATCATTCAAATACATATTATTTTGTGGCGTTTTTATGTGTAGTGATGTGTACTTCAGTCTCCTGTCATCAATTTCCCTGATTTTTTTGGATAGTGAAACTGACATTTCAAGGTCATTCTTTCAAAGAGACTTTGAAATATTGTATTTCTCTGTGGTTAAGCTTTTTTAGTTACTCACCAATAGAAAGCGCTTCCTACTGAATAATATTTTTTATTATAATATTATTTTATCTTTTAATGTTGTTTTTTTCTTTTTAATATTTTATCGACATATACTGTTGCTTTCAACAGGATTCAATTTTCGATTTTCTAAAACTTCTCAAAGTCATACAACTGTCATTATCGTAAACAATACAGTACCGTTCGATCGTCCCAACACAGAGCAGATTCACCTGCACCTGAAAATGTGAGTACTTAATTGACGCACTCAAATTGCCAGAAAATTGAGTGTGGATAGATGGACACTTCCCACCCTTAAGGACCGCCATCTTAGTGACGTAGATGACGCTAAACTGAAGCTACGTCATTGACGACGCGTCTTCGGAGCAGATACTGGCGTAAATGTCTTGAGAAAACACTAATTTCACCACAAAACAACACAACAACAGTAATAACAAATTGAAACACAAGTTAAAAACTTGTTTCAATTGGCGAAAAGTGCTGTGATAGTGTTCCAACATCTGGTTGCAATTAGTGTTAAAAAGTAGTAGAAGAAGAAGCTGTCGAGTCATTTCCGGTAATTGTGTAGCGACAGTGTTTGATTTGAGACTGTACTACCCTGTCCAAATTTGAGCACTGCGCAAGTAATTGAAATGTGTTACAATGTACTGTAAAGCAGTGGACTTAGAGAAGTGCGCAACTTGAGACACAGCACACTTGTTACTTGGTTTAGACTCGAAAAGGTCAATGTAATCATGGTATTTTTCTTGGTGTTGCTTTCTCTGTCTCACACAGTTTTTACCCATAACAGTGGTCTTGTGTACTTTATTTATTTATGGTTGAAAACTGGTTGGAGATAACATAATTCAAAATCAAAGGAACATTTTTTTGTTATCATCATTTATTTATACAGGTACGTTTTTATATGACCTGTTTATTATCATTTATATTCTTTTCTTTAACGCTTAAGGTTGGAGCCTATCCCAGATTCTATGGGCAAGGGTCGAGGGACACCCTGGATAGGATGCCACTCTGTCGCAGGACACCCCCCTCCCATTCGAAGCGAACACGGACTAATCTGTTTTTTTTTAGAGTTATAGACAATAATGTTTGTTCATTTAAATATAGCAACTGGAGCTCAGTTTCATCTTCGTCCAGAGACACTTAAAAACCTCCAAATACATCCATACTCTTTGACTGTAACATCCGTCTTTTATTGAAGCCTCAATATGAGGAATTTTCGGTAAAAAAAATGAAATAAGTCAGTATTTCAAGCTTGTTTTTGGCGGATGCATGCTAGGCTAGCTGCTATGCCAGTCTCATCTTCGTCCAAAAATACACTTCAAAACATCCAAATACCTCCATACTGCTCATCTATAACGTCCCTCCTGTATTGAACCCTCGACATTAGGAATTGTTCCTGAAAAAATTAAACAAGTCTATATTTTAAGCTTGTTTTTAGCGGATGCTGCTAGGCTAGCACATGTGCGGACACTTGCATTGTGTTCCAAAAAGGAAAGATTTTAGCCAGGAACTAAGAGACTGATAACTACCACTACAAACAAGTCTAAAATAGACTTAGAATTCATCATGTCGAGGCTTCAATACAAGACGGACGTAACAGACGAGCAGTATGGAGGCATTTGGATATTTTTAAGTTTGTCTTTTTTGGCGAAGAGTAAGATGAAGACAACTGAGCTCCAGTCGCTACATTAAAATGAACAAACATTATTATCTATAACTCTAAAAAGAACAGATTACCCTGAAAACAATCTCAACCCATAGTCTACATGAGAACTATCACTTTAAGCTGTTATATCACTATCTGGCATCGCCATAGTACAATTTTTTTCTCTATTCCTATTGAATAATAATAATAAATTATAAAGTTATATTATTTGTGTGAACACCGTTTCTTTCTTACTTCAGCTGTCTGAGGTCTGCCTCGAAGGAAAGGGTACATTTCATCCCTAAAAAAAAAAGAACAACTGCTGTGAACAGTGGCACTTCAGAGCTCAGGCATTTAATACACAGAAAAAAAAAAAAGTATTGAAATATTCCTTTGACGGCTCACGGATGTGGTATTACTGTCGTTCTCGTCTGGTTTGCATCAGTGTTATTTTAAACAGACTTGTCAGTGAGTGTGAGAACACAGAGTTTAAAATCCATTACCCAAGTCGCTCAAGACCTCCTGCGGATCCGAAGACAGCCGAGGTGCATTTTCGACTGAACTCAATTGTATTAAAAGGCAGACTTGAAGTTTTTTTTCCAAGTGATTTTTTCCGAGTCGTGTTTCTTTCCTGCTGGTTCTGTAAGTGGTTGACTATTTTTTATCTCTCTCAAACAAACCTTCTTAAAATTATCACAGTCAGTAGTTGAAGCAATTATTGTAAACAGCACTTGTTTGAATAGTTATGTGCATAATCCACCTGCCTTCGAGGGCCTTTAGTGCTTTTGTGAAATAGACCTCTGGTGATGATTGCGGGTGGATTGTCAAAATAGCCGTCTTTGTACTTAAAGAACCTACTTGAACGAACTGGAATGAACTTTTGACGTGGAGAAGCTAAATACAAATGTTCCCTCACAATTCCATCTTGTTCTGCGGTATTCTGGTAGACAAGGCTCACGGTATTAACTTTCCCATGACTTATCTGCATTATCGTTGAAAAAAACCTCTTATTTTGAACAAGATAACGGATCAAAGGTATGAATTGATTCTATATTAAATCAAATAAACACTATAATATCCCCCCGTTTATCACTTCAGTGTCAACGAAGATCTCATGATGTGAAGCCGGCATCATTAGTGAATCATCAAGGCGACGCTTCTCAGTAAAAAATGTAACATGAATTAAAATCCAACGCAATAATCCTCGACAAAGCCAGTCAGTTTGCTCACTCATCTGCCAGCTGATCCCTCGGAGCCTCTGGTGGTTCTGCTGCTTCCGTAATTGGCTCCGCTATCGTCTGCACTTTCGTAACTTCAATGATGCGTCCTCATTAACGTCCCAGCGTGATCAGCGTTGCTAAACTGGCTACCATTTGTTGCATTTGGTGCGTGTTTAGCACGTCAATGTCCTTAAATCGTGAGTTCATAGCAGTATTATTTTAGGAATATCCATCTTTCATAATATATATATTTATCATTTAAACACAATTCTAAAGTTTTCCTTGCTTCTTTATTTAAATGTTAAAACAGCCACTAAGCTAGCCCAGACATCACTCGTTCGCCTCCATTTAAATCTCCTCCTCTAACTACTTTGGACTGGGATGAGGTTGGTCAACCAGGAAGGCTGAAAGTTCTGTTGTTTTTGGTCACCCACGTAGCACTAAACTATCATTAGTTAATTTGCCTCTTTAGCTCCTAACCCGTTTGACTTCACAAAGCATTCAGGAAACCATTACCAGGGAAAGGTATGATCAAGATGTAATCCTATCAGAACCGTCAGCCCAAGATTAATGACAGTAGACTACCTCAAAACGATTAAAAATAAATAAATGTACTAAATTCTATTGAAAGAAATGAAATCCTTGTTACATAAACAGCACTTTACCAAATGCTGTAGGAGTCCGTCAGGGATTTTCTCCCGGACAATCGGAATGAGAACAGCGACAAGTGTTCGAATAAAAAACAGAGTCAGAATCCAGTTTTTACAAACAGCAAGGAGTGGAGAGGCGCTTCTCACGGCTCGTCCCAAACCACTGAAGAACCTCTCTCCTTGCTGGCTTTTTTATTCCATATTTCAGATGACGACACACTTGAATACAAACAGTTTGTTCATTTGTTGCTGGACGCAGCCAGTGAAGAACTGTTTTCTGTATGAGTCAGTGAGCGCAGCGTCATCTCCTGCACGCTGAGTTCAGCTCCTTTATCTTGCTGAAGGTCACTGTATCTTAACAAACTGTCATTTCTCGGGAAACGAAACTCTAACTGGGCACATTCCTTCCAGCTCATTGTGAGTCCCTTAAGGTATCCTCCTCGCTGGCACGATTTATACAAGATGAGATATTTCAATATTATGTTGTGTCTTAATTCCTAAAAAAAATAGATAATAAAATGTATAAATTCCTGTAACAAGTAAGTTGTATTGTGTATGAAGTTCGTCAAAATGTCTTTATTTATGATTGTGTTTGTATTATATTTTTATTTTGGTATTATTTACTTCATGTTTTAGACCAGGGGTCTCCAAACTGATCCTCAAAGGGCCGGAGTGGTGCAGGTTTTTCTTTCTACCAATTAAGAGGACACCTTTGAACCAAGAGTCTTAGGAGTGGAACCGGTTGACTGTCAGTCTTGTGTAGCTCGTTTCAGCTGAAAGCTCATAATTGACCAATTGGAACAAAAACCCTGCACAACCCCTGACCCTTTGAGCACCGGTTTGAAAAGCCCTTGTTTTAGACGTCCAGGCACTGTATGATTTTAATATTACTGCTGAGTCTAGTTGACTCCAAACTTCTCTTCAGGAGCTGTCGCTCTGATATTCCTAATGCTTACATAATAAGGTAGAGTGAATGGGTTTTTGTAACTGACATTTTTAAAATAGCGAAAAGAGCTTTAAACAAAAAAAAAGCAAATAGCAAAGCAGATGTTTTCTGATTGAAATATGGACACTGTGTTTCCTGGGGAAGTATTCAGGTACTGATGCACTCTGGGAGCTCCCACTGTTCTACCTGATAAACTTTAAAACAAAAACTTTTTTTTATTGAATAATTCTTTAGCTTGTGGTGTTGTTGTTTCATGTGAGAAATAAAAGAAAATGTTCTCAGACTTATTTAATTTTTTATTGCACATTTATTTTATCTTCCCTGAAAGCGGTCTGAAGCAGATGGTTCCATATGCCTACTGGGATTGTCTCGCACATTTTTTTATTTTTTTCAAACTACTCGCAGTAAAGATCCCAAAGTTTCTCTGTCAAAACAAGTTCATTACAATCAGGAGAAGATGGATGCTCGTGTCAAAGGCCTCATTGTAAGACACTCTGGTATGGCGTCCTAGTGTGCAGGAGTTTATTAAAATGTGGCAGCCCCCTCAAGAAATCCAATGATGAGTTGTCGATGTGCAGCCAGAGTTCCGCTTGGTTGCTTGTGGTTTGCATTAAGTTTTAGCAGGCAGGAGGAAATGGAGACTCCACAGGAATATAAAGCCTCTTCATAGTTGTGTTTTTTTCCACCCAAGCAACTCATATACGTCAACTGACGATTGAGCATCCAGACGGTTCGGCCGTGGTCCGCTTCACTTAGACACGATTACTATTGATTTTTTAAGGCTTTTAATGGCACATAGAAAAAATTAATTTTAATTATTATTCAGTCCTTCTGTAATGTTGATTAAAAAAGGGGACAGAGCATGTCGATTGGTGATCCATGCAAAAAATTCCAGCCACCAATTTAGAGAATGGAAAAGTGCCTGATCTGTTTTAACTTGTCGGGTATAGTAAAGCGGCTTTTAAGAAATAATCTCTGGACAAAACAGAGAAATTCTTACTCATTTCGACAGCTCGGTCTCTGCAGAGAGTTTCGTCTAATGAGGTTTCATGAAGCGTCATAACTTTTGCTAATGACTGAAATGTACCATTTGCCAGAGTAGGTTAGTGAGTAAGTAAGTAATTATTATTTGTAAAGGGCCTTTCGCAGACCAGGGTCACAAAGCGCTTAAACAACAAACAATACACAGTTAAAATACATACTTTAAAAGACAACATAGAGGCAAACACAGAAGCGACAAGAAAGGTAAGAAAAAGCTAAAATAAAAATGTCTTAAGATGTTTCTTGAAGGAGTCAGTAGATCATCAAACACAGAGATCGTTCCAAAGCTTAGGAGCAACAGTCTGGAAGGATTTCTCTCCTCTGGTCTGGAAGCGTGTTCAGGAACCATCAGTAGATTCTGATCCACAGACCTCAGAGCCCGAGCTGGTGTGTAAGGCTGGATCAGATCACTGATGGAAGGAGGAGCCTGACCATGAACAGATCTAAAGGTTAAAATCGGACTTTTAAAATTGATCCTGAAAAGAAACTGGCAGCCAATGAAAGGTTTAAGGATCAGGGAAATGCAAGTTCTTCTACTAGAGCGGAAAAATCACCTTAGTCCAGATACAGAGCAGTTCATGGAGGTCATTTTGAGTCTAAGAAGATTTGTGTACGATCCCTGTAGCGCCGTGAATAAACCAAGCTGACTGAAGTGAACTGTATAGATATAGATATTGTAAAATATACAGTACAAAATGTATTAATTCCAATAATTAAAATACTTTTCTTTGTCTCATTTCAAGGCAGGTTTTAATCTAAATAAGAGCTCTGTAGCTCAAATATTACTCGAGTTACATCCCTTTAAAAGTTGAAAAGTCCTTCAACTTTTTTGGCTTTCTTTTAGCAGCTTCCACGCCATTTTTCGGAATCTTTCGTGAACGGTCGAAAAATAAGGACCAGCACCCCTTTAAGTCCTTGCAAGGCATATTAAAGGGACAATTACTTGGCCTTTGAATTCTTCATTTAAAATAACATATGTAAATCTTCTGAACATCTCTGGGCAAAAATAACATGGAATCCAAGATGATAATTCTAGGCTGCGTGAATACTTTGTCAATAAGTCACGCTGCGCTGTAAAAGGGCCGCACACGCCCCAGACAATCATCTGTTACGGCACTTCTAATGAGAGCTGCTCTGCACACAATGAAGTTTACCCTCCCTCGTAATTGACTCAACCTAATTAGGTATATTGTTAGTGTCACATCAGCACGAGGAGATCCAACATTTCATATTTAATCATTGAACTGTGTATGAACGTAACATTCACTCCAGAAATATGAACAAACATACGTGTGCTCTAATGAATCTTCACTTTTCAAATGTGATTTGGTTTTTCATGAACACTTGGAGTCCATGATTTACTCACAATAGAAACAATTTCATGGTTCACAAATTTTGAATTTGGCATAAGGTAATATCTTGTGCATTCATAGAGCTCTTGAGAGAGTTGTATTGTTAAATAATGACCACAGCTTTTAATTGAGATGTTGCAACTTTCTAAATAAATGTTATTGTAAATATTACTTTTTTAATGTTTATTATTTACCAAACATACCATCAATTTTAACCGTCTTTGGAAAAGAACAGACACAAAGAATCACATTGATTTAAATTGACATTATGAAACCAGATTATAATAGATTTAATTTATATTTTTGTATTAAAAGTGTATATACTGTATATATAATTTCATATTTTACAATTATGATACTTTCCTGGGCTATTGTTCGACTTGTTTAAACTATTACAAAGTTCTATTCTACTGTCTAGCAAACAAATAATAACAACATGTTATATTTATTTTTTTCTTCTTTTTGATAAATCACCCTGAACTTGGACCAATAACAAGTGGACTTATTTTTGCAGCATGGAAAATAGAACTAAAGCAAACCTCTCAGAGGACTTTCATTTAAAGCAAAGGTACTATTTACCACAAGCTCTACGTAGACACCTTTTTTACACACTTAGAAAATAGACAAAAAGCAGGGCCAAAGATGCCACCAAGCTGAGACGAAAACAAACATATATACCAAGCTATAAACCTGGAAAGAATGGTAATAAAAAAAAAGAAGAATAAAACCGACACGTTAAATGTTATAAATTAAAGGACAAAGCAAAAGTAACGTGTCAATACAAGCGTACAACAGGAAGAAAAAACAAAAGAGGAAGAAACTAAATGCACGTTGAGATTCATAAACACACAGGCATATTTTATCCAGAAAAGGATAAAAGGCCTCAGGAAAATAGATGATAAAGAAATGGGAAAACTTTGGACTAGTCAACTTGGCCAAGCCGCAGATGTAACAATCTGATACAACGGACTGGAACAAGGAATCTTGTGTTGCAGCCAGATGGGCGCTGGTTCAAGATCGCTTCTGACAGTGTCATTGATTCGTCAAATTAAACTAAAAAAGGGGAAGGCACAGAAAAAAAGTGACAAAATGAAAGCAAATAAAAAACACTCATATTAAAACAAAACAAGGTTCAAAATGTTTTATTTTATTTGTCTTCTTAATTGTCATTTTGAGAAAGTTGTAAACTTTAGGTTCCTTAGATAGATAAATACAAGTTATAGTTGCAGTGAAAATAAATCAGCTGGTAAATGTGTTCTATCTTTTTTTATTTCAAAAATAAACATATTTACAATGTAATTCTCAAAACCCTCATCTGGTGTATATTTGTAGTATAAATATCTTCTTTGTGAACTGAAAAAACACAACGTTTTTTAACAAAACGTCTTGCAAATGGAGAACATCCTGTTTGTTACGTGGTTGTTATAGTTGTTCCATGAAAATAAAAATGATTTTTTTGAAGCAGGACTGAGTTGGAAAAGTTTGTTTTTTATTGGGTCGTTTCCATCAGACGTCATGTTAATGGCTTTAAAAATGTCTTGTCAAATAAAAACGACATGCATTTTGTTCCGAGACCAAAATATGTCCAAACATCATCTTTGAAAACTGCTGGAGTCAACTGTATCATCTTGTCCACAGCCGTGGTTAAAAAAGAACCTGCGTAATGATGAATAATTTATAAATTAGCGAAGCCGTTTAATGATCTATAACCGTCTTCAGAGTCGTTACATTTTAGATTCTCTTCAAGAAGGAACAACAAAGTGAAAACACAAGCTTTTAATATGAAGCCGTCAAGACGAGACCAGAGGATCGAAGAAAAGAAACGTCCTCAATACAAACATAAATCCAAAGTTCTGAATTCAAACACTTTTCGGTTCAGACAGTATGTCTCAGCGGGGGCCTGTTTTTCACCCTCCAAAGGGTTTTTTATTCATATTTTGTCTCAGCAAAAATAAAAAGCTGTATCTGATTTAGGGGAAAAAAAAAGAGCAACAGAGGAGCTGCAGGGCACCTATCTCCGATATCATCAAACCCGATAAAGCTGTCAGCTGCGCTGTTAATGCTCAATTTTCTCAGCGTACGCCCGCCGCCGTGATTTAGATCTTCAGAACTCTTTTTTTAAGGACCCTTTGAAACGTGTTGGTTTTTTTTTTTTTGGATCTCTTTTTTTTATGTTCGACTATTATTCATTTTTTCCTACCACTGAAAACATCCCACTAGACATTAACGTTCGCTTGTTTTGTTTGCTTTATTATGTCAATTTAAGCAGAATCCTTCAGGGAATCGCATTTACAGGCTGTCTTTTTATTTATTTCACATTAAATGTATCATTTTTCTGGTTAAGTAGCTGGCTAGTTAAATCTGTTGTGGACAGAATTGTGTTTGATAATTAATAATAAGCCTTTTTGGAACGGTTTATTGTATCCCTGGATTCAATTTTAAGTGAATAGAAACTTTTTTTGCAGATTATAGCAGCATTCTTTATTTATAATCCCCTGTTCACATTAAGATCACGTTCAGTGCTAACATATAAAAAAATAAAGAATCAAAAATACTCTTTATTCAGAAATAAAAAGAGACTATAAAAGCACAGAGACAGCGTCTACGTCAACCAAGGTTTTCTCATTAAAAATGTTTTGCCGTGATGTTATAAATAAAATACAAATCAATAAAATAAATTGTATCATTTAAGATTTGTGTTTGGCTCACAAAAAAGCTTTCGGTCTCAGGTGATGAGGATTGATGAGCTGATGTAGCATCGTCTTTATTTTCAGAGCCTCTAGATGTCGCTCTTTGCTGCATAATTATTTGTTGAACTACTTTTTTAATGAAACTTCTGCAGTTCATAGAAACACCAAAATTGTATATAATGTACCTTGTCTCAATATCAAGTTTAAATTGTCATTGGTTGGGTTAAATATGTACCAATTTATTTTTAAATATCTGGCGACATTCAAGATCGTTTTGAAAAAGGAAAAATAATATTTATGATATATAAAAGTTGTTGTTTTGGATATAACTGCTTTATTATAATTTTTAAAACTCTAAAAACAGTAACTTTTTGATCAGGCGTGTTAGAAGATATGGATACAATGATATATCGTAGTATTTTTTCACAGTACTTTGTTGCACATGTGCAATGTGCACATTTTTTTCTGTGGTCTTACAAATCTTTCTTTTCATTTTTCACTATAGTTATTTTATGATTTACACTTTACAGTGTGATTTAAATAAAAGTATTTAATTTCTAAATTAATGTGCAAATATACACTGCTTCATGGTATATTTTTGTGTTGCAAAAAAAGTGAGGAAAAATATATAAACTTAAATATTGCAATATTTCTTTCCTCCATACTGTCTTGCTATTCAACAGTACTGTATCAATTTGAGTTGTATAGTTATTTTATGGTTTATATATCAGAAAACTTCTACATTTCCGTGTTGCATTTAAACTTCCGGCCACTATATGGCAGCAGTCATTACGTTCTCGGCAGATAAACAAACTATTAAATCCTGCGAGATCCTGGCGATGCCTGAGGACGAGAGAATACAGTCGACTCCAGCAGCTTTTAAAGCTGATGTTTGGACATATTTTCGTTTGAAAACAAATGAAAGCAGTTACGACTTCATCAAGAGTCATGTGGTCTGTAAATTCTACAACATCAGAGCAGAGTACTCGGCAATAATACTTATATATATATATATCCAAAAATATATATCCAGAGCAAAAGGCAAGACATATTTTGGTACCTCATATTTGATTTTGTTCGGATAAAATAATTTGCCTAAAATGAATCATTCAAGATGTAATAGAGTCATAGCAGTAACTCACAGAACTTTCACTCCTTAACTCACCTGGCAAAGCTACTTATGAATCTCACACATACACACAATATATATAATACGTAATAACACTGGTAACATGTAGCTTGAAAGATAAACCCACTAAAAATACAAAACATAACCCAGATGAAGTCTTTTTTTTTTTTTTAATAACGTCTATAAAAATATTAACATTTTTGAAATATCACATAAATTCACTGAACATTTCCGTTTTGGTCAACATTTTGCGTGAATTATTACTGCTTCAACAGTTAAAAACAAAACCCCCTATTTACCATTCATTATTGAGGAAGTGGTATTTCTGGCATTTTTTGCTACTACCAAGTAGTAATTTAACATTTAGTTTTCAATTTTTAAGAATAATTCTAGCTTGATAACTTTGACTGACTTCTTACTCGACTGTGCGAAATGGTAACAAACAGGCTGGAGTTGTGTTTGTTAATTTGCTCCGTGTCTCTTGCTGTGTATATATATATATATTTTTTTAATGAACAGCTTGCAATTAGCGACGTCTGCCCGGATCAATTGCCATCAGTGTCGTGCCAACGTGGGCAGAATTTTTCCACCGGCTCTTTGTCACCCTGTCGCACTTGATCCGTCTCTTTCAAACTCGCTCGGAATTAATTGATGTGAAATGCAAACCCCTCATTTTCGCGCGCCCTTAAGTCTTGGGTGAGTCGTGCGAGCGGAGACGACACGCGGCGAGAGACTTTTGCTAATGACTAACCTTAAGCTCTTTTGTTCTGCCACAAAGTGCTTCATGACAGTTGAGAATTACAGGCAGTTATTAACAAAGCTCCGACTCACCGGGACATGTCATCCACTCATGTGTGGGGTTTTTTATTTTATTTTATAGGGATGATAACCAACATTTTCTCATCCTCAGAGCCCACTAGATGGCGGTGTTTTGCGGTAAAATATTGAGGTTTAAGCACCAGTTGTAAATCTGGTGATGGGTCGATGAAGCTTCATGAACCAGTGTCATCATTTTCACGGCTTAAAAGTACTAGGAGGTTTCATTTAAATAGTCGCTCGAAGCTAAAGATTATGAAGCAAAGAGTGCCATCTAGTGGGCTCTTAACATAAGCACAATGCTTCATGAAGCTTCATCAAGAGACGGAAGAAAAACACAAACAAAACAAAGCCATATAATAGTATTTAAAGATGACTTTGAATCATGTCGGTCACAGTATTAGGACATAAGAGAGATAAGATAAGCAGCTATGATATTTTATGTTTACTGTATAATTTGTGATCGAAAGAACAAAAAAATACAGATTGTAACTGAATTTGTTTGTCTTTAAGTAACAATAGTAATGTAAAGGAAAACAGAGAAAAATCCTGTCAAATCCAATTAGGTTTTGATGAAAATGTTGTTGTTTTTTTTTAAAGCATTTGTGTCACAAAAGAAAAATGACTGTTTCAATGAGTCATACATCATGTCAACTGAGTTTGAACGCTAATGAGAAAAGCATCTCATGATCTGTTTTATCCATTTTTGATCAGCTTGATTGTTTCCAATAAGTTATTGTTACCGTCTGTCCTCTCGTGGTTCCTACATCAGCCGTTCCCTTTGGTTAGAACAGCTTCGCTCAAACTGTCCTGTCGCTGTTTCACTGAAGTTCAAGACTCATTTGAGTTCAAACTGAATGACTTGTGTTGATTTACACCTGATTATTTATGATAGTTACCGTGTTTTCCCTCATAACATTTGGAGACTATAGGGGCAAGAACATTATTTAATTAAAGCATAATAAATTAATAATATATATGTTTTACTCTCTTATTGGTACCTTATAGACTCGAGCATATTCCTTTTAACACACTGATGTTTATGCTCATTTAATTAATGTTATAAAGTAAAGTTTTTTTTTTCCCACGCTATCAAATCTACCGTTGCCTTTACTATGCGATATAACCGACCAGTCAATGCAATGATTCCTTTCAACAAAGTAAGAATGTTTTTTTTCTCATTTTTGTTTACCTACTGTAAATTATTTGACCTTTTTTTCAGTCAAATGAAAATAAACGACAGCTGTAATTGTTCTTTGACATTATGCATCATACTATATAATGCATGCAAATCACAAAATTTGTATTAAGAGTATGGAATTGTATAAAAAGATATGCTCGATTTTCACTTGCCACCATCATCTTTCACGTTCCATCTTTTATTGGTGGCGATCTGTTCATCCATCTGTATTAAAGTATTAAAAATAATGTATATCTCACAAACAAACTTCAATTATAAAGACTTTTCAAAGTATTTTCTGGAACAATTTGTCATGTCAAGGCTTCAATACAAGAGGGACGAAGATGAAGACGAGGACAACTGAGCTTCAGTCGCTACATTAAAATGAACAAACATTTCTGTCTATAACTGTAAAAAGGAACAAATTACTCTGAAAATAATCCCAACTCTTAGTCGACATGAGGGTGAGTAGAAAATGGGAGCTTCAGGTTAAGAACAAGCTTAAAATATAGACTTGTTTAATTCTTTTTTCGAAACAATGTAATTTGTGGGATTCGGTGCAATACAATACAGACGAGCAGTATGGAGAGGTTTTTTTTGTCTTTTTGGAAGAGGTTGAAGGATAAAAATGAGCACCATTCATGTACAAACATTTGTGCCTGTTTTTAGAAAATGGTTTTAACTTTGGAAAACCCACACAAGAGCTTATTAACTCAACGTACAACTTTGTAACTCTGAGGTTAAAGAACCAGAAACCTCCCACGGTCAATTATTTAACAACATTTTGACTTTTCTACCTTATAAATGTCCTATAGAAAGCCTTGAAAACCATTTGCAGAATAAACTTCTAATTGAATGTCTGGAGTGTATTGCTCCAAAACAAATTTATTTTCCCCTTTATTGCATCATAAATCCATGAAAATATAATTTCTTGTGAAATGGGTTCTCGTCTCCGGGATGAAATTGGTTGAGGAAATCCTGGATTTTCGAGTCGATCATTTTTTTTTTTTTGCTTTAGTTCGCTGTTTCTTCAACACCGTGTTTCTTCAACACCGTGTTTCTCTCTCGCTCTCTTTTCTTTTCAAGAATCCCACTTCTGACGCTATCTTCGCTCCCTCAGTGCTTCTAATTAAAATGCACATGCTGACCTCTGCGCCTCACTCTCGCTAATCTATTCATGCTCCTTACCCGTCTCCCACCCACTGACCCATCTTCCTTTCCTCTGCTTTTTCTTCCTCCCCCTGCAGTGTCCTGATGGGCTGCGGCCAATGAAGGACGGCTCGGGTTGCTATGACTACTCCCAGGGCATCGACTGCACCGACGGTTTTAACGGCGGATGCGAACAGCTGTGTCTGCAGCAGATTGTGCCCCTCGAACATGACCCGAGTTCCAGCAATGTGCTCATGTTTTGTGGGTGAGGATCAGTTACAGCAAAGACAGTTTGTGGACAAAAGATCATCTTCTTTCAGGAGTAAATAAACTCCCGAGTCGAAGGAATACAATGCGATATGGTTCCGATATCAAAAAAAACTTTTTTTTTTTTGTCACCTTAAATAAGGGTGAGTTTTGCAAAATTTAAAAAATGAAAATGCACATTATTTCTCCATAAAAAGTTAATATTGACTGAGAAATTGTTGAAAAGAAATCAGAATCCTTGGATTATTTTAACATAAAATGCATGTATATCTTTCTTAATCATCCTCAGATTTAATGATATTAATCTTCAAAACTACTATTTCTATTAGTATAATGAGTGTAATAACAGCTAAATGCTAGTGGCTTGTTCTTACCATTGTGTACTTGTATTTGTCTAGTGGTATTTTGCTTTTCTACGATAAAAAATATACCGACTCCTCTTATAAAATTGATCCCTTAAATTAAAAAAGTAAAAATATATGAAGTTTTATTAAAGCAGCTCTTGGTAGGTTGGGTACCTTAATATTTTTGTACTAAAATATTTTCATAAAACTTGGTTCATATACGGTGACTTGAGGTGTTTTGTGTGATTTTTATTTTTACTGTAAAAGTTCCTGGGGATGGTGTGAATCGCTTTAATATGAATAATAAATTATATTTTTATATTATATAGGAATAAAAGCAAAAGCTAAAAGTCAAATAAGTGAGACATACAAAAACTAATTCCTGCGTCCTTTTTTGGTTCATGTACTGCTTTGTAAAAAGTCTCTGCAAGCTCAGGGATCGTGATGCAAAAAATGTTACCTTGGATTCATGCACGCAAAAAGATTTAAACATTCTTAAAGGAGGCCAATATATAGTATCAGTTTAAGTTTGTGACACAACAAAATGTATATGTACCTCACTAGAAGTAGTAACCGGAGGTAGTTTTAAGGTAAGGTAAGGTAAGGTAAAACTTTATTGATCTCTCAGGAGGTCTCCTTCGAGAAATTGTTTTTTACCAATAGCCAACAATTTTTCATAAACATAAAAAGTAATACATAAAAAATAAAATAAGAAGAAGAACATAAAGAGGAAGAACAAGATGACACAATCTAAGTCTAAAGATAAAGACAAAGAACATAGGTCAAAGGATACAAAGAATAACATAGAACAGAACATCCAGATACTCTCACTCCACTCCTGCCCCCGAACTCAGAATTGTACAATTGAATAGCCAGAGGGATGAATGAGTCCCTGAGTCTATTAGTTTTGCACCTGGGTAGGAGCATTCGTGCTTCATTCTGCTTCTCTGCTCACTGATGACAGTGTTCAGAGGATGACTGTCATCATCCATGATGGACAGTAGTTTGTTCAATGATCTCCTCTCAGCAACTGTCACCAGTGAGTCCAGCTTCATTCCAACCACAGAGCCAGCCCTCCTGATCAACCTGTCCAACCTGTTGACACTCCTCTTGGACACATTTCCACCCCAACACACCACAGCATAGAACATGACACTGGCCACCACAGTCTGGTAGAACATGCAGAGGAGCTTTGTTTTATTATTGCTTTTTGTTTTTATTCTTTGAGGCTCAATTTGTGATTTATTAATTCCACCAAAATCAATTCAACATCAATTTTACATATATTCATATTTATTTCCAGTCCTTACCTTCTCTTAAACACTGGAAAATGAACAATAACTTAACTTAAACTGGTGTACTAAAAAAGATAGTTCCAACATGTAAACAAATGTTACTAGTATTTCCAGTTTTAAATATAAGTGTGTTACTGCATTCGTGCTTGAACAAATAACCAGAGGGAGACCTGGTGGAAACAAATCATGGAAAAGTCGCAGCAGGAGCGAGCTGACAGTGGATGGATGTCTTCTTCGCCTGTGAGGAACGACATAAGCTTCAACAGAACATTAGGTTTCCAATCACTCGGAGCGAAGACACCTGCATTAAAAGGCAATTTGGAAACAACTTTACGTCACCATGAGGGAGCAGTGAAGGTGAAAAACCTTGTTTTAATAACAGCACTTGATGGAATTGTTTTGGTTAAAAAAAAAAAAAAAAGGAGAGTGTAGCGACTTTGAGGTTTTGTTTGTTTTGCTTGGAGATGAAGCTGTGATTGGTCAGGAATTCTTGGGTCGTTTCTCGATGCTGCATCAAGAGAGCTATTGTTTGGTTTTAATATGAGTAGGTTTCTTAACACTAAGGTAAGGTAAGGTAAGGTAAAACTTTATTGATCCCCCAGGAGGTCTCCTTTGGGAAATTGTTTTTTTCCAATAGCCACAGAAAATACAGCAATTTTTCATAAAAAATAAATCAAAATAAATCACAATAAAAATAAAATAAGAACAAGAACATAAAGAGAAACTACTTCTACTACTACCACTACTGCCATCTTGTACCCTTTAAGTCCATGTATACAGCATTTGACAATTAATTAAATGAATTATATTTAAAAAGTATAGGTAAAATTGGGATTACAGTAATAGGTGGAAATTATAATGTAGGTAGCAATGAGCTGCTTGGCAGCGTTTAGGGATTGTTAGGTTTAGGGATTGTAAGGTTTAGGGATTGTAAGGTTGTTTTTTTGGACAATTTTTCATTCATAAATTCAATCCATTTGAATGGCAGCCCCAGATAGATTCGAGCCAAGGTCTCTATCAAAGGGAAATTCACCAAAAATTAAAACTTCACTTATTTTCTACTGACCTTCATTATGACTCGTGGTTGGGAGAGTTTTAAGAGTAATCTGTTCCTTTGTTTGCATTACAGGCCAAAATGTACATTCATTTGATGGTCGCGGATGGTCTTTGGCCAAAAAGACAGAGCAAAACACATCCAAATCCCTCAATAATGCTCGTCTGTAACATCCCTCATGCATATAAATACAAATTACTTCCTTACTTACTTACATTAAAGCCTCGATATTATAAAAATTAAATAAGTCTTGTTTAAATGAGGTCATTTTTAGCAAGTTTCTCAGAAACTGCAAACTAGCACAACAAATATAAGTACGCAGGAATACCGCTGAACCAATATTTACTCTTTACTCCTAGCTTCCGCTAAAAACAATCTTAAAATACAGACTTATTACATTTTTTTGCAGAACAATTTTTCATGTTGAGGCTTCAATACAAGAGGGACGTTGCAGACGAGCAGTATGGAGGTATTTGGATGAATTTAAGTGTCTTTTGGACAAGAAAGATGATGAAAAGTGAGCACCGTTCACAACTTTCTTATGGACATACCTGCACACTTTTGCCTTTAACTCCACAGAGATCCAGACTGCTCTGAAAATAACATATAAAAAGTCTTAAAGCCTCCAAAGACTCAGTGACAAGATGCTTTTTTTTCCCCACTTGGTCCTTTTCCATGGTCCTGGACTTAGAGGGGCTGATCCTCATCCCAGATGCTTTACTTTTTGCCCCGACAGTTGAAAAAACATCATGTTTCTAGATCCTCCCTCAGAGATAGGTTGATGTCTGTCCACCATGTGAAGAGAAACCTTTATACGGTGACCTGGGTTAGACCCAGGACATGCTGCCGAGATTTCATTCTCTCAGATATAGACTTAGTCCGGGTCTCTCCGCACAGACGTGCCCGCCTGCGACGTCACAGGTGGATTGACTGTGACATTTAAAAAAAGAGGTCATCTTTCTTGCCGGGATTTATGTCTGTCAAAATAACTTTGGTAAAGGTTATTCGACGGATAACCATCATATGCGGCTGGTGACTTTCCCACACTGTAGATAGTGACGGTCTGATGAAGCTTCATAAAGCTCTGCCAGAAACCGTTTAAATTATTGTTTTTTTAATGGGTATAGCGCCATCTACTGAGCTTGGGAATTGTCACCACCGCTTCATGAAGCTTCATCGACCTATTTCTAATTTATTGTTTGGTCTCTAATGAGTTATGCGAGCCAACTGTTGACCTATTTAGCTCAGTTTTATTTAACATTTAATTAAATTAATTATATTTCAAAATGTAAAAAGAGAATTTTAAGGTGCAAAAGTAAATGAGAACTACAGTAGTGGGCGACTATTATAATTGCCAGGTTACCCAGATTTGTCAAGAATATCTTAAGTGCTAAGATCTTCTTTGGAGCGCTCTTAAGAACGATGTGAAAGGAAGAAGTGTTGGTTCTTAGCTTAAGAAGATCTTCCCTTAAAACAAAAAAAGTTTTTATTGATTTGCAAGTTTTAAGTTTTCCACTCACATCTGCATATATAATTTTCTAGTACTTCATATAAATACTTGTGTTTGTCAGACAGAAATAACTCAGAGTTGAAATGTGACACAAGTTTACTTGTAGAAGCTGTAAAATGCAACGATAAAACCTGGCCTGAGTAATAACGTACAAAAGTCCAGCCTTCTTCATCTGGGGTTCTGATTGGCTGACACACACTTACAATACATGTTGGCAGGATAGGAAATCAATACAATGATTTAACCACATTTTCTACACTACACATTAAAGAAATGAAGCAGATGAAATTGAACTTGCAACTCTTACTATATAAAAGGTGTTGCCACAGTCCACAAGAGGGCTGTGTGTGACTCATGCTCTGATAAATCGAAGGGGGGTGGATTAGACTGGCAAGGATTTCAGTTTCAGCACCACCTCGACGGACAGCTCCCACTAAGAGATCTTGTGAACATTCTGTCCGTGAAAGTTCTCAATTAGGGTCAGGTCATGGTTATCCAAGAGGTACAAAAGCGAGTCAACTGGACTGCGAGTTCTCATCTGGCTCCTAACCCCCAGCTCATTTGGAACTGAAGAAGCTTCTGAGCTTCTTGATTTTAAGGTTCTCCTAAGAAGGCAGAGGAGAACATGTCTTTGAAAAACCTGTATCTTAAGCAATCCCTGTTAGTCAAACCCTTCTTAAGAGAGTGATTTTCTATTTGTATTATTTTACAAGGCCATAAACTCACATTTAAGCTTTTAGCAGAGAATCTCCGAAGAGATTCAAGACACGTTGGGACTCTTTATTAAAGTGAGAGATAGTTCGACCAAAATTTAATTTCCACTTATTTTCTACTCACCCTCATGTCAACAAAGGGTTGTTATTATTTTCTAAGTAATTGTTCCTTCTTTGAGTTAAAGACAAAAAAAATGTTTGTTTAATGTAGCGCCTGTAGTTCAGTTGTCTTCGTCCAAAAAGACAAACACTTAAAATATCAAAATACCTCCACACTGCTCGTCTGTAACGTCTATCTTATAATGAAACCTTGACAAGACAATTTGTTCCGATAAAACTTAAATTAGTCTATATTTTAAGCTTGTTTGTAGTGGTAGTGCAGAATGTGTGTCAGTGCAGAGACATTGGGAACTTGCGTGGGAGCTTCCGCTACAAAAAAAGCTCAAAATATACAGACTTGTTTAAGTTTTATCGAAAGAATTCCTCTTGTCGAGTTGGAACACAAGAGGGACGTTACAGACGAGCAGTATGGAGGTATTTGGATGTTTTTGAGTGTCTTTTTGGACGAAGAAAAGTGACCATGGTTCGCGACCGTTATCTGAAGATACATTTTACCTATAACTACATATCCATATCTATATACTCTTATATAACTCCAATAAGACATGGATTACTCAAACACTTTCCTTACCCTTAGTTGACATGAGAGTGATTAGAAAATAAGTGGTTAATTATCACTTTAAACAATATCGATAATGAACTATGACTTTCCCTTCCTGATACTGACTCTTCAGTTTTAATTCAAAATGATGCTCAAAATATACAACTCAATAACTCTAAACCTCTCCGTTGCAATAGAAAACTTGTGTTTGTTGTTGGTTTTCAATCCAGGAAAAATCACCGATTTGAATATTGTTATGTTCTCCCAGTTTTATTTGTATAATAAGCAGCGTGCGTTGGATTGACAGCTTTGTTTCAAACAATATTTTTTTTTTTTGCTGGTGAGCTTCTAGGCGACACTCAGTTTGGCACCTCACATGTGACACATCCTCACCTGCTGACAGACTCCCTTCCTCTCTGCAGGTGCGTGCAGGAGTACAAGCTGGCAGGAGACGGACGCTCTTGCCTTCTGCTGACAGACAACTGTGAGGGACCGAAATGCCCGCGGCAGGGTGTTCACTTCAATGACACGCTGTTTGGTGAAATGCTGCACGGTTACAACAACAAAAGCCAGCAGGTCAACCTGGGACAGATATTTCAAATGACCTTCAGGTAACTACAAGTTAACATGGCTAGACCTGCACATCAAAACATTGTTCTCTTGTTTCCTGTTGCCGTGCGACAGTAACAGTATTGTGATTCTTCGGCGAGTAAAAGGTACATTTTCGAGATGATATTAGAAGTCAATTGAAATGAATAAGTAAAATACCACTGCTACAGTTTAAATGTTAGTTCAACCAAAATGCTAACCTCTCACTTCGCTACTTCACCTAATGTCGACTAAAGGATGGGATTATTTTCAGGGTAATCCATGTATTTATTATAGGCCAAAATGTACGTCTTCATGAAGGAAGCGAACTTTGCTTTTTTACGTCTTTATTCTCGTCCAAAAACACACTTAAAAACTTCCAAATGCCTCCATACTGCTCGTCTGTAACTTCTGTAACCCTCTTGTATTGACGCCTCAACATGAGGAATTGTTCGGAAAGAAAATGAAATCGATATTGTAAGACACATTACTGCTTCATATAACTGTGTTTCTGGGTGACCTATCACTTGAAATATAGTTTATAGTTTTCTGATAGGAAGATACTTTAATATATATATATAACATTAACATATTAACAGTAATAAAATATAACAGTCCAAAATAGCATGTTAATAATACCTTAACTACATTGTGTCAGATCTTTATGAGAGCAATTTTTTTTTACTCTGCCAATTTTCTTTTCAGTTGAATTATAATCATATATATATGTATATGTATGTATATGTATATAAATTAAATTAAGCTTTCATAACATGTTCATGTTATATATCATGCAACAATACTTTCTCTTTTTTCTTTATGTTGTCAATTTGTATTTTTAAATTAGTTTGTTTTTTTCCAAATATATAAATATATCATAATTGAAACTATAAAAGGTTCAAAATTAACTTTGTTTTTCTTTTTGAAAGAACGTTCTCTATTTCCCGGAAGGTAGTACCGCATTTTAAGATTATTGCATAGCACAGAAAAGATGAAAATTAAAAATGCATGAGTAAAATATTAAATATTACTGTTTAGTATTCTGATATAACGATAAATGTATATGGATGATCTGAAAATATAATAGTAATTATACATATATAATAATCAAATAATATGTGTAAAATCAGTAGTGCTATATATACAGTATATATACTATATATATAGATAGATGGGTGGACAGACAGACAGACAGACAGACAGACAGATAGATAAATAAATAGACAGATAGATATATTCTGTATATATATATATATATATATATATATATATATATATATGTATATGTATATATATATACGTTTTATAACATGCAAGTAGTCAAAAATGTCTTTTTTTAGTTCATACTTTTACTTTTTACTATAATGTCAATTTATCTTGGAAAAATATAGATAACTTATTCATAATAAAAGAAAGGTTCAGAATTAAATTGTTTGTTTGAAAGATCGTTGGCTATTTTTGAAAACTTCCTGGATTTTGAAGCCACAAAAACCCAGTTTTTAATTATGTTAAATACCATTCTGCTTTCATTCTTCGTATTTCTTTGTGTAACGATCCATCATATATACAAGGCTTTCAAATGCTGTCAATCAACTTGGTAATCTTTACCTGCTGTTTTTTTTTTTCTGTGAAAATTCCACCAAAACAAGCCTCTTAAGATTTATGTGGCGAAACTCCCCGGGTTGGATGGCGAGGGTTTGCGTCCGCGTTTGCACAGTGGTGTTTGCGGAGAGAGGAAACGATTGAGTCCAGACTTAACGTATGAAGGTTCTCTGTGAAACTGTCAACTCTGGGGAAAAAACCCCCAAAAAAACCTGGCTTCTCCCGATAAGTCTCTTTGTGGCGAGCGCTTCCAAGAATCGTGCTGGGATGATGAGGGTCTATCTATGCAAGAATACAGAGAGAATATCTGACTTCCTCTGCCTGTCTTTTTGTGCATGTCTCCTCTCTAATTTGCATCGTGTTTGCACTGACAGTGATCAAGGGCAAAGCTGTGCATTATCTGTGTCCTGTGAGAAGCCTGCGCTCGGTCAAATAACGCATCAGGAGAACAAATTGCTCGAACGTATTTGCTGATTTATGAATATGTTAGGACGCTATCAGTCCTCAGCACATATATTTTAAATTGTTCTCCATGCAGGGGTTTACATAAAGCCAACATAACACTGATGGGAAAAAAGTTTTACTGCTGATATTTTTAAGCTGTAAATCGCAAAACGATTTCAGCGTATGGAGTTTGAAATTTAGCATGAATGGTGGATATTGCTGAAGTGCTGGGATCCGTGTCAACCATGATGTGGGTTCAATGGTGTGAAGAAGAAAAAAAAAAAAGGAAAATATCCAGATTGAGTCTGAAATACGTTTTAAAAATCTGCTAATCATGAAACATAGTGACATGTCGGAGTCTGATGAGACTTATTCATTAAGCATGGATCTCATATCTGCAGCCATAATCATAGTTTAATCATCATTTAATGAATTCCAAAGTCTTGGTTTCGTGGAAGAAGCAGAAACCTTTTTTAGATGGATGGATAGATAGATAGATGAATAGATGGATAGATGGATAGATTGATGGATTGATATAATGATAGATGGATAGATGGATAGATAGAATCAAGTCGTAAAACATGAACAAAGTGCAGACAAAAGAACAAAGTCAAGTTTAAAGAACAAGGATCAAAGGAAAAAGGATACGAAGATTAAAATAGAATAGAATCATCTTTTCATTCCACTCCTGCCCTTAGTGCCCAGAGGAGAGAAATCTTTTCAGGCTGTTGCTCCTAAGCTTTGGAACAATCTTCCTCTCTCTTTGCGCTTGATGGAGTCTACTGACTCCTTTAAGAAACATCTTTTAAGACGTTTCTATTTGTTCAGGCTTTTCCTTGATTTTCTGGAACTCCTGTTGTGTTATCAGTTTTATCTTGATCTATGAATATTGTTTTGATTGTTTAAGCACTTTGTGACCCTGGTCTAGAAAAGCGCTATACAAATAAGAATTACTTACTAACTTACTTACTTACTTACTTTAACTCAGAATTATATAATCTAATAGTGCGAGGAATGAATGAGTCCCTGAGTCTATTAGTGTTGCATCTGGGGAAAGCATTCATGAACTCCATCGGCTTCTCTGATCACTGTTTACAGTGTTCAGAAGATGGCTGTCATCATCATCATCATCCCGTAACATGTTAGGAGTGAGGAAAACCACATAAATAACCTGATTAAATCTGCTAGCTCAAAGTAGGGTCTTCTTCATGAGTAGCATTGTCCCGATACCAAAATGTCAGTAGTCAATAACACTACCAGTCAGTTCATTGCTTCGATACTTTTCATTCGCCTTTCATTTTGAAGTACAAAATAATTAAGAGGCGGTGTCTACCGACCCATTCAAATTTGTACAGAACTATCGGTTCTTTTGACAACCCTATTCAGGAGTCAAGAAAATATTGTCAGGTACTGCATGTTCCACTGGATGAGGCCCAGACAATGCTTCTCATCAGAGCAGAAAGTGACAGACCGACCGTCGCTTGTGAAATTATCCAGTGACAAATATGTTCTTTTTGTGAATATACATTGTTTTTGTGTTTTAGAAAGTTTAGTTCAATTGCTCAACTAAAGGTCTGTTCACTAATAAACTTTTTTTTTTTTTAACGTTAGTTTTTTCTTACAGTGGACTAGCACCAAAAGTGAATGCTTTTTTGCGGCACTTTTTTTTCGGAAACTTGTACAGAACCAGATGAGACTTCGATTGTTATTGTTTTTGCTTTAAAGGCCGACGAATGTGAGTCGAGGAACTCTCCCTGGTGAACTTTTTGAAGCTGTTATCAAGGAATATTGTCTAATTGTTAACTCAAGTTAGAATCCAAATATCACGGAACAATTACATCTTGACAACATTAACAGACAATATATACTATATATATAATACAGTCATTGTTGGCTCATTATAAACTTTAACAAACTTCATATGTATTAAACTTAACTTTTTGTTTTACTGTTCAGAGTTTATTTGTATTATCATAAACTTGACAATTGTATTCCCAAAAAGCAAAAATCAGATCTCCAACACAACTAGTTTTTGATTACATACATATTTTATTTACCAGGTCGGCCAAAAAAAAAAAAAGCAATAAATCATATTCAAATACTTTCTTCATTTCTCACACAGGAAATAACTTCTAAGGTGCCGCACACTTTTTTCAAAGCATTTGCCACCAATGTTGAATCCATTAAATATTCATGCTCGCCGAGTATTTCGCACACTCAAAATAATATTAATATCCTCCAGGTTGGAGTTCGCCTCGATGTTAAATTGAAGTTGCGGGCGATTTGGCAGGCGGGTTCTCTATTGTGGGGGCATGTGTCCTTGACGCCGCCTCAGCCTCTTAACTGAATAAGTAGGACACTTCAAGCGGTTGCATAGATTTTCAAGAGGAAGTGCATTTTGAGCAGCAGAAACCGATAAACAATTCAAGGTGCATTGGAGTTTACAGCAAAGGTTAGATGGAGGTCGTATTGATTCGCTCCGCTGGATGCTGAGCGTAGGTGTGCACGTTTGTCGTACAGTCATGCACGTGACCGGAGAAGCGTCTAGGAATGGATGTCTTCACTTTCTTTCACACTTTTATATTAAAGTAATTTCCTACATTTCCTAACAGCAACAAGGTTGCCGGTTCACTTCCATGTCGGGAGGGAGTCAACTTGTGACCTTTCTGTGTGGAGTTTGTATGTTCTCCCCGTGTTGCGGGGGTTTACTCCACAAACTCTGGTTTCCTCCCACTGTGCCATAACATACAGAGGTGGATTAGCAATTTAGGGAAATGTTCTTAGGTATGAGTGTGTGTGTGAATAATAGTCTGTCTTTGTGTGCCCTGCAACAGACTGGCTTCCTGTCCAGGGTGTCTCTCGAAAAAAATCGAATATAATAATATCCATAAGGGAATAAGCGGAAGAAAATGAATGAATGAATGAATGAATGACTAAATTTCTAATATAAATGTATCTAACCATTCTTGCTATATAAAATACGTAAAACACAAAAATGCGTATGAAATTCTAACGTTAGTGTTATTACTGGTACATTTCAGTGTATTTGCAGTGATTAACATGGAAGTCAACAAAGAAAAAAAGTTTTAAACATTTAAACATTGCAGTTAAAAAAAATAAAAAATAGTTGCTATACGGCTCATACATGATTAGCTTTAAGGGAACAACAATTCTGTATAACAGAAAACGAAAACCCCAATTGGCTCCGCTATTTCATCACAAACACAAACAAAACACGCTGTAAATGTTTAATATAATACTTGTGTATATTAAATTAAATCTACACTTGGATAACACAACAATCATACATTGCTTCATAGTCATATGTTTAAAGACCTAATCCCTAATGTATAATATAAGTAAGTAAGTAAGTAAAGGTTATTTGTAAAGCACCTTTCTAGACCAGGGTCTCAAAGCGCTTTAACAACCACAAACAATACACAGTTAAAATAGCTGGGGTCTAAGGCTGGATCAGATCAGTGATGGAAGGTCTGACCATGAATAGTTCTGAAAGTAAAAACCAGTATATTTTATAACTAATATTGTATAATATTTAACCTGAAAGAAACTGGCAGCCAGAGAAGAGTTTTAAGGATCGGGGAAATGTGAGTTCTTCTAGTAGAGCAGGTCAGAATTCTCTCTGCAGAGTTTTGTATTAACTGCAGGCGAGACAGATCCTTCTTGATTAGACAAGGAAAGTAAACTGTTAAAATAAAACGAGAAACGGATGGAACTCTAAACGAGAAGACACAAACACATGGATTACAAGCTCCAGATCATCTTGTGTCATCATTTTCCTAAATTTTAAGTTTTTTCTCAGTTGAAAGAAACAGTCATTTAACGATAATAATGCTAACGTGACCTTCATACCTTAGCATTTGGTCGGCTAGGCAAGCTAACTTACAACAATACACACTTGAAGACTTTTTTCACTGAAGGATTTCTACGTTATTACTGTGTCAACATTATGCTAATGTCCATTTAGCTTGTCGTAACATACTACAATACCTGTTTGCAGTATATTCTACTTACTTGTACAACTGTTGTACATTTCCGCCTCTGGCAGCTGATAATCTTAAAAATGTTCCCAAAGCTTATGCTCAGGAGATTAAAAGTCTTGATGGCGACATTTTTGCAGCTTCTGTTCTTGTATAACGTAATTTTCCATTGACGGTAATGGACAGTTTATAATTTCGTATTTGTGTGTTCGGTGTTTCCCATTTTTAAGTTGCATAATAACCTTGAACCCTTGGTTTTGAGGGTTAGCTTTGAGGATTGATCTTAACTACTGTGGATGATGGTTGAGCAGATAAATGGAATTGGACCTTTGTTTTCAAACCAATCCGCCAGCTTGGCTATGATTAAAAAGGCACACGACACACCTAGGGTATATACAAAGAAAAAAAGTTGATATCACTGACAAAGAAATGTAATATGTTTAACATTGGACATGTAGTTTGTCATCAGCATCCCTTTTTTTTGCCGCAGGTCAACCAACCTGCTCTGCACATTCTCCTATTGGTGCTTGATTGTGTTGACATGCGTTAAGGTGGAAATGGGATTTGACGCCTGACCTTTTGTGGAGATTTTGTCCTTTTGAACCATGGGCTGTTTTTTTATTCCCCTGTTCTGGTGCTGAAAATGACTTAAAACATATGCTTTGAAAAGTGGTTGACTCAATTATAAATGTGGTAAACCTTAAATCAGTGACTCTCTGGCTTATGTTCACCAAAATCTATCAAATTAAAAATTGTCACATGGATTTTTCATCAATTGTGAAACCATAAGACTCCATAATACTTTTTTTAAGCTTTCAATGTGAAAATAAACTTTCATTTTCTGATTTCAAATTGGTGAGCATTCTATTTAAATACAGTATTCTTTCTAAATAAAGAGCTGTACTATACAAATGCTAGTCAGTTTTTCTTTTGGTAACAATAAGCATTTTTCTTTATGATGATTTAAGTAAGTTATTCATTCTTTTTAACCGTTACATTTATTAGTAGATGATGTTTAATGCTATGGTTGTAATGTTTTTGATTAGAATATGTTAGGTAGATATGAATAATTTTGGTTGAAATTCCTTAAATTTTTGGTTCCGTGTGGTGTTTTTATTTAACCGTCTCTCGCTCTTCGAACTGCTGTCAGTTATGCAATACAAATTATTTCTCTTCCCTTGCTTCACTAAATGATCTCCTTCCTGTGTCACTCTTAATTGTACAGCACCTGTGCAATTTGGACTGTCTGAAAGCAAAAAGATATTTCCATCCAAATGGTGAGGTGCAAACTCAGCCGCACTTATCCCGTTCCATGCTTTTAGTGACATACTTTGCTGATTACCAGCAGATAATTGGACAACAACAGCACTTTTTCAGAAAACTTTAAAATGTGTCGCCATGGCTGATGCCGGAATCAGAACGCATGTGTAGTTGCAGAAAAGACATTTACCTGAGAAAAAAATACAACTACGAAAAATAAAAGAGCACCATGTTAGCACCCAAGAATAAAGTTGGGTTGTACTTTAAGATAACACGTGACTGGGCCATGGTTATGGAGCCATTACCATTAGGCATAAAATAAAGTGGAAATCTGTTAAATTCAGTAGATAAGATTAGATTAGATTAGATTAGACAGACTAACTCTGGGGATCTCCTTTGGGAAATTGGGTTTCCAGTACATTGCACACAAAAACACTTGTTTTTCAAGTTTAATATAACCACACCCACTCTGCTGTGATCAGTCACGCATATGGTTTGTCACCAAGTGTCATCAATCCAGGAAGTCTCCACCTCCTAGTGACTCGTTGTATTAAAAAAAAAGGGGTGTGATTACAGCTGGCCGGAGGAGAGGTGAAGCCATTATTACGTCATAATGGACTCTGCTCTCGTAACCTCTCGTTCGCCCAGATTTCAGACCAACTTTATCAAGTAATAAGTTAAAAACATGGTCATGATGAGGGACTTACTGCATCTTGGAGAGGAAGATTCAACATTTGAAACATGTGAGTGAGTCAGGAGAGTTGAGTTTTCACATGTAAGTCAATCCGAGCTCATGGCTACCTTGAAAACACACACTTCCGATTTAGCCAGACTCCGGCAAAGAGATTTTATTTTTTTGGGGGGGATAAATTGTGAGCATGAGGAGCTTTAATAATGGACCTCAATGTCATCATTTTTAAATACACGTAGAATGTATTTATTCTTGATTTTGAATTAGGAAAATGACATTCCCGTCTGGTTCTGGTCTGGTTCCTTGTGTCATTAAGGGTTCCGAGTGTTCCCATCCATACTAATGACTTGTATTCACATACAATCATGATGAGAAAATAGCTGAACCAGCAACTCACACCCATTAGGATTCATTAGTGCTGGGCTGGTGAAACTAAGTAGGTGGAACCGTCAGTTTACAAATAATGTGAGGGATCGTTAAAATAGTCGCTGAAAGCCAAGAATAGTAGAGTGGAAAGTTGTCAACATGATGTTAAGAAGTACATTATGAGTAACAAATGCTGTGTCTCACTTATCTAAGTTCACTTATTTACAGTACACTGTAAGAAAGTGCACTTACTTGTGCAGTGCTCGAATTTGGACAGGGTAGTGCTGTCTCATATCAAACACTGCTTCTACACACTTACCAGAAAAGACTCGACAGTTACTTCTTCTACTACTTTTTAAAGCTGATTGAAAAACAGCCGTTGGAACACTATCGCCGACACTTGACGGCGCTTTTGGAAACAATTAACAACTATTATTACTGTTGTTTTGTGGAAAAAATGAGTGTTTTTTTGAGACATTTACTCCAGTATCTTCTCCGAAGACGTCGGTGATGTAGCTTCCGGTTAGTGTCATCTATGTCACCAAGATGGCGGCCGTTGAGGGTGGAAAGTATCCATCGATCAACAATCAATTTTCTGGCAGTTTGAGTGCGCCGATTGAGTGCTCATCGCATTATCGCACACTGATAAACGGCATGCACTTGTGCACTCACAATATTAAGTGTAAGTGCAGAAGTACGCGATTTGAGACACACCCATATATTCAGCTAGCATTAGATAGTTAGTGTTTTGAAAAGATATAGAATGTCGTGTAGATATGTCAGGGCTCAGCAAAAGTTATGTTGTCCTTATCACAAGGACTTACTTTTGAAAGGTCCTTGACAAAGTTCTGAAGGCGGGCCTTTGTCCAGATGGAGAGATCAGTTGGCTTTTTTTTCCCCCCTTCGCTAAGGCGGCTACGAGAAGAGATTCCCTGATGAATTTCCCACCTCTGGTTAGATGACAGTGACGGGATGTACTTCGGGTTTTTTCGCTCCACGTCTTTTGCCTTTGATCATTCAAAGTGAAACTAAATCAGAGGTTTGATCCCCAGTCTCTCATTGAGCACATGTTCTCGACTTGTGTCGCCACACCACTCTGGATTTCACAAAAAAAATATTTAATACTTTCCCTTTGTCCCTTGAATGACTTGCTCGCCTTGATGCCACTTCACAACCCACCGCATGGCCCCTTTGTTTTTGTAGCAGTATGTAAATGTAGGTTTTCTTTCTAACCTAATTTCCCCGGCTCAATCCACTGAGTTTCCTTTGATATGCAGATGCGGACTTATCCCAGAGCCCACCGTGCCTCTTTTTTTTTTTCTCGCACTTCCCTCTTCTGTCTACTAATTCCCTACATCCCAGTGACATCGCCAGCTTCCTTTACAGCTGTGGCTCAATGAACAATATGGAGATGAATGACATTCCTATGAGTCACGTTGTCAGTGTTTTATATTAAATCTTACGCTGTGATTTATCATTTGGTTGTTTACATTGTTGTCTGAAAATGGATCTCGCTCGCAGTGTGCCGTGGGAGCGAAGCTGGCCGTGATAGAATTACAGTTTAACTGCAGACAAAAAAAAAAAGCGTTTGATAAAGTAACACACATTGTTGGGAATGTGGCGGGAAAAAAAAAGCGATGAGATTACGCCGCGTCATGGAGTAGCTGTGAAATTGTAATGTATCGATATTATCACCAAACCAGCCGGGACTGGTAATGTGATTCATTTGATATGTGCTGAATCAAAACACAAATTACTTTAGCACTTAGGTTGATGTAGAAAAATGGGAGGTGTTATTTTTGTTAGATGAAAATCCACACTTCTGTAGAGAAATATATTAAATTCTGTCTACTCTTCAATTAAAGGAGACGTGGGGGAGAGAAACCAAAGTACTGAAAGCTGTACAAAGACTATGATTATGATGGCTGTATGTACCAACTACTCCTGAAAGATCGCACTGGAAATAAATACAAATTCAGCCTCATTTTAATAGGCGCAGTTTTCTTCCTGTCACTGATACGAAGTACGTCTATGATCAAATACTGTGCTTTACAATGAGTTTTAAACCAGAAATAAAGTTTTTTTTTTATTATTATTATGATTTTATAGTAACCAGATGTGTACCATAACTATAATCATTTTTAAAAAGTTTTTTACTTTTCAATATCAAAAGGATTTAAGTAAGTAAGTCATATTTATTTATATAGCGCTTTTCTAATGTACAATTAAGGAAACTGAGCAAAACAAAAGTTTTTTATTATTCATTCTGGCCTTGGTTTATTGAATGGTTTACCATGAAACGCACTTAAAAATTAGTGATGGTCTGATGAAGCTTCATGAAACAGTATCATAATTTTCAGATTCCACTAGATGGCATCTCTGTGCTGGTTTCCTTTGTTTTGAACAACAGTTCACATCATTTTTAAACAGATGGCGCCACCTACTGACCTCTTAACAACATGACACTGTTTCATGAAGCTTCGTCAGCACATCTACTACTACTTTAAATCCCCCCCAAAAAACCTTGTTTAGATTCTTACCTTTTAAACACCTAGGATCTCACACAAGGGGAGGATGTGTTCTGCCGAAGACCCTGGCTATGATGCTGTCGGTGACCAGAGACCTCCGCACGAAAGGCAATTCTAATGTTTTAACTAAGAAGACAGAGATGGAGTTCTAAATCCACTCTTACTTTCTTTAGATGGATTTAGGGATCCAAATAAATTACTAGTTTGAAAAACTCAATTAATAAAAAGGTTAAAGTCAGGTATGAGGTGTATCTCACCTCATCAGTAAAACTAGAAGACAGACATCCAGACAGTTTTTTGACCATCTGTTTTTTCCAGCTGCTCAAAAGTGGCACATGAATTCACAAGAAGATGTGCTGCTTTCAAAGCCACTCACTCTGGCAACGGTTCGAAAGCATCTCAGTGGGCAAAAAAATGAATTTTTATGAGTTTTTTTGGTCAGGTATTGGCATAAGATCGTGTAGGACTTCTCTTCATTGAGATATAGACGGAATACAGCCGAGATTTATTGACGCCTCAACTGTGTGTTAGTGTGTGTGTATAAATGTTTCACAGTTTCACATGAATGTTGTTAGTTATTATGTTACGCGTCCGTGCTTTTGTTTACACTGAATACCATCAGGAGAGCTCTTTAAAATGTACTTTTCAATTTCATCCATTCATTTATGAATCAATTCAAGAACGGTCGTTCCTTTGGGTTTGGCCTTGTGGATGTTTGAAATACTTTAAAGTTATATAAAAAGACATTATCCTACCTCCTCATCGCGGCTTACCTCTCGTACTGAAACAGTGCCAACACATGAATAATTTGTGAAGCAGGCAGCCCTCGCAGAGCCACATCTCCATGTTCCTGTGTAATTTTCAGTAATTATCTCCATGGTGTGGCTGTTACTGGGGGGTTGAGTCAACAAACATTATAAAGTAATTTCTCTCTTTTATAATGAGTAGCCGTGAGACAGCAGAGTTCGTCATGGGTTAAGCTGCACATAGTTGAGGAGAAAGCTAGTAATTAATCTATGAGTGTTCGGGAAATTATTTCTTTTAGGTTGTAAATGTAGCCAAGCAAACCCATCAACCTACTGTTGCTTGACCCCCTTTTTAGAGTAAACACGGTCTGTTTTGTGCCTGAGATGTGAAACAAATCGGGGCCCAAACTTTACATTTTGTGGAGTGGCGAATACGTTCCAACAGTTCTCTGGCAGGATCGAATGTGGGTGGGATATCTGGCCCAGACTTTCCTCTCTTCCCGGGCGTCATCCTCTAGCTCTTCACAGGGAACCATAGTAGTAGATCCTAGTCCAGCTGGCAATCAAATTGTATTCTCTCGAGCATGTCCTTGGTCTCCCCCGCAGTATCCTACCGGTGGGACATGCCTTGGACTCCTCACCAGCGTGGAGTCCAGGAGGCATTCTAATCAGATGCCCAGGCCACAGACTGGCATTCAAAGATCTTTGGTCTTTTGGGTTAGCTCTCTTTTTACCACCAGATTTGTGTAGAATCTGCAGTCATGCACAGATCAGCCTGTCGATTTCAAGATCCATTCTAGCCTCGCTTCCCCTGACATGATTCTGAGATACTTGAACACCTCTACTTTGGCCAACTCCTCCCCAACCCAGAGAGGGAACCCCATGTTAGAGAGACTGATTTGGAGGTCAACGGTTCCATTGAGAGCCCACAAATGTGCCTTCCAAAGAAGGAAGCATGCACTCTATCATGGGCTCCTCTACTTCTAGGGCTGAGGTTGCCGAAGTGGTTAAAAAGATCCTTTGAGGCCCTTTAGGTGGATGAAAGCCGCTTGGAGTTTCTCAAGGCCTTAGATGTCGTAGGGCTTTCGTGGCTGACACACCTCTGGAACATCACTCATGGGCATTGAAGAAAGTACCTCCCTATTGGCAAGGTTGGGGGGGTTGGTCCCCCATCTTATGAAGGGTGGTCGAAGAGTTTGTTGCAACCAAAAGGGGTTCACACCTCTAGCCTCCTTAAATCTGTTCAGAGGTTCTAGTATGTGAGGTCAGCCAGATTGTTAAACCTCAGATTAACAGGAGGAGCAATGTGGTTACTGCCGGGTGGTGAAACTAAGCAGGACCCTATAGAGTGCTTGGGAGTTCGCCTACCCTGTCTAATATATTTTGTGGATCTGGTGAAGGCATGCCCAACACTGCCGTGAGCACTTTCTTTACACAAAAAGGGCTAAGATACAGTTTGCTTACATAAAACATGTGCAATCTTTTAAAAGGACATAAAGCTCTGATTTTAAACAATTTGCTCTCTGAATGACATCCTTTTTTGAAGTAACGGGTTTTTTTTGTGCATAGCTCGATACGTTATTTTATTTTCTGAAACAGCAACACATCTCTGATTAGTTCAAAAGTTTCTGGTCTCTTTTTTTTTTTTAATTATCAACCGTTGTGTTGTATGTAAGGAGTATGTGTTTCTTCATACCTGGGGTCAAACGATTTTTATTCATTGACGTAGTCAAAGCTGACAGACATATCACACTCCTACGCTTGCATATCTTAAATACCTACATAGAGGCTCTCAAGGACTCGGTGACTCGTCTTTATCTGCAGCTTTCAGGACATTTTGGCGAGAACTTTTGTGTTGCTGGGCTTTGCTGTTGAGCACTCAAGCCATGTGTGGGTTTGTTTGTGTGGGTCTGTTATGTAGCCTGTGCATACATATGCAAGCCTGTCCTGAAGCAACGGTCAACAGCCTCTAATACTGAGCTGGACATCCTGTCTATAAATCTATAAATGTCACGGTAAATGCCTCGTGTGGTGCAGCTTGAACCCAGGAATGCATTTTAAAATCTGAAAAAAAAAGGAAAAGTCAAAAGAGATTGAAAGTGGGTTGATGTTTCTCATGGCTGTTGAACTGGCAGAGGTCCAGTTTTGAGTGTATGTATAGAAAACGGAGAGGTAGAGATATTGACAGTGAGTAGGATGCAACTGAAATCTGAAAGTAGGTCTTTCTTATCAACCACTTCAAAATGCTTGCAGGTTGAATTAGTCAACACTGTGCTATTCATAACACGTCCGTCCTTCAGCGAGGACATAGGTGTATTTAGGTATTGCTGTTGCTTATTTTAAAGTCAATTTGAGTCACTATTGTGTTTCATTCTTGAAAATTATACTTTTTCCAAAATAAGTACATCAGGTACGTTAGAGTATCGTCATCAGCAGAGATCTAAACATAACCACTAATAACTTTGTATTAAACAACAGTACACACAAATTATGTACTGAAAATATAGATATTTTTTCTTTATGTTTAAAAGATGTGTTTTTATGAAACATTGATAATAGAACAGATTAAATATTAATATTTGTATTATGCATTATAAAACTTGCTGTACCTTCAGCCAACTAATGTGTACGGGAAATTTAATTTCCCAAAGGAGGTCTCTAAAAGGATTAATAAAGTCTATCTAACTAATGTTTATATTTTGTCTGTGTTCTGGATCCAGGCTGGTTCTGATTTGTAACTAAACTATTTAGCTTTCTACACCTCATGCACTCCCTATCGTTCATAACTACCAATAACATTATGAGAATTTTAAAAAGCACAGAGTACCACTACTGTTTGCAGTTCCCTGCAACACAACTGCTGTATTTTTCAGACTATAGGCCCAACGGATTATACTCTTGCAGAGTAATACTATCGAACCTTGCCTATAATAATACTAATACTATTGAGCCCTTAGTAATACTACTGAGCATTCTAAAAAATAAAGTTTCACTTGGAATTTGGCCATCAATTGACCTTGTTTTGTAGCTTGTCGTTTAGTCTCTCAAAAGCCAAATTAGTATCATAGAATTAGTCATAATAGATAATACAGCAGAGAGTGCCATCTAGTGGGCTCCAAAAATAAAGATAATGCTTCATGAATCTTCATTAACACCACTTATTTGTGGCAGTGTGAATTAGGGCTGAAGCGATTCACTAATCTCACAAAATGATATGATATATATTACGATATATTTCGATGCACTTAATGGTCAACTTATGTAAAAACCCAACTCTTCTCACATGTTTGAAATGTTGAAGTCTTCCTCTCCAAGATGCAGTAAGTCCCTCATCATGACCATGTTTTGAACTTATTACTTTACTAAAAAGTTTGTCTGAAATCTGGGCAAATGAGAGGTTAAGGGAGCGGAGTTCATTATAGTAAGTAAGTAAGTAATTTTTATTTCTATAACGCTTTTCCCGACCAGGGTCACAAAGCGCTTAAACAATCAAAACAATATTCAATAAAATATATACTTTAAAGGTCAAGATAAAACTGATAACACAACAGGAGTTCCAGAAAATCAAGGAAAAGCCTGAACAAATAAAAACGTCTGAAGATGTTTCTTGAAGGAGTCAGTAGATCATCAAACACAGAGATCGTTCCAAAGCTTAGGAGCAACAGCCTGGAAGGATTTCTCTCCTCTGGTCCTGAACCGTGTGCGTACAACCATCAGTAGATTTGTTTATACAACAAGTCCCTTGGATGTGGAGACTGTGTTATTCTCTGTGTTATCTTGACCTTTTAAGTATATATTTTATTGAGTCATTATTATGACGTAATAATGGCTTCACTCCTCTTCCAGCCAGCTGTAATCTGGCCTGTTTTGTTTATACAACCAGTCCCTCGGAGGTAAAGACTTTTGGGATTGATTATGCATGGTGACAAACCTTGATGTTTGACCAATCACAGCAGAGTGAGTGTGGTTATGGTAAACAAAAATGCATCTCTAGAAAACTGTTTTTCCAGTTGCTCAAGATAATTCTTATGTTTCAATGAAAAGAGAGTTTTGTACAAACACACACTGATGATACAATAGAGTCCAACATCTATTTAAGACACACTTACTGTACATCAACACATTAGTTGCTCTTTAACATATTATTTCAGAATGATTTTAGATCATTTTACCAACATCTTGCTCTTGTTCACCTCTTTTGGTTGAATTAATAGAACTGAAAGCCCAAAAAATAAGCTGCTGGAGTCTGGACTTTATCCTCTTGTCCTCAGTGAAAGCCGGGATTTCATTGTTCCTTTTGCGACGGAGGATGTAATAACTGCGTCTGGAAGTTAATTGCCACACCAAAATGAAAAAAAAAGCTGTAAATATTTGTTGAGATATATATATATATATATATATATATTTGTTATGAGTTAACCATAAATGATGATTTGATAGCCCAAAGGAAACCAACAGTATTATACATATTTTAATATATAATACATTGATACAGTGCTGTTCAATATCAATACAGTAACGTAAAAAAAAACATTGATTTAATCTCTAATGTGAATGCCTACAAATACTACATGACGGCAGTAGCATTAGTAAGATTTAGATGTTTCTCCACATTAGTGTCAGTTAAGACATGACGTATAGACGTAATCCAATCCAATGGAATGAAATTTACCTTCCAGGTGACCATGAACACTATCAATAAACCACTTGTCCTGGAGCGCCAGGGTCATGGGGAGGGGAGGGGGGAGTAACATATTAGTGTGCATTTTGCTAATATGTCAGCATCATTTTGGCTTCACTGTGAAAATAACTAGACTGTCCAACAGCCACTGAATCAATAATAAACCGGAGGCGAAGAAATGCGCCTCTGGATTGTGCCGGCGCCACTCACGGGCGGCTGCTAACGAAGCCAGACGAGCAAACAGCTGCCGCCGCGTGTCAGCGAGGAAAGCTGCGTGGAGTAATTCGTAGACTCCGGCTTATACCTGAATTAGTGGCCGGATGTTCTCGGAGTTGATTAATGAACTTCACAGTGCCGTGGTGAACTGCGGGGTGCAGCGTTTTGTAATTTTGCATCCCCTCTGGACTTCGCTCTCCGTCTTCAGTCCTCCATCGCTCCTTCACTTCCCCCGAAGATTTACCCGCCATGAATTATTCACACTAAAAAAAAAATCTTAAATAGCTGGCGACTCATTTTCTCGCTTCTATTGAACCGTCTAGAGTTAAGTTCATGTTTTTGAAGCAACTCTAATCACGCACCGCTTTGTTTATACAACAAGTCCCTTGGATGTGGAGACTGTGTTCTCTGTGTTATCTTGACCTTTTAAATATATATTTTATTTAATATTGTTTTGATTCCTTAAGCGCTTTGTGGCCCTGGTCTGGAAAAGCGCTCTATAAATATAATTTACTTACCTACTTACTTACTTCCGGGATTGATGACGCGCAGTGATGGATGTCGGTGCTTGACCAATGGCAGTAAAGTGGATGCGATTATGGTAAATTTCATCTCCAGAAAAACAGTGGTTTCAGTGGGCGGGGCTTAAACACATTTTCTAAATGTATTTTTTTTTTTAAAAGGGAGTTTTGTACAAACAGATACTGATGATACAATAGAGTCTAACATCTAGTTAAGACACATTTGAATCAACACGTTAGTTGCACTTTAACTTATTTTCCAAAATGATTTTAGGGCCTCTGAGTTATTGTGACATTGCTTTTGTTCAACTCTATTTTGATTGAATTCATAAAACTGAAAGCCAAAAATAAGCTGCTGTGGGCGACTGTATCCTCTTGTCCTCAGTCATTACCGGGGTTTTTGCAGGATTTCAGTGTTCCGAGGACATAATGACTAATTTTACCAGACATGAATTATTCATACTCAAAACATGTTTTTTTATAGCTGGCTAGTCATTTCTCATTTCTATTGAATCATATAAAGTTTAGTTGATGTTTTTGAAACAACTGTAATCACGCCCTGCTTTGTTTATACAACAAGTCCCTTGGAGTGGAGACTTCCTGGATTGATCACGCGCAGTGACAGACCTCGATGCTTGACCGATGGCAGTGGAGTGGGTGCGATTATGGTACATTTCATCTCCAGAAGGGTTTCAGTGGGCGAGGCTTAAACATATTTTCTAATGTAAATATTTCAATCAAAGCAGAGTTTATTTGATTGATTGATATGATTTTAGTGGCAGTGCAATTTAGTGACATATTGTTATTTTTCCACTCTCTTTTGGTTAAATAATAAAACTGAAAGCAAAAAATTGTCCACTGGGGGTGACTGTATCCTCTCGTTCTCAGTCATTGCCGGGATTTCGCAGGATTTCATTGTTCCTTCAGCTGCGGAGGATGTAATGACTGCTACCAGACCCTAGAGAGCGCTTGAATAGAGGCAACTTGAATTAAAAACTTGTATCTTTACAAGGTTGTTTTTGTTTCATTATAAGAACATGACAATGAAAAGAATGGAGAATCATTTCTACTATTTATGGAGGATGTGGCCAAAGGGGAGAAGGTAGCTGATCTTTTTTTCACTACCCAAGTACCCTATGAAGGGTCAATGACCGTTTCTCACAATTTGAATGTTGAGGACCAGCAGCCGAGTAGGTTATTTGATTTGAGGCGAGGATAGAACGTTGTCTAATAGTCCATGATCCTGTTCTGATACATGATCTCGGTTTGATGTACGGATATTTCAAAGTCATGGACGAGGGTTTTTAAGTGGAGGTGCCGAGATAATCATCGGCAAGGACCGACCCACAGGTGTAGCTGGCTCATAAAGAGACGTCTTTTCTAAAGTAAATTTCCCCAGCCTTTACAAGTTTTCATGATTTTAGATACTTTTTAAGATGCCAATAGGAGATAATAGAGATGTTTTGTATGGTTTTTATTTTATTTTATTCATTTATTTTTCCATATACAGATCCAATGAAATTTAGGCCTCAAAACTTTGGGTAAAACATTACAAAAGTCCTGAATTTTGTGGTTCTGATATTACGGAAGAGGAAAGTTAAAAAGACTAAAGTCCCATTAATTAATTTTATCTCAGAATAGTGTTCCTTCTTTTTTTTTACATATATAAAAATGAATATATTTATTTATTCATGATAGTTTTCTAAAAAACATTTATTTTATTTTAATTATGTTGTTTTATTTTTTATTTTCATTTGTAAAACATGTTTGCTAATAGGGTCTTGTTTTAAGGTGAGCATTTATTGAAATTGTATTTATTTATTTTTCTCATTTATATTTCAAACTTTTGTAAGAAAGTTGAAAATGTAACTTAATATATAAAATCCTCTACCTGACCTCCATCCGATCTCTAACACACTCCTAAAAGCTTTAAAAAAAAAGAGGCCACCCAACTTCCTAAAACAGATTGTTATGAAGATTTTTAATCAGGTTCCCGTTCTCGTCAAGGTTTTTGAAACCAGTTTAATAAAAATCACGAAGCGACCTCCTCATCAAAGCTGACTCTGGATTAACTCTCCATCCTCAACCTCCTCTACATGACTGCTGCCTTTGACACCATCCTCCTCAGTTCACTCTTCTCCCTTGCCTCTCAAATGATTCCATTTCAATTTCATATAGTTCCATATGACCCCTCGCCAGTCACTGCAGGTGTGCCCCAGGGCTCTGTTCTGGGGTCCCTTCCTCCCCTATGCCCAAATTCTCCATAAATGTTCCATTTATGTCCCCTGCTTTGCGGATGACACCCTGCTCTATCTCTCATGCAAACCAATTTCCTAACCTCTTTTCTCACCTACTGTCTAGCAGGATTTAAATCCTGGTTCACCTCAAATTAAACTGTTATAGTAGGGATTTTCTTTCCTCTCAGGACTTGTAAACCGATCTTTTTTTGAAAGGCTTTTCAATTCAATTTGATTTAAAGTGTCTTATCATAACAAAGTTATCTCAAGACTCTTTAGAGTTTAGGTAAGACTTTAATGGAGAAAAGAAAAACAGATCCCAGCAACTCAACTATGAATAAATCAAAGTATGGCGGTAGTGAGGAAAAGCTTTCTTTTAGAAGGCAGAAACCTCAAGCAGAACCAGACGTGTTGAGTTGACGGCCTCCTGCCGCGACCGAGGACATAAAACATAATATTATTATCTTGAAATAAAATTGCGATAAACTTTATATTAAGATTTTAGGAACATTAATATAAAATTAAAAATAAATTACATTTCAAGAATAAATGTTAAACTGTTTTGTATTTTATTGCACAGTTGCTAAAACCAGCTACATACTAAATTGTTTGTTTTTGTCATTGTTTTAAAAGATTTCATGTCAGTAAAACTTAGACGAAAAAAAGAAAAACAATTGCAAAACTCTGGAGGCTTCAGATATAACAGGCGTGTTTGGCTTTTAGACTCTCTCAAGGTTAATGAAAGATTGTTTTCGTGTCCCATCGTGTTTGTTTCTTACAAGATCATCTCAAATGAATTTGACTTGTTTTTCCAAGCGGCGCACTCACCCTCAACTGACCCTCCCGCTTGTTTCAATAATAATGTGGAAAAACGACAAATAATGGGAAGGATTTGAACCGACGTCGGTGCAAAGACGTGTTTGCTTTTTTTTTTTTTGCTGTTCGTGGAGGAGTATTTCTTTCGTTTAAACTCAAGGTTGAGCGGAGGGCAATGTGCTACGCCAAGGTTTCTTATATTTCCTGGCCAGATACCAGCTGCGTACGTTTCTATTCTATAGAAAACATTTTATATATTATAGAAAACGCTGTTATTTTTGTTTTCAAGATCTACCACATAGTTTATTGTTTAGTTGAATTAGTTCTGTAGATGCATGTGTTTCTTTACTGTCTCTCCATGAGACGTTCCTACACTTCGAAACAAAGCTAATGTGTTTCTTTTTAATTGGTATTTTCTCAGCTTTTTTTTTCTCTCTTCGTTCTTGCTGAAAAATCAGTCTCGACAAGGATCTTTCTCTCAATGCAGCTGAGGATATTTTTCTGTCCGGCTCGTGTTTCAGATGGGATGTCTGAAAAAAAATAATAAATAAACATCCAAGAAAGATGACGCAGTCCCATCTGGAGTGTTGCAGAGAGGGTTATTGAAAAAAAAAGGAATTTGGATGTCAGTATTCAAAATACAAACTTCCATCAGAAAGAAAGAGTTAAGAATTCAGCTTTAGTTCCAGGAAAGCAACCTGGATGTTTGTGCGAGTCATTTCATGCTTAAATCCACTGGGAAGTAAGGTGCTTCTTTTTTGGGGATTTAGGTGGAGAGATCTGAAAATTGTCATGGTAATATTGAAATATTGTTTTATTTTATACATTAAAAAAAACCCACAATTCCATTTTAATGCTGGAGTTTTGTTGAAATATTCTACGGTGATCGTTAAACCAAATAATGTGGTGGATTAAATGGCAAAAAGTTTACTTTTCGATTCAAATGCTTAAACCCTCGTGTTATCTCAGGGTCAAAGTGACCCGGTGGCATGAAAACAAATGTGTTTGTATCCTTTATGTTGTTTCTAGGCGAAGATGAACGACAAACTTTGTTTTCGGGCCCTGTGGGTCACTTTGACCCTCAAATAACACAAGTTTTAAAAACGTTATTGTCTATTTTGTCTGTCTTAATAAAAGTACATAGAGTACCAAGAGATTAGGTTATAATATAAAGTGTATGGAAAAAAATATATATATTTGTCTGGAAAAGCCCTATATAAATACAAATTATTTATTACTTACTTACATTTACTAATATTGCTTTATTAAATATAATTAGTTAATTTCTTGTATACTTTCTCCACAAAAAAAATGTTTATTTGAGCTGTAATGTTGGTTAACAAATGTCCTTTTTCTTTAATATACATTCAAAAAAGGTAGGTAACATTTGTTTTGGTCTGAAACACAAGGAAATAAAAGTATTTAATTATTTTGCTATACATGATTTTATTAATTCCACACACGTTAACCTGGTAGGTCATTAAAATTATAATAAAATAGACAGAAAAATACAGTAAACGAGAAAAATCTGAATACACTAAATTAACAAATATAATAAAACAAACCAAAAGAATACATTTTAAATAATAATATAATACAAACAAAAATAATAATTCATTAAATAATTTTAGATGTTTAGTTTCCCTCTTTGAATATTTATTCTTGAATTCAAAACTAGTAAAAACAATGTAGTGTTTCACTCGCACAACCCAGTCCAAGATCCTACGCTAGTTAAGGTCATCGCCTTCAACCACGCTGGGAATGTTCCATCGGCACTTTATTTTCAGCTCATTTTCAAAGGTTTACCACATGCGAGTTTGCCTAAAAGGATCCGTCAATTCAGAGCCAAAACTTTGACTTTTCTCGAATATTTCCTTAAGTGCTGTTGATCACAAATGTCCTCTGAATTGACGCCATCCCACCTCCACTCACGACCTGCGTACGACCTGATGTTTTCCATCAGTCTTTCCACAAACATTCCTTATTGAAATGCTTTGATTAAAGTTCAGCTTTGATTCAAGCCCAGGTCTTGAACTTTATTCCACTTAAGACGGTGGTGAAATCTATTTTTATTAAACCTCCGTCTGCGGCGGCAGTCGTAACTCACTCACCTCCTTCATTTTAAGTTGTACTCCGCCGGAGCATCATTTGTGATTTGTGCTTTTGAACATTCCGGAGGGGACGTTATAGATGGCGGAAATAAAAAAAAATAAAAGAAGATAGAAACCTGGAACAAGAGCAAATTGAAGCAGAAGATACAACAGTGACACCAATTATTACAGGCGGCTTGTTATCCGTTTGTTGTTCTTGTTTCCTGTGTGGTTATTTTTGAAACGTGGAAAAATGTAGAGGCAGTAATAAGTCGTGTCTACGGGCTCATTGTCGCTGTCTGCCGTGTCATAATAAGAGATAGGTACAAACCGCGAGACAAGTTTTTTTTTCACTGGCTTTTGTTCCCTTCTCTGGTCGTATTAAAACTGTCACAAACTCAACTTCCTTGTTTGCGGTCGCCTCGAGACCATTTGTGTTTTCGGTCGGTGTAAATAAAAAAATAAAAAAATAATGGAGAAGTTTGGCTTGAGGGGAACGTGCACGTGGAATAAGAAAGAGTGGAAAAGTAATGGCACTAATCAGTTTCACAGCCCGTCTGAGAAGCTTCTTCCTCTCACTCTGCATTTCTGAGCTTCCATCTCTATGTTAATTCCTGCAGCCACCAGAGTTCAATTCCACAACTTTCCTTTGCGGCCAACAGAAATATTAAGTTACTAAAAAATGTCTGCGTGCGTTGCATGTTAATTGCAGCTTACTAGCTACAAGGCCGTTTGAGTTTACTCTGTTTTTCCAAGTGTTTTATTTCAGCCTAAAAAAGGCTCAATTAATTGTCATGAACTTAAACTTCATGAAGCATATTATAGTCGTTAATCTAACGCAACTGAGCTGTTTACAAACGCCTCTTCTTATAATAAACTAGACACTTCCTTGTTTATTTCGTAGGCTTTTATATCCTTACGTTATTGTGAAGCAGTGTAGCAACTTGATTTTTAAGAAACAAAATTGTACATTTCAGCTGGAGAAAATGGTTTTCTGAAAATCCCCACTTAAAAACTTTGATCAAGAGAGAGTTTGATGTTTTATCGATAATGTTGTAGGGATATTTTATTTGGATTATGATTTTACTTATTATACTATACATATTTTTTTGATCAAACCGATTCAAAAAGTTGATGAAGTGTGTCTTATTTCCATCGCGGGATCCAGGTCTTAAGAATTGGCAATTCAAAGGACTGGCTCATTGTTAATTTCTGCTCATTTAAGCAGAAATAAAATAAAAATTAAAAATCTGTATACATCTGTGGCTTCAACCACAAAAAGTTCAAGTCAGTTGTATATGCAGTTCCTTCATAAAGTTCTCCCATGTCTAAAATATGGGCGAACAAGAGGTGACTAGAGCGAAGTCCATTATTACGTAATAATGGCTTCACTCCTCCTCAAGCCAGCTGTAATCACGCCCCCCTTTGTAGTTTGACCAATCGCCAGACCAAACAAGATTTCATCTCCAGAAAGTGTTTTCAGTGGGCGGGGCTTAAGATCATTTTCTGATGTAAATATTTCAATGAAAAGAGAGTTTTGTACAAACAGACACTGATGATACAATAGAGTCCAACATCTATTTAAGACACACTTTTTTAAAAAATATTATTAACCCGATATTCGCGGGGTTTACAGTATTTGCGCATTGTTGGGCGTCCTTCTTGGTCACTTTTGGTGCTTTATTTGTCCTTCTCCATTTTACAAAACAAATTTTTAAAAAAGGGAAAAAATGTCCCTTCATTTCATAAAAAAGTAATCTCAAAACACTTTACAAAACTTCCTTTTAGAAGGCAGACAACCTTGAGCAGAACCAGACTTAGTGTTGACGGCCTCTTACTGTCACTGGCAGTGAGAGTGTCATGATGTCATTGTCATTCATTGTTCAAAAATGATTCCGGCTCGATGACTTGGTCGTCAATTAACTAAATAATAATAAACAAATACATACGTGTAGACACTCAATGAACAGATGAAGTGATAATATTCGTTCTTTAAGTGCTTTTATTATTGATTTACAACTTTACAACTACAGATTCCAAAAGAGAAGCGCACAATATCTGGAAGCTTGTTCTCGCTTGGACCCGCCCTCACTCCTACAAACACACTCGAACAACCCTCTGGTGGCTAAACTGAAGAACTACCATTATGAACTTTCGATAAAATACTTTTTGTGACGATGAAACAATTACTAAAAACAACTGCTTCGCCATCAGTACCGGAGAATATTTTACTGTTCTTTACTTTATAGCTTTAGTATCGTGAACTGGTGTGTCAAAATGAAATTAATCTCACAAGATAGAGTATCTCAAGACAAAAAATAATAATAAAAACCATCCATGTCACCTTTGGAGCTCTGTAGTATTAATCTAGCCAGAAATAAAATATAACTTTTTTTTTGTTGGTGTGTTTGTCTACGTCAGCCCTGGGCAAAAAAAGTGTATTTTCTATTTATTATTAATTTACATTTTCACATAAAACTTACTTATACTTACTTTTTCCATCCTTTTTCTGTGTAATTGTTTGAGTATATATTAATCCCTAGATATATATTTTTAAATTTAGTTAAAGAAATGTTTTGAAAAACAACTCATATATACAAGAATAGAATTTCAGCTTATTTAGCTTAATAAAAGTCACGGCCTAATGACGAATGTCCTTTTTTTTAGGGATTTTCTCATCTTTCTTTTTGCTTGACGGCCCCTAAAAACATTCACAGAATTAAATGTGGCCCTTGAAGAGTTGTAATAACCAACCCCTGGTCTACTTGAACCCAGAAGGGCATCCTTGGGTTGTGCTTTCACTCCACCAGCGAGAGATAAGAGTGACATTGATGTATTTGTTTTAAAACATGATTTGCTCAAATGTTCCAACTATTTTCCGAGCTACGGGTCATTTTAATCCCGATACCCACATAATTATATCCTGGGGTCGCTTCTAGGTTTTAGTAACACCGAGAGCTTATCAGGTAGATGTGAGCTTGAAGACTAATCCCATTAACGCCGTGAAAAAAGGTTTGAACGCAGAAGCGTGTTTTATTAAATGTTATCACGCCTTAATTTGATATTCTGGGGCTTGAGTTGTGAGCCACTGTGTGCAGAGTCTCCGACTCTCGCACTGCACTCTCCTTCAGAAGTTGTTTAATTGACGGAAGTGTCTCACAAGACTAATCCATCGTGGCCACAAAAGGTCACCACATCTCCTCCTCTCAGCTGAATCATTCATCAAGCGGGCGGGCAGACGCCGACTATAATAAGATATGGCCGCGGATCCAGCAAAGTAAACACCTCTGATTGTTTTATTGCCCCCCCAACGCATCGGGCCCTGTTTTCAGATGCCATCCCTTAATAAGTGTTTAATTCTTCATCGGGGGCTTGTGTCCTCTTTGACATGGGACACTTTATCTCTGTTATGAGTCATCTGACAGGCTCGCACTCACGCCAAGTGTTTATTCAAATCATAAATATCGCAGCTATAAAGGATATTACTGGGATTACAACACGCCCCGGCCGACCGCAAATCTTCGGTGGTGATCTACGGCACCAGTGTAGATGCTGTCGACGGACAGAGTGCACTGAGAAGGCGTGAAAAAGGTCCTTCTAGAGTCTTCTATTTCCATTAGGAGTGACATGTTTGTTCTCTTAATGCCTTTGTGTTGTGTTGCACGTCTTCTTATGTGTTGATTAAAGTGTCTCTTCAGTTGATCTCTATTGTATCATCAGTGTCTGTTTGTACAAAACTCTCTTTTCATGGAAATATTTACATTAGAAAATGATCTTAAGCCCCGCCCACTGAAAACACTTTGTTTTTCTAGAGATTAAATCTTGTTTAACATAACCACGCCCACTCTGCTGTGATTGGTCAAGCATCACAGTTTGTCACCGCGCGTCATAAATCCTGGAAGTATTCACCTCCAAGGGATTCGTTGTATAAACAAAGCTGGCGTGATTACAGCTGGCTGGAGGAGGAGTGAAGCCATTGTTACGACAATGGAATGTAATGGACTCCGCTCTCGTATCCTCTCGTTCACCCAGATTTCAGGGCAACTTTATAAAGTAATAAGTTCAAAACATCGGCATCTTGCGGTGAAAGACTTTAACATTTGAAACATGTGAGTAAGATGGTTAAATTTTCACATTAGTTTCCTTTTTGAAGAACTGTATTTGTATATAAGAGCACATAAACATATTTGCACAACCTTATAATTGTATCTTGAACTTTTGTTTCCAGGACAGAAACCTTCATCTGTGCCACTCATCAGGTGGTTGATGAGCAAGTAGAAAGAGAGGGAACAGGTGAAGGGAGGAAGATAAAGCTATGCAATCGACTAGAGAAAATGATTGGTTAAGGTAACAGACACAACAATAGGGTTATGTCAGTTCGCAAACATTTATCACAACTGAATGCCAGTTGTGCCAGATGTTTATCAAATTTTAGTATATATTTACCTTTTTCAGGAACGCTTTTCTTTTAGTTCATTATCTCATTTGAAATAGTTATTGGGTTTATTTTTCCTTTTTGGCCGTATAAGTTAAATCAATTAAGTGCGGCATTGAATTGGCAAGAATCTGGTGATACGATACATACAGGATACTGTAGTAACAAGGATATATGTGTAGTATTGTCAAGTACTTGACTCTGGTGTTACATAATTTACAGACCACATGACTCTTGACGAAGTCGTAACTGCTTTCATTTGTTTTTGAAACCAAAATATGTCCAAACATCAGCTTTAAAAGCTGCTGGAGTCACTGTATCCTCTCACCCTCAGTCAGACATTTAAACATTTATTAAGCTGCTAAGGAGGTAATGACTGCTGCCATCTGGCTGCCGAAAGTTTAATTGCAACACAAATAGGTTGTGTTCATTTAAATTAAAAAGAAAATTGAATTATTTTCTTTCAAACACACACAATTGAATTCCAAAGTGTAAAATAACTATGCTCACACATATAATATGATTTCCAAGCCAAAGAAAAAAAAAATCTATTTGATACATTGTTTGATACCTCGTGTTTTTTTGGTGTGTCCATAAAAAAAATATATATTGAATTACCTTTGGGGGTTTTTCTTTCTTTTTTACAGAAATATTTTAAATAATGTTTAATGTAATGTAATTAATGTAAATAATTTACTTGTGATTTATTGTCTTTTTTATTTATTGAAAATAGTTAGGTATTTAATCAAAAAGACAAAAGATAGTCCATATCCAGATCCACAACACCAAGATCTTGGGTGCAGGCTGTACGTGAAGGTCCCTGAAACAATTTACCATGATTTAAAATGCAGTTAAATCATATGCTGGATGCCATCGGTATATTGCATTGGAATAGCTGTGTGACCCCCCAAGGTCAAAAAGATAAGCACCTCTCAATGTGATGGACAGGGCCAAGGTCCTGTGCGACTTCAAGATACTGATCCACAAAACAGTAATGGCCAACAGAGCGAACACTGTCATCATGGATAAGGTGTTGTGGAAAATGTCGCCATCCCCGAGCAACACCTAAATTAGAAAGAGGAACAACACCAGAAACCGTAAAAATACCAAAGGCTTAACCCTTGGTCAAGAGGCGGCACAAGGGATATAACAAGCACATTTGTCCCATAGATTAAAGAAGGGCTAGAGAAGGCTTGTAAGGTGTTGGTTGTTATTGGAGCACTCAGAGTAAATAAGTAAGTAAAGGCTATTTGTCCACAAAGCACTTTAACAATCAAATATAATACACAGTTAAAATATATATTTTAAAAGGTCAAGATACATTATATAAACACAGGAGTTCCAGAAAATCAGGGAAAAGAACAAATAAAAATCCAAGAAGCTGTCTTACCTGCAGCAAAACTCTGCAGCTAGATTTCTCAGCCACTCTAGTAGAAGAACTTACATTTCTCCGATCCTTAAAACTCTTCACTGGCTGCCAGTTTCTTTCAGGATCAACTTTAAAATTCTGGTTCTTACTTTCAGATCTATTCATGGTCAGACCTTCCATCAGTAGATTCTGATCCAGCCTCATGGTCAGACCTTCCATCAGTAGATTCTGATCCAGCCTTACACCCCAGCTCGGACTCTGAGGTCTGTGGATTAGAACCTACTGATGGTTCCTGAACACGCTTCAGGACCAGAGGAGAGAAATCCTTCCAGACTGTTGCATCTAAGCTTTGGAACGATCTCTGTGTTTGATGATCTACTGACTCCTTCAAGAAACATCTTAAGACATTTTTATTTATGCTTTTCCCTGATTTTCTGAGACTACTTTGTTCGTCTTATATGTCTTGATCTTTTAAAGCATGTATTTTAGCTGTATATGTTTTTGTTTGTTAAAGCCCTTTGTGACCCTGGTCTAGAAAGGCGCTTTATAAATAACCTTTACTTTACTTAATATTTTCCTTTTAGTCAGATAAAAAGATTTCACTAGTTGTTTTCAGGTGTACTTTTTGAGTAAACTTGACAGAAACAAACAATTATTTTCAATAGGCTATAACAAATGCCTCACTGCACAGTAACAGTCCTTTGACCTCTGAACTAAATAATACACACGGCACTAACACTGACTTGTTCTCAGCGACCAGGCATCGTCAACATTAACTGTGACTGTGTCATCACGCAAACAATTAAATATAGACCAAAAAGCCTTCAGGATAAACTCTTAAAAGGAATGTTCAAGCGGGCGATTTGTTCCACCGCGCACATGTAGTTCCCTTATTGAGTTGAATCTGTATCTCCTGTGGCAGAGAAGATGGTTTCAAATCGGTCACATTTCCCTTTTCTGAGTGCTCAAATCTCTGGATAGCTGGATAATTATCCAATTGAGACCCAAGTCTGAAGCCAACGTGGCAGCCGTATGAATGACTAACATGCTGTGTTGCACCGGATCTCAGTTTTCTCCTTTTTTTCTTCTTCTTTGTTTGTTTGTTTGAATTGCTTTCTGGCTGTGGATGTTGGAGGGGACAGAGTGACGACTACTGATGCACATATGCATTCAGCACAACTGCTACCGCTATCAGCCCGCAGCTGTGCCGTGTCTTCTTATCTGTAAAATGACTAAACACTTGGAAGAACAGTGATTAGTTTAACATTGTGGCGGGATAAAAGCTTGAGGTGTAGGTTTTGGAGGTGCCTTTTCCTTTTGATATGCTGTCGCTATTCCAGCTCAAATAATAAGATTTTGATTGAAAAACTAACAGTGTTTCATTGCGTTTGTATTTATAGCATAAACAGCTTTTCTATCACGTTTACCAATTTCAAATGTATCTGGTTATTGATCAAAGTCTCTGTATTTGTCAGATTTTAAACTCAATTGGATAGTTTTTGTTTTTTAGGAGATTGAAATTGTTAATTAAACTGTAAGTCAATAATTAGATTTTCTCTCGAAGAACTCAAGGTAAATCAAAAGTGATAAGGCTTCATTAAGCATTGTCATCATTTTCTCTTGGCTTATGCACAATGGGAGGCTTCTTTAAAATAGACAAAGATTAAACAGCAAAGAGTGTTATCTAGTGGGCTCTAAAGACTTCATCATGACATCGCTATAAATCATGTTTAAAACTCGAGACCTGGAACCTTAATCCAGGCTTCGATGTAAGGTTGTCATGATACTAACATTTTCCTTGATACTGAAATGAAAAAATAATCTGTTTCAACATCTAACAATTGACAGGACCACATGTTAAATAGTTGTAATAAAAAAAATACACAGTTATGAAAAAATAATTATCCAACTATGATATCAATTCCTAGGTCCAAGGTGGTGCAAAAAATTATATAATAAAATAAACTAATTGAAAATTAGAACAATTTTTAGAGGTTTGTATGTTGTTTACATCTAAGTATTGAGTGAGCATTAAGTGTTTCTTAACATACTTGCATAACAATAAACCAATGAGCATCGTGTCCGGTTAAAACATTTTAGTATCCATTCTTTTTTGAGTTTCGATACTTTTCACAACCCTACTTCCAAGTGGTTTGAGACTCAACCACTGCCTGAAAAGTGAACTGATTAAACTTGCTTTTTTGAGGTGGTAAAAAAGAAAAAAAAGCCACTTAAATAGAAAGCAAAATTGGAATATGAATTTGAGGTATTTTTATTAAATCCGATTCTTAAGAGAAATTACTCTTTTTATTTCTTTCAGTTTGATTTTTGTGCTCCTTTTGCAGATTTCCAAGAGTTTAGAAAAGCGTTATGTTTTCGCAAGGGTGGGCTTGATTTAACCACAACCAAAAAAAACTCAATCATCTCCAATAATATAGTGATAACAATATCTTCTTGTTGATACGGTTTTCAACTACTGATGGACCAATGCTTCGTGAAGCTTCATGAAACAGTTCCATTACTTTCAAAAGATTTCACATTAAGTGTATGGATGATTGGAAGTTTCAATAAAATAGCCAAAGCTAAAGATTGTATAGCAAATAGTGCCATCTAGTGGACTTGAAATTGAGGACAATTCTTCATGAAGCCCCATCATCTAGTGATGGATTGATGAAGCTTCATGACAGAGTGTCATAATGTTTAGAGGTCAGTAGGTGGCGCCATCAGTTTTAAAATGATCTAATGTTTCATTGGAACAGTTAGAAACAGAAAAGGAAAGTTATGCAGAGACCGCCATCCAGTGGGTTCTGAAAATACTGATCCTACTTCATGAAGCTTCATCAGACCATCATCCAGTAACTACTCATCACCAAAAACTTTGCAATATCTGAGTAAAGAGCCATCATTTTAGATAAAAAACAATAGTTTTAATGTTTTTACAGATTAGCAAATGGCTGAGTCAGCAAATACAAAAGAAAATCCGCAAACAAAGATCTAGAACACATCCACAAAGTCGAGAAAATCTGATAATTCAAAACTCACTCAAGTTTGAAGTTTAACAAAAACCCCAGCAGGCATTGAATACTAAAAGTCCAACAAAAGACTCGACTTGGCGAGAATAATCCACCAACAGGCAAACTGGAAGCAAGAGCTCATTACAGAGTGGCAGCGTTTCTGACGCCGGATGTGAGAAGATACTTGGTTGAAGTCGGTGAGCCAGTGATCAAGAACAGCTGAGGAAGCCAAACGATTCTGCCAGCAGCATCCAAAGCCTAGAAGAGACTCTGGAGATACGAGGAAAAATAACAAAATAAGAAGCGGAGACGGAAACAAAAGGACGCCAGCACATATTGATATTATGACTCGTAATGATGATGGTTAAGCTTTGTCAGAGATTATAGTTGCCAACTGTCATACGGATGCTTCCAAGCTCTAAGAGATTGAAGAAGAAGAAAGAGAATTTGATGGGACTTGGATCTGTGCTTGGACGACTATTGAAAATATGTTGACTTGGACGTGCAAGCTGAAGGAAGCCTCAAAGAATTAAGAGGATGTTGAACACAATTATTCAATGTTCATGACCATTTATAGGTAGTGATGTATTGATGAAGCTTCATGAAACAGTGTCATATTGTTTAGAGGTCAGTTGGTGGCGCCATCAGTTTCAAAATGATGTTTCATTAGAACAGTTGCTTAAAACAAATGAAAATAGTGCAGAGACGCCATCTAGTGGACTCTGACAATAATGAAACTGCTTCATGAAGCTTCATTAAACCATCACTAACTAAAGGCCTGAATATACCGTAACATATTTATTTATTTAGACCTTGGCTTTGTTATTTTGTTTGAGACATATCGTGTACTTACTGAGCTCCGAAATGCCATATTATCAGTGTAGAACTTTAAAAAGTTGGGAAAAGCTGTCGCTGTCACCAATTGTGCAGAAATAGTGATGTGCTTATAAGGCACATTAGCATTAGCATTAGCTGCATCATGATACAGTGTCTTGGTTTTGTCTCTGCTTTATTATATTGGACTCAGATCTACCAATTGAATAAAGTTTGCATATTTTTTTACTGAGTGTGCCATCCTGTGACCTTTCAAACTCTATCATGACACAAACTAATTTGCCTTGTGAGTCTTCATGAGCCTATTTATTTATAGTGAAAGCCATACATTTCTGTACTATTGCCTTTAGAATAATTGAAAAATAAAATTGTTATATTGTAAACTTTTAAACAGGATTTAGTTGTTGATGTAAGTAAGCCAAAACTTAAGTAATTTCATTTAAAGAGATAAGTATCACTCTTTTTCTACTCACCCCATGTTGACTAAGGGTTGGGATTATTTTAAGAGTAATCTGTTAATTTTTGGTGTTATAGACAAACATGTTTGTTCATTTTAATGTAGCGACTCTGTTGCTCAGTTGTCTTCGTCTTCATCTTGGTCCAAAAAAGACACTTAAAGACATTGAAATCTGTATTATTCCTCTTGCATTGAAGCTTCAACATGAGAAAAATTGTTCGGATAAAACTTAAAATAAATCTATATTTTAAAGCTCCAATTCCCAGTCTTTCGGCTCAAACTCCAGATTTCTCTGCTTCGAAAAACATCTGTGTCGGTGAGCAAGATTTACGATGATATCCTAGGATCTTCTGCTGAAAAGAAGCATAAAATATGGATTTAAAAAAAGAATGTTTGAGACAATTTCTCATGTCGAGGCTTCGATACAAGATGGACGTTACAGACGAGCAGTATGGAGGTATTTGGATGTTTTTAAGTGTCTTTTTGGACGAAGATGAGATGTAGCTACATTAAAATGAACAAACATTTTTGTCTATAACTCTATAAAGGAACAGATTACTCTGAAAATAATCCGAACCCTTAGTTGACATGAGGGTGAGAAGAAAATGAGTGACATTTGACATCACTTCACCTTGATGACTCACTTTTATATCATTTTCTTGACCTTATAATAAAGCTTATGTGATTTTGAGGTGCAGTCATGAAAATCCAGAGTCTCACTCAAACCAATCAATCAAAAAGAAAAAAAAAAGGTTTGAAAAATCAACAGTACAAAAACCGTGTCCACACAAATACGAAAAGGTCAAGACAAGAGTCAATTCTAGTTGAAGAAAATCATGCGAAATGAAGTGCAGGACGAAAAGAAAAGGGACGACAAGATTATGAGGCCAGAGCCTGGAGCCATGATGACTGAGTTCCTAATCCACCTCACGACTAGCATCTCTAAAAAACACGAAGAGGAAACCAGAGCCAATCGGGAAGAGGCGGAATAAAATAAAGCAGAAATTTAAAAAAAACAGAATTATGACAGCTTCCAGTTCTGCTCCAGCATTGAGTTTTTTTGTTCAAATGACTCAAAATGACCATGAAAGATTGATGTCCATCACGCCGTGTATTCATCCCGGTCCCCCTCACTCGTTCGTCATCCTCCCTGCTGATGCACTCATCCTTGAAAACGACGTCCTGTGGCTGCGCACGTGCGGCTCAAAAAACACTGTTGTTATCCTGAGAGGCAGCCGAGTGCACGGAACCAAAATATCTCCCGATCATGAATCAACCTTTCACTCGGCGAACACGTCTCACCCTTCAGCTACTGCCTCGCTGTCCCACCCTCTCTGTGGTAAACAAGCCATCACTCTGCCGTGCCCTGACTTCTCAACCCTCCTCAGGAAGGACTCTTTTCCCTCCTCCGGTTCTCCCAGCGGTGAAGTCGTTTCTTCCATCTTAGCACGGCGATGATGACTTGTTTTCACTTAGATTGTAAACTTATCGTGGCTCGGACAGGATCACCTCTGAACTCAGCCGGGAACTCGCCACCTTTTCTGTTTTCACAGAGTTTTGAGGGTTTTTTCGTCCAAAATAAACTAAAGACACTTTCACCACCAATATATAGAAGTATGAACAGAAATCGGACAAACCATAAAAATAGACTAAACCTTACGACGAAAAAGATAATGAAAAATGATAAACAGATGTAGGACTCGACCTGACATTCAGGAATGTTTTACCATTTGAGCAAAAACATATTTTAGGGGTATAAGAATATAGCGATATAACAATATATGGCGATGTTTTTATTCCTGATACTGTATCGACATTCATTTATTTTACTTTTAAAATAACATTTAATCTCAGTTCAAATGTATTTTTTGGTTTATATTTCAATAGTGTGTGTATAAAAGTCAATCGTTCGATGTTTCATTTACAATTAATGCTCAAATATTCACAGCGTTTGTTCATTGTTTTTCCTGCAATTTAACCTCTGGCCACTAGTTGGCAACCTTTGTCATTTCCTCCTGTGCCAAAGTAACAACAAAACCGGTGAAATGGTTGCAATGAGTGAATAAAAAAAGGATACACTAGAGTCCGGCAGTTTTTAAAGCTGATTTTTGGACTCATTTTGGCTTGAAAACAAAGTTAAAAAATGAAACACTGACAGATACTGGATATTGAATGTTTCTCCAGGTTGTTTGTGTTAATGCACTCATTGTTAATACAAGTTAACATTTTTTGTTAATATTTTGAGAAGCACTTTTCTACAAACGCCTTCACTTTTATTTAGAGAAAGTATTTGCTCATTTCTTTGTTTTAAAAGCCAGAAAAATAGTTGTTTATTTAAAAGAAACAATATATCCTTGTTCCCACAGTATTACGATATATCACAATATATAGTATGGTCACACATACATATCATATCGCCTGATTCTTGCCAATACTGTACCTGCTACTAATGGTCACTAATTGTAAAAGGTAAAAAAAAAGTACTTTTAATACAATGGTTTGTGATGCGAAGATGAAATCGACACAACACACACTTAAAACCCTGGATATTTGACAGGATTTTATAAATTCATGTGTGTATCAGGTCATATTCTTGAACACAATTCAGAAATGCATGTAGCGGCTGTATTTATTATATCTTGAACCAAACTTGAACCCCTGCATTATTTAACCCTTGTGTTATCTCTGTGTCAAAGTGACCCGATTGCGGTATCCCTTGTATTGTCTCTGGGTCAAGGAGAACGACCTCTCCGGCTTCCATAAATACATATGGAGTATTGAACGTTGTTTAGCTTGACCCAGAGACAACACAAGGGATACCACAAACACATTTGTTTTTCACATTTTTGTTTCTGCTGGCCGCTGGCGTGTACACTTATTATTGAAGCTTTTATGTACAAGTGAAGGATTGGATTGAAGGCTACCAATTAAAACAACTATTTTGAGTTTATTTTGTTTTGATTCCAACAGTTACTGTTTATCATTAAAAAATAAATAAGACTCAATTTTGCAGTTTAATGAACGAAGGAAATAAGAAAACGAGTTTAAACCTTCACACCGTCAATGTCAAGCTCAAAGAAACGAACATTTGTTTATGATGTCACCAAGTTAAATAGCCTTTATCACTAGTTTCATTAAAACATTTGAGGAGAAATTCACCTTTTGACAGTTGCAGACGATAACAATTTGCTCATGACGTCTCTGGTTTGACGACTGGTTTGTGATAGCGAAAGAGTAGCCTCTAGTGGTCAAGATGATCATCACACCTTCCAACATTTAACGTCATTAACAGACACTGAATGGTTGAAGTACGTTGTTTAAACATCCTCATCATGACAATATATAACATTTTGGACTGTTTTGACGTAAAAAAAAAAGATATTAAAGATGATTCCGAATAATACGCCTTATTTAACCGGCCGCCATTATCAAGTCTCATTTTCCTTCTCTTCATGATACAAAAGTTCCAATTTGTACGCCTCATTATGGATAATTGTGTGTGTTATGGATGTTCATCGTGTGTCTGAACTCTCAAGGTTTCTCAGTTTGGAGGACGAGACAGAAAATAGAGGCTGACAGCCGGAATAGTTTCCGTGAATACGCCTGACACCAGAGATTTACTTGTGTATTCAATACACCCTTTTCCCCGAGACGCACGTCTTTGTTGCTTCCTGCCACAGGAACATTTTTTTTTTAATTTGATTTAAAAAGAAATAATAATACGGAGATTTGCTGGAATTAAAGTGTTGCACGCGTGAAACCCAATTGGTTGATCACGTTTGACGGCGGCTGAAAGGACGTGTGATTTCTAAAGCTGCACATTTTTCTGTCTCGAGTAGGTTTTTTTTTTTCAAATGCAAATGGATCAACCAGGAGTTTTATTTATCAGCGATGTGTCGAGGAAAATGAATTACACACTTAAAAGGTTGTGATTTAGAGGCTTAATCGAGCAATTCGTCAATTTCGCACGTATTTAAAAACGTTATTCGGATTTACAAGCAGAACATGAATAAAACATACGTTCATATTTTTTTACCTTTCTGCTTTACATGTAAAATTGAAATGATAAATTAACACATTTTGATGGTGATACAACACATTTATATGTAGGTTATTCAGGCTATTAAACTGTTTTATTCATTCATTTCTATAAAAAAAAAAGAATGAAGCAGATTTTTATCGAGACACTGTTTCAACTTTTTTAATTGATCAAAAAGTACAACAATATAGAATAAAATACAAAACAATCTATTACACAAAACGACTTTATTTTGTATTTAATTTGTCACCGTTTATTGTGTTATATCTTAGTGATGAGTTGATGAAGCTCCATGAAGCAGTGTCATGTTGTTTAGAGGTCAGTATGTGGCGCCATCAGTTTAGAAATTATGTGATGTTTCATTAGAACAGTTGTTCAAAACAAAGGAAAATAGTGCAGAGACGCCATCTAGTGGACTCTGAAAATAATGACACTGCTTCATGAAGCTCCATCAGACCAAAACTAGCTATATCTACTTTTAAATTTAATTCTTAAATTAAGAAACTTAAGAAAGATATTTTAAATCATATAAATGGGTTTTCTGAAAGAAAAAGAAAGAAAATAATGTGTACGTAAATAAATGTATCTTTTCTTGAATAAAAAATAGTTGTAATTGTTTTATTAGAGGTTAAGTTTGAAAAATAGATTCATATTGTAAGTGGAAATTGCAACAGATACTTACGGTTCCTAAATATATTCTTGAGATTAAGTGAAATACTTGGGTTTTGTTTCGAGAGTAACTTTTTTGAAATGCATATGAAATAACCAGGAATTCATTTTTCAGTTATATTTCAAGGAAAATAAAACAAACAATTAAAAGGGATTGATGATAAATACACACATTCTGATGGTAATGAACACAATTATTCGTATGTTATTCAGTCCATTAACATGTTTTTATAATTAATATTATTATAAAGAAATAAAGTCGATTTTATTTGACGCTGTTCCGGATATTGAAAACATTTGTTTAATGTTTAAAAAATAAGAATACATTGTCGAAAAAAACCCAATATACAGATAATCCTGACTTTATTTTGTATGTTTTTTGTTGTGAATTTTCATTTAATTCTGAATTAATAGACACATGATCACTGAGTATTCTAAAAGAAAAAAAGGTAAATAAACATCGGAAGACACGCAATAAATCATTGATAACAATTAACCAAACTTTTCTTTACATAATGAAATACTTCTGTTTTGGAAATGACAGTAAGTATTTGTGTTTTATTGAAGAATAGTTGATAGTATAGTAGTTGATTGGGTTTTTGAAAATATATAGAACGTCAAGGGAGGTGAAGAAGAGATTGCAGGCAGAGTGGAATGAAAAGGGTTTAAAGAAAAGTAGTTCAAAGATGTTTTAATAATATAAAATATATACAAATGTGTCTTTGGAAATCTGAAATTAAGGCACAATATTTAATTTAAGGGGAAAAAAAATCTATTTGAATTATTCAATACGAGCAGAGAAAAAAAAGAAATAAATTATATTGTTTAACATCTTCGACAAATCACTTAAATCAGTGGTAGAAATTCCAACAGATAACAACATATCTAATATATATTCTTAAGATTAAGTGAAATAAAATATAAAAGGAAAATAATCGAATAAATTATATATAATTCATAGATCCGAATACAAAATCTGTAAATATTCCCCTCTTGTCTTCTGATAAGGCGACCTTTATAAATGCTTTTAAAAACCGTTCCTCCATGTTTGGACGTGTTTTCACCCGATGCAAGTTGACTTTGAACGGACATGTTGCTCTTGTTTCTGGAGACAGGACGTCAAGTACTTTCTCTGGTGAAATGGCGTCCGTCAGCAGACGTGACCTCGGTGACAAGTCCAAGAGGAAGACGCAGCAAAAGCATGAAATTGAACCTTGTTCGTCCTCGCTCGCCGTCATCCACCGGCGGCAGTCACGGATTCTTCCGGGGAGAAGCCGAGAGTATATCACTCGAAAGTACAGAAAATATAGAGGCAGTGAAGGGGCTTTTGTGTGCGACCTCAAAGTCAAAGTGGATTTCACACCTCGTAACTTTATTTTGGTACTTTTTGGCTGACTGAGGTGACAGCTGCTTATCCTGATGGTTCAGGGAGTTTCTTAACATGCTTTTTAGCGAGTGAAGTTGTGCGGCGCGTCAAAGTAGCTGTCGACACTGAACAGTGTGTAAACACACACAGACTCACACACGCGTGGAAGTGAGGAAGAAAAGACGACACAAGTGATTTACACACATATTTATTCAGTTAATAATCCGGATAATTCTGTTATTCTTTTCCGAACGCAGCTAGAAACCAAACAGCTTGATTGAAGATTATAATGTAAGATTGTTTTTTCTTCTACGTCGTCACATGATCGTTTGTGCGTCGCATGATTGGGTGAAAGTCCAAGTAGCTCGGTTCTCTTTTGGTATTGTCGGATTGTGACCAACATTTTTACGTTGATATAAATGCTGTTGCATTCTGGATTTTTTTCAAGGTACGAAACCGAAAAAAATATTTTAGGCAACGTCATTTATTTTTATATAGTTTCCTTTAACAAACTTGCATGGACTTGAATGGTTGATGACGCCGTTTTCCAGCCAATCACGATCAATTCCGAAAAATGATCTGAAAACTTTATCTGTCTATGTGTAAACATGTTTTAAATTAAATTCAAAGATACTTTCATTTTATTAGCCAATTGAACCTTTTTCAAAATTATAAATAAGTGAATTCAATCATTCAATGAAAACAAATTCAACCTAACATTATAGAAATTATTGAATTAAATTATTATTATTAAGTTCAACTAATATGTTGATTTAAGTGTCTCTTAAATAGATGTTGGACTCTATTGTATCATCAGTGTCTTTTTGTACAAAACTGTCTTTTCATTGAAATATAGACATTACACACTGTTTTTCTGGGGATGAAATCTTGTTTACCATAACCACGCCCACTCTGCTGTGATTGGTCAAGCATTACGGGTTTGTCACCGTATGTCATCAATCCTGGAAGACAGAATCGTTGTATAAACAAATAAACAAAGCTGGGCTTGATTACAGCTGGCTGGAGGAGGAGTGAAGCCATTATTACGTCATAATGACCTCTGCTCTTGTAACCTCTTGTTCGCTTAGATTTCAGAGCAACTTTATAAAGTAATACGTTCAAAACATGGTCATGATGAGGAACTTACTGCATCTTGAAGAGGAAGACTTCCACGTTTGAAACATGTGAGTCAGGAGAGTAGGATTTTCACATTAGTTGACCTTTAAAGTGTCTACATTCTAAAAGGGAATCTTTAACACGAGGTCGTTCAATGTACATCAGAAGTACTACTACTGTATACTGTATGTAGATGTCGCGAGATCAGACTTCCTGTTATAATAGAACCCAGACTATACCCACTTACAGCGAAGCTCTGATCCATCCCGGGAAACTCTTGTGATGTGATCGGATAGTGCAGGTGTGGCTGTGAAAGTGCTGAACAAAAACAAAAGGAACCAAAGTGCAGCCACTGGGGAGTCCTGGTTCAGCGGTTGGCGAACGATTGTTGTGCTCCATCGAGGGAGAGCCAGTGACATTGATGGTCGGCTATCAAATACAGACAGCTCTATTTGCATGCGCTGATGGAGGGAGTGGAAAAATGGAGAAAAAAAAAAGAGTGAACGTCAGGCTTTCTGATGTATTAGCATTGAGTGTTGAAGGAAGGGTTGTTGTAAGTGGACCCCCGTTGGGGACGGATGTAGTGGGACCAGCAAGAAACAAGTCTTGGCTTTTCTCTAATGAACCCTCAAGGGCAGTGTAGGAAATATATCAAAACTCTCCTCTTTTTTTTCCATCTACAAAGATGATCAATTTGTCACTTGAAAAAAAAAAAAAAAAAATAATGAACACAACTAAAATTCATATTTTCAGGTAGTGTTCTAAACAGGACAATAAACAGATGGGTACATTTTCACTGTGTTCTGTTGTTCCATCTGGATCCAAGAATTTGTTGAGGGATTCGTTAGTTGCTTGAAATTTGATGTGTCGATGAAGCTTCATTAAGCATCGTTCTTTCAGAGCTAAGAAAAGGCTGTATAACACTTGACCAAGAGCAATTTTTTTTACCATATTTCTGAGACATTTTTCTCTCAAGGAGCTTCATAACCCATTATGTATAAATCGTGGCTGTGCTAACTGACCTTGAACCGGTTTCATTTGGTACATGGCGCTCAAGCATTTGATAAGAGGTTCGGTACGAGTTTGGAAAGCTGCACAGCGCTTGATGAAATGTATAATCCGGTGCTTTTTATATACGAAAATAGAACCATTCATTGATATAGTGGTTTATAATCTGGTGTCCCTTATAGTCTAGAAATATAGTTTTAAGCCAAGAGCGAAATCTTCACGAAGCGTCATCATCACACTTAGTGATGGACTGATGAAGCTTCATGAAACAGTGTCATGTTGTTTAGAGGTCAGTAGGTGGCGACATCAGTTTAAAAATGATGATTCATTAGAACAGTTGTTCAAAACAAAGGAAAATAGTGCAGAGACCACCATCTAGTGGACTCTGAAGATAATGACACTGTTTCATGAAGCTTCATCAGACCATCCCTACTTATAACTCTTGGATTCTACACTGTTAACAATTGTCAGTGCTTTTGTAGCTGGATGTGGTTTCTTCAGATAACCAAAGTAGTGGCTAATTGACAAATATAGCATTTACATGTATAATAAAAGAACCAATTTGCATGAATAAAGGTATTTTGTATAAATTCCATTTCATTTTTAATCCAAAGAAATATGCAGCTATTACTTTAAAATATTTCCTTTCTACTGGTTTTGAAAATCCAAACATAAATGTGCTACAAACTCTCAGGTTTGTTAAAGCTTAATTAAAAGGATACTATGAGCAAAAAAAGAATCTGAGGTTTGATTTGTAATATTCATTTCATATTCATTTTTTTATTTAAGTAGGACTCGCTTATTTGATTTTTTTTTCCTACTGAGATGTTTTTTCTAGTGAAGGTCTGATGAAGCTTCATGAAACAGTCATTATTTTCAAAGTCTTTGTTATATTTTCCTTTAAAAGGTTAACAATCAAAGTAATATTAAATTTGGAAATAGTTGGAATTTGTGTAAAATATATCATTCATTTTGAAAATATTCAATTATTTTATTCTATTATTTAAACAGTTCAATCTGTTGTAAATTATGACAGACTTTAAAGAACATTTGGCAGCTCAGCCACAGTACGTGGCCCTTTGAAAATAATTAAAAAGTTTTGTGGTATTTTTCAAACGTAATCATCAGGATTAAAGTAATATATTCATAGAATGAAAACCATTCTCTTGACTGAAGCCTGTGTCAAAACACCATAAATTCTGAATTATATTACTTGAAAACATAGTAGATCTGTGTTGGTGGAGGTTTGACTTCCGCCAACGCTGTTTATTTGCTTCCTTGCATTTTCTCTAATAGTATAGCACGCCGTGAGAGTTGGTGGATCTCACCTTTAAGCTGCTGCGGTTCTGTTCGTGGTGGTTAGTAAACAGCTGTTTGTGTTTGTAAAAAGCTCTTTGTTGAAATCCAAGCAAGACACAGATCATCCATGATGAAGAATTAAGGTTTGGATAAGTAAGCAACTATTTTGATTAAACCATTACATCATTTTCAAGTCAATAGCGCTGGATGGATGGATGGATGGGTAGGTGGGTGGGTGGATGGATGGATGGATGGATGGATGGATGGATGGATGGATGGATGGATGGATGGATGGATGGATGGATGGATGGATGGATGGATGGATGGATGGATGGATGGATGGATGGATGGATGGATGGATGGATGGATGGATGGATGGATGGATGGATGGATGGATGGATGGATGGATGGATGGATGGATGGATGGATGGATGGATGGATGGATGGATGGATGGATGGATGGATGGATGGATGGATGGATGGATGCATGAATGTTTGGATGGATGCATGAATGGATGGATGGATGGATGGATGGGTGGATGGGTGGGTGGGTGGGTGGATGGATGGATGGATGGATGGATGGATGGATGGATGGATGGTTGGATGGATGGATGGGTGGGTGGATGGATGGATGGATGGATGGATGGATGGATGGATGGATGGATGGATGGATGGATGGATGGATGGATGGATGGATGGATGGATGGATGGATGGATGGATGGATGGATGGATGGATGCATTGATGGATGGATGGATGGACGGATGGACGGATGGACGGATGGACGGACAGACCGATGGACGGACGGATGGATGGGTGGATGGGTGTTTATTAATATTGGACATGCACACATTTATTTGTATTAAGGATGTTTTCGAGGATTTTCAAGTGAATCCAATGCAAGTCTGATGTGTTGAAACTTTAGAAAAGAAAACGACCCGAGGCTTCCCTGTCGTCCTTCTCTCGCAGCTTTGCACCTGTTATTGTCAACTCAAAGTGACACACCTAACCACAGAGTGTGCATGTACACCTCAGTCCGACAGGGTGTGATTTACAAAAGATAAAACGGTGGCAGCGGCAGAAGAAAAATATTGAGTAAAAAAAACGGATATATTATTATATATCTTCAGTGCACATCATCTGGGTGAGATCCTGTGGGGATTTTAAGTGTCACCGATAAGCCTGTGGTTCTGTCAGAAAATTGGCCACATTTTTTCGATTTATCGAGTCGCTATACATCGATAATTCACGATCGTGAAGATAATCTGGATTTTAAACCTGCTAATGTCAACTAATTGATTGTGTTGTTTGAATCCCTTTTTTTCAAAAGCATCCGTATTGTTCACAAAACAAAGCGCATTATGACATAAGATGTTCACTTTCAATAGTGACAAACATTATTTTAGTGTATTATTAAATGTAAGTAAGTAAGTAATATTTGTAGAGCGCTTTTCCAGACCAGGGTCACAAAGCGCTTAAACAATCAAAACAATACCAAATAAAATATATACTGAAAAGGTCAAGATAACAACGAGAACAACACAGGAGTTCCAGAAAATCAGGGAAAAGCACAAATAAAAATGTCTTAAGATGTTTCTTGAAGATCGTTCCAAAGCTTAGGAGCAACAGTCTGGTAGGATTTCTCTCCTCTGGTCCTGAAGCGTGTTCAGGAACCATCAGTAGATTCTGATCCACAGACCTCAGAGCCTGAGCTGGGGTGTAAAGCTGGATCAGAATCTACTGATGGAAGGTCTGACCATGAATAGATCTAAAAGTAAGAACCAGAATTTTAAAGTTGATCCTGGCAGCCAGTGAAGAGTTTTAAGGATCGGAGAAATGTGAGTTCTTCTACTAGAGCTGGTCACAAACTCTACACATGGTAAGATTTTGACACAAGAGTGTAGCCACTAAAATTTGTCTTGTCATTGTTTATGGAATTGAGGAATCTATTGGGCTCTAAAAGTGAGGCTTCATGAAATTTAATCTGGATTAAACACTACTTTCAAACAATTAATGTTGGCTCGAATGTTCAGTTTTACCCGTCGACCAATTGAATCATTAGTATCAAGAAGTACTCGTGTGCGACATCATCGAAGCCAGGAAGGTGTTTTGGGGACAAATTCTTCTTCAAGGACGGTCCAAAAGGTTTCCAAAAAACCATCTGATTTGATTTAACAATCAATATGTTTTTCAGTGAACATAAGCCAATAATCTTCTTCCCTGAGCTCGTCCCGTGCGTCCGACTCCATCCTTCCACTCCTCTAAATTCGGGCGCTAACATCGTCACTGCGGCTAACAGGCTTTCGTGGTAAAGGGGAAGCGTCGGCAGACAGGAGGAGGATGAAAAATTGATACCGGGGAGCGCTGAACCGACTCACCCCTCACGGCCACTCGCCCTCCCGTCTCGCCCATAACGCTGTCAGTGTCCCTGACACCGGGTCCCCCGCTCCCAGACCTGGACCCATAAAAGTGGATTAGGGGCGAATAGGTTGGCGCTGCACGCCACGCTCGGAGGACAACTCATCTTTTTTTTTTTTTTCCTGACGGGAAATGAACCACGACTGCCTCGGTTCAAGTCTACACTAATCCAGAGCGGTTTATCTGCGTAGCTAAAGGAAGCAACGCTATCTCCAGACTCGCAGGAGTCGGCTATTTCCTGTATTTCAGTGACTCGTCTGTCGCGATGCACCGTGGCGGTGGCGGTAGATGGGAATACGGGATATTGTGAAAAGCGTGTTTAGGGCTAATATCTGAACGTGTCAGTGGCTGTGGCTGTTATGGGTGTTTTTAACCGCCTCTTATTTCCCTTTATAACGTTCTCTCCACACACCGCAGATACATTCTTTCATTTGTTCCACCAGCAGAGATGAAGAGAAGATACTGTACCCGAGGATAATGTTCTCATCTTCTGCCTCAAGCGCTCTTTCAATGTTTGTGGGGGTTTTATATTGGACACCTACACATTTTTATAGACCATCATCATACTGTTTATCTGTTCCATGCAAATCATTGGTTGCCTTTTAAAAGTATTCAAAGTGATGTTGTTTTCAAATCAAATACAATGACTTCAAAACAATCTTTTACTGTTAATGTCACAATTCATTTTATGGAACAGGACTGAATGAGTTCTTTGACAGCCTCCAACAAATAGCAAATAACTCAATCAATGGTCAACTTCTTAACCTGTATTTTATCCCTGGGTCAAGGTGACCCGGATTCCTGAAAACAAATATGTTTGTGGTATCCCTTGTGTTGTATCTGGGTCAAGGGATACCACAAACACGTTTGTTTTCAGTCCTTTGGTTTACCTTGACCCAGAGACAACACAAGGGATTCCACAAACAGATTTGTTTCCAGGCCTTCAGGTGACCTTGACCTAGAGACAACACTAGGTATTCCACAAACACATTTGTTTTTTCAGGCCTACAGGTCACCTTGACCCAGAGACAACACAAGGGATACTACAAACACATTTGTTTTCAGGCCTTTGGGTCACCTTGAAACCGACACAACACAAGGGATACCACAAATACATTTGTTTTCAGGCCTTCAGGTCACCTTGACCCAGAGACAACATAAGGGATACTACAAACACTTTTCTTTTCAGGCCTTCGGGTCACCTTGACCCAGAGACAACATAAGGGATACTACAAACACTTTTCTTTTCAGGCCTTCGGGTCACCTTGACCCAGAGACAACACAAAAGATTCCACAAACACATTTGTTTTCAGGCCTTCAGGTCACCTTGAAACAGAGAAAACACAAGGGATACTACAAACACAATTGTTTTCGGGACTTCGGGTCACCTTGACCCAGAGACAAAATCATAAATCAGTCACGTATTGATGATTTCCCATTGAGAGCTTTATATATGAAATCAATAAATATTTGATGTATTTCACAATTGTCCAAAGTTTTTCCTGGACTAGACGAACAATTTGTAATTATTTATTAACTGCTGTGTTTTTTGAGTTTTAGAGGAAACCCGAGTGTTTATCTATTTATTTATAGATCTAGAATTAAACACATTTAAAATATGAGGATGAATCAGTATTAAACCTAAGTAATGTAAATCAAGGTATTATTTTATCGTTTAAAAACATTCATTTAACTCTCTACAGTAAAATCCTTTGTAAATTGAATTTATTTATTTAATCTTTTTGGACGAAGACGAATGGGCTCCAGTCGCTACATTAAAATGTACAAACATTTTTGTCTATAACTTTAAAAAGGAACAGATTCCTCTGAAAATAATCCCAACCCTTAGTCAACATGAGGGTGAGTAGAACATTTTGGATGAACTATTTCTTCAAGATAGGTAACAATGGTCCTTGTTGATAGAATAATGTGGCCCTTGTCGTATATTTCCCATCAATCCCACCATTTTTTATCATCTCACCAACGTTTCGATGGCACTAGTGTAAACTATTAAGCCAAACACTGCTGCCAGTCTTATCCAAGAGCCAGTGGAGACTTGTTAGAAATAGGTAAAAAAAACGAAAATTGGCATCAGAAAAACATGTGGAAAAGATACAATGTGGAGATCTTCAAATCCCTGTCCGTGAATGATTCAACAGGCTAACAGCTTAACTCACCACTCGGGCATGAAGTACTGAATATATTTGTTACTTTTTTGTTCATACGAACTGTAAAACTTTGCCACTGCAGCGTTTATAAAAATGGCAAAAACTTTATCCCAATTCAGACCATGTTGTTTTTTTTACCTAAAATTTGACAGTATTGTCCTGGTAAGATTAAATACTTTTACTCTGTTCATGGAGAGTTTGCCACGCCTTCAACATATGTGTTTATTGTCTGATATTGTATGTGAATATATGTCATTTATTTGCTCAGAATACGTATTCAATAATAACTAATTCAACTTTGTTGTATACAAATTATTAAATTCCAAAATTCAAATAAAATTAAGATTAAAAAACAACAAATAAATAAGTAAGTAAGCGCTTTAACAAACAAAAACAATACACGGTTAAAATATAAACTTTAAAAGATCAAGACACATAAGACAAACACAGGAGTCAAAGGAAATCAGGGAAAAGCACAAATAAAAATGTCTTAAGATGTTTCTTGAAGGAGTCAGTAGATCATCAAACACAGAGATGGTTCCAAAGTTTAGGATCAACAGTCTGGAAGGATTTCTCTCCTCTGGTCCTGAAGCGTGTTCAGGAACCATCAGTAGAATCTGATCCACAGACCTCAGAGCCCGAGCTGGGGTGTAAGGCTGGATCAGAATCTACTGATGGAAGGTCTGACCATGAATAGATCTGAAAGTAAGAACCAGAATTTTGAAATTGATTCTAAAAAGAAACTGGCAGCCAGTGAAGAGTTTTAAGGATCAGAGAAATGTGAGTTCTTCTACTAGAGCAGCTCAGAATTCTCACTGCAGAGCTTTGTATGAACTGCAGGCGAGACAGATCCTTCTTGTTTAGACACAGAAATAAACTGTTGCAATAGTCTAAACGAGAAGATACAAACTCATGAATCATAAGTTCCAGATCGTGTTGTGACAAATAAAAATACAAACAATATTCGACAAAAGCTACAAAATACCTTTTGACTTGTTGACTGTCCCATCTGAGTTTTTTTTTTCTCCGTACTCAGGGTAAATATTGCAAGCGTTTGCAATCTACGCCCACATTTTTGGTTAATGCCAGCCATGGGCGAGGGTTGGAAAATACAATGAAAAGCTACTTCGATTCATGGTAGTGATGAGTTTATAAAACGTCATGGAAGCTAATTTTCTGAACCCACTAGATGGCACTATTTGTTGTTTGAAAGAAAACACTTGTTATTTTTAAACCAACAGCGCCATCTGCTGAGCTTACTATGACATTGCTTCATGAAGCTTCATCTTACTAAATGGGCAACCAAAGGGTCAAGTTTAAAGTAAAAACATGACTTTTCTGCTTCTTCATCAGAATGATCGATTCGTTCTCCTCTTCTCTGTCTTCATCAGGGACAACAACTTCATCAAGGATTTTCCTCAGTTGGCCGATGGTCTCATGGTCATCCCGCTGCCGGTGGAGGAACAATGTCGAGGCGTGTTGTCGGAGCCGCTGCCGAATATCCAGCTTCTCACAGGTGAGATCAGTATATTCATGTCGACTTCACAGAAGAATACAGTGTAACAATGAGTGAGCCTGGTGATATGTTACTACTATAAATTCCGAGGATCATATTAACTCTTTCTACGGGTGTTATTGCCAATTTAAACTCTAATATCTTCGCTTTCACCTTTTGACCACCGAGCAATCCATTAGCGAAATTGAGGTCGTACGCCTTCATAGAAATTGGATTAACACCCTCACGTATAGCAAGTACACACTTCGCCTGGCGTCCTGATGAAAGGTGCCAGATGGAAGTTCCTGTGGCTCCCTTTCGAAGTGGCGATGAAAGTTTGCTAACTGAATTAGAGAGAGGAGCGAAATTGCTCCCATTTCTTATCTTCCGAAATGCAATTGGAGTTCAAATGGCTCGATATGTCACCGATCGCGGAACATCTGCGACGCAGACGTCGGCGCTAAAGGACTTTAAAAGATCGGCCGTAAACGGCTAATAAACTGATATTCAGGTCGAAATTTTATCTGTTATTTTGCAATTTGGTTTTTCCCTGTGGTTTTTTACTGTTTTCTGTCTCCCCTCTGTAATACGTTGCTTCTTTTATTTCCCAGGGGACGCCCAATTCAATGAGGCGGCGGGCTACCCCATGGTCCAGCATTGGAGAGTGCGCAGTAACCTGTACAAAGTCAAACTCAGCTCCATTACATTGTCCACAGGTCGGTTTCAACTGAATTATTTTAGATGAGTTAGACGTAAGGAAGCCCTTTCACACTTTTTGAGTCGTATTTTTTTGTGTAAGAAATAAAAAATGTGACCTTTATCTAGTATATTTTCTCCTGTTAAAGTGCCATAAAACAACCTGGATTAAGGAACTCGATCTTTAGATATAGGATACTAGATTCTAAATTTGAGGGGAGATTCAATCTGGTCTAAAGTTTGCCCCATGGTCTCCTCCTAGGTGGTCACATTTGTCAAACCGTAAAGGTGTCTGGATGCCTGTGTTATCAGATGCTTCTCCCTCTCTGTTGTGAATTGTGAGTGGTTTACTGAGCTAGAATCATCATTGAAAGAGACGCCAGAAGTTTCGGTTGACTGAAGATAATTCGACTCACTGCACTCTCTATCATGACTAGAGTTTTTTCAGAGCTGTGATTCGGTTTTACTGTGATAAAAGAAAGTAGAATGGCATAGTAGAGTCAGAATAGAATAAAACTCAATTTAACTTGATCTCACAATTTCTCACAAACGCAGGTTTAGTATCTGTGAACTTAAACAAAGAATAGAAATCAGATCTGGTTTAGAGTCACACATTATTGACTCGGACAAGTGAGAAAGAAAAACAACACGGTACATTTCACATGTCTGTCTGACTTCTTTTCCAAAGAGAAATGTCTCTTTTTTTTATGCCACAACACAGTTACACAAGTATAACACACTGGGAAAAGCTATTATCGCTCCAAGGCCGGGGTCATCGTTCACTTCTACACAGATCACTAACTGGTTAGAGGTCATTCGTAGTCCCCATGTTTATTTTCTGCTCAAAACTACAGTGATCCATGTTGTTTTTTTTAAATAAAGTTTGTCACACAATACGAGGGAAAATATTTCAAATTCAAAGTGTTCTTTTGCTCGTGATACTGCGGAATATCTAGAGTACAATACTGAAGAACAACTATGAGAGTGAACAGTGTTCAAATTGTATTTTTTAAGAGAAGATTCTTATGTTTGCTTACAAAACAAATTTCTTTCCATTCCTAGTGAATGGAATATATAAATTAAAAAAAACCTGTGAAGAGTTGAGTTATAATCTGAAAAAAAACGAATAATTATATATTGCGCTTTTTAACAAATTTCAACCCTGAAATGTCAGAAATTCAAAACCCACTTCTAATTTATTATCGTCAAAATTGCCTGCTTCTGTAAAAATGATTTTGATGAGTCGCAATAGGGAGTCAAGACCCACTCTCTCTGTCAGAAAAATGTATCTGTTAATTTCAGCACATTATAACTTTTTTTCCTGATCTCTCCTTCCTAAAAAAATATCATTCTTCTATAATGTATTTGTGTTTTTGGCTCGACAGGCTTCTCTAAAGTCTTGAAGACTCTGTCGGGGGAGAGCACCCGTGAGGAGCTGCTGTCTTTCCTCCAACAATACGGCAGTCACTACGTCTCCGAGGCACTTTACGGGTCCGAGCTCACCTGCAGCATATACTTTCCCAGCAAGAAATCCCAGCAGCAGCTCTGGCTGCAGTACCAGAAAGGTGAGCTATGGCTATGGTTTCATTATAACGAGGAAAGTCCAAAAACAAGGGGACCCATTTGCTTTGAACCTTTTTCTTACTGTTTTATGACGGCCAACCATGCAAGCCTTTTTTTTATGTTTATTCTAGACGTCATTAAAAGTAGGTACTTTCTTTCTGGGTTTAATCAAAGGCCTCTTATCAACTGGCACATAACCTCTGAGAAAAAAAAAATACTTTTTTTCGGATGTTTATATACTTATGCCGTTGAGCCTTCTGGAAAAAACAGTTGACGCTACAGAAGAAAGTGGAATCATTTTAAGTGCCTCATTAAAATGAGGTAGACGCCAACTTTTTTTTTTTTAACGCAGAGCCACAAACTAAAAAATATTGACCAAAAAAGAGATATAAAATCTTTATTCATTTCAAACTTGATAAAACATTATTTAATTAATTTTGTCCAGATTAGACAATCACTCATCAGAGCCTCTAATCGTCTAATTTATTCATTAATTATTTGGTTTTCAAAGTGATTTCCCAGAACCCCATATAGATAACCATCTTTGCCCTTTGTTCTTTTCATTTGAACTTTGTTCTTATTCTTGAGTTTATGACACTTCTGTCCCTTCTATCGTCTGCTGTGAACTGGAAACCTTATTTCCTGAAGAAGATCTCCAGAGGGAATAATAAAGTCAACCTAATCTAACCTAATCTAATAATTGAGATAATTTAATTTGGTTTCTAATGTCCTGAAATACGAGATGCATTTCTGTATCCAAAAAGATAAAAATAAAGCAGATTTATCTCTAAAAAAGTAAAGCTTAAGATGTATGCAGGGATCTTTATAATATTTTTCATTCTCTTCATTAAAACTAGTCTATTTTGAGTCGTGTCAACATTGGTTCCAGCGGTCCGAGCTGCACAGAAAGAAAAAAAAAAGTGACATGTATTATTACTGCCTAAAAGAAAACAGATTTTATCTGAAATAGCATTAGCATGTGACTCTTGATAGTGAAAAGGAATACAACTTAAGGGCTATGAACAAAAAGTCCTCATTCCATATAAATAATGATTAAATACAAACTCAAACATTAACACAAAGTCTCTAAAATTTAGTTGACGTTTTTTCATGAACTTAATTGTAGTTTTGTTTGCAGGTCATGCTATTGTATTTTATCTGAACGTCTAATCTAAATGTCCGTGAATATAATCCTGTCATGTAACCGATCCGCAGTACAAAAAAGGTAGGGGACCCCTGGTCTCTATAAGATAGAAATAAAATATATATATTTTATTATATTTATCTCCATTTAGAAATCGCATTAACTTGACTGCTTACTATCACTCTACGGAGACAGCTTTATTGAAAGTGTCCAGTGACATCATGATGTCGGCTGACTCGGGTAAATTCACTGTTCTGGTTCTCTTGGATCTGTCCTCAGCCTTTGACACAGTTGATCACCAGATCCTGCTGAGAAGACTAAGGGATGAAGTGGGACTGTCTGGGTCTGTGTTAGAATGGTTCTCATCTTACCTTTCTGGGCGCAGTTTCAGTGTATCTGCCAATCAAATGAGGTCTGAATCGGCAGATCTGTTGTGTGGAGTCCCTCAAGGTTCTGTTCTGGGTCCTTTATTGTTTTTGCTGTACTTGATTCCCCTCGGTAAAATCATTCAGAGATTTCCAGATGTTTCTTATCACATTTTTGCTGATGACATCCAGCTCTACTGCTCTTTTGACCCAACTGAGCCCCAAAGGCTGAACAGCTTAGTCAATTGTTTGCTAGAAATCAAACAATGGCTGAGTGAAAACACTTTACAGCTAAATGTGGACAAAACTGAAACTCTGGTGATTGCTCCTGATGATAAGATTCCAGGGTTGAGTCAGTACTTGGGTGACTTAGGTCAGTCTGTCAAACTGAGCCTGAGAAACCTGGGTGTTGTATTTGATAAAGACATGTCTCTTGTTCGACACTGCAGAAAACTGACCAGAAACTGTTTCCTTCAACTGAGAAAAATCTCTAAACTTAGGAAAGTGTTGTCGGAACATGATCTGGAGCTTATAATCCATGCGTTTGTTTCTTCTCGTCTGGACTATTGTAACAGTTTGTTTTCATGTCTTAACAAGAAGGATGTGTCTCGTCTGCAGTTGATTCAGAACTCTGCAGCGAGAATTCTGACCCGCTCTAGTAGAAGAACTCACATTTCTCCGATCCTTAAAACTCTTCACTGGCTTCCAGTTTCTTTCAGGATCAACTTTAAAATTCTGGTTCTTACTTTCAGAGCTATTCATGGTCAGGCTCCTCCTTACATCACTGATCTGATCCAGCCTTACACCTCAGCTCGGGCTCTGAGGTCTGTGGATCAGAATCTACTTATGGTTCCACGCACACGGCTCAGGACCAGAGGAGAGAAATCTTTTCAGGCTGTTGCTCCTAAGCTTTGGAACGATCTTCCTCTCTCTTTGCACTTGATGGAGTCTACTGACTCCTTTAAGAAACATCTTAAGACGTTTCTATTTGTTCAGGCTTTTCCTTGAATTTCTCGAACTCCTCTGTTGTTCTCAGTATTATCTTGATCTTTAAAGTATGTACTTTTTTGAGTATTGTTTTGATTGTCTAAGCGCTTTGTGACCCTGGTCTCGAAAATTGTATATAAATAAATATTACTTACTTACTTACTTACTTACTGTGGCAGAATAATACCCTGTGAAATACACTTTAAAGAATTCCCACAAATAAAGTTACAATTATTTTACAATTAATTGTTACAGTTAAAAATAAATGTTTGAATAAGAAATCACTTCACTTGTTATTGATTGTTGATAGTTGCCAACTTCTTTTTAAAGTGTGAATGCTTCTATGCAGAGACTTTCAGTGGGTTCATCAGGATGTAAAAATTTCAAGGCGACAGAAGCAGGAATGCAAAATCAGAACCTATTTAATTTGTTCTTCTATTTGCCTGGAGGAAAAAGGTTGCTCGTCCCTCTCGCTCTCGCTGAGATAGATCCGCTTTAGGCAGTTCAGTAACGCACTGCCTCGCTATTCGTCCTTGGAAACACTATCTTTGTCATTTTTTTAATTCACTTTTTGCCCAGTTCACTTCAAAGGTTGATTTGAAAAGTTGAAATTATCTCATGAATAACTTTATCTTGCAACATCACCAGACAGGAGCTGGTTTTCCTCTACAATCCTAACTCGCAAAAAAATGTACGAATCGCCACAGAACCGCTTTTAATATTTAAGATGATTTGACCTATTTCAGACAATTTTAATGTAAAGTATCTCATGGACTTTTGTTCATACTTTGTCATATTCCACATTAGTGGGATTACACCAATATTTTTTTCTATCGCAAAATTCAAAATATAAAGAACTAAACTAGTATTTAGAGAAACATTAAATAGGAAGTGCCATCTCAAAGGTTACACAACATGATCGTTGTAGCGTTTAAACGTCTTATAATAATAGCTCACCCGATGTTCAAACTTGACCCATTTTCTAGTGGCCCTCAAGTCGACTAAGGGTTGGGAAAATTTGAAGAGGTAATCATAGTATAATCAGAGTTACGAAGATAGTTACTGCTGGTCTGTAACTTCACCCTTTTATCGAAGCCCCGAGATGAGAAATCGTTCAGAAAAAATAGTCAAAATTTGAAGCAACAGTCAGTTCACATGCGCAAGATTTACGCTGATAGAATGGGAGATTCGGCAAAAACTAGCTTCAAATATAGACTTTTCAACTCCGTTTCTTCGAACAAAATTGAACCTACACAGAAAAATCAGGGAGGAAAATCAGATCAGCATCTTTGTTTGACTTTATTGCACTCATGAAGTCGTTACACAAACATGACATGGGTCACATGGAGATGCCACTTTTTGTGCTTAGCAACCTCATTGACATTTGGTTCGAGGACATATATTTGTACACACACGTGTGATTGACATGGTCGGCAAAACAAAACCAGTTGCACGTATACAACACATTACTACGTTTTGACCCACGTGGATGTTTATAAACACACATGTACAAGGACACTTCATTGTATAGCCGTTCAGGGGTTAACGTTGAATCTGAGTGGAGATTTAAAAAATAAAAAAAAGCAAAAAAATAGTCGGTTGTTATGATGGTAGAGAAAGACAGAATGTTTGCATATTAAACATGAGTGGTGATTATTGAACAACTCTATACACTGTACACCGACTTCCAAAAAGAACCAGTTATTGCATCAGAGCCACTTTTGAGATGAGTACTCATGACCTTGAGAGGCTAAAACGAATTAGCAGCAGTGCAGTACTTCTCAACGAAACATACCATCTCATCTCAGAGATGCTTTATTAGATAGATGTCTTGATGGTGTAAATGAAAACTTGAAAATAGGGGGCTACGGATAGGGATTGGCAAAAATCTGGCGATATGTATCACGATACAGGGGCAACGATAAGATACATTTCCATACTGTAGGAACAAGTATATATTTGTAGTATTGTCCCGAGTACTTCTGGTGTTGCAGAATTTACAGACCACATGACTTTTGTCAGAGTCCTAACTGCTTTCCAAGCGAAAATATGTCTAAACATCAGCTTTAAAGCTGCTGTCGTCGACTGTATCCTCTTGTCCTCAGTCATGGCCAGGGATCCCCCTGAATTTTAATGTTCCTTCAGCTCCAGAGGACCTTATGACTGCTGCCATTTAGCTACCTCAAGTTTAATTTCAACACAAGAATGAACATGGCGTAAAAATGTTTGTTTGTAAATAAAAATAATAATTAAAGAAAAAAATCGAATTATTTTACACACTTTATTTAAATGTAAACCCTAAAAGAACTATGGTAAAAAAAAAATGATTTGAAAGACACATTTCTTTAATTATTTTCTTGAAAAAAAGAAATCGGTACAGTGCTGTCTAATCCAAACAAATTGATCGCCATATATTGTTCTATCAATATTACTTTAAAGACCATTAATTGGATCATCCCTTAACAATATGGTTTGCATCGTAACAAAGATGGTTTGCAGCAACTGGTCAGGTTATCACTCTGACACAGTTTTAAGGCCCCACAGAAAAAAAAACGTTTTCTGGGGTTAATATAAATCAAAAATATTTGGTCAATTGTAGATCCAGATGATGAAGCTTGATGTCGCTCATAAAAGGGTGAAAGCTGATTTAAACCTGAGCACGAGTCCAAACAGCCAACAGAGTATGCTCAGAGAAATCATCGCGAATCTGGACACGTATTCTACACCCTTCCCAAAAAAAAAGAGGGAGCAAACACAGACGAAAAAAGAAAAAAGCGTCTTTGTCAAACATCACAATATTTGAACAACGTTTGTAAACAGTTTTCAGGGTTACACAACTGCATAATTCACAAGGCAAATATCTGCAGGAACGTTTGTGCATTGCATATTTTTAAGATAAAAATCCGGCTAAGCACCGCACTGAGACATGTGTAACTGTTGTGTAGTAAAGTAGAATCGTCATTTTTACTCCACCAGCTTTGAATTAAAAGTACACATTTTAAAGTTTCAGTTACTGCATTATTGCCGGGTCGTTAACATGTTCTTTTCTTTTATTCTTGGAATTCTTCGATACATTTAATGCCTTTAATGATCATCTTCAAGATCGTTTGATTGTCTTTTTTTGTAGCCTGTGTCACCTTTTTTGTGTGTTGACAAAAATAATGAGATAAATACATGTAGGTTATTGTAAATAAAATAAAAACTCCATGATGACTTGAAAATAACTGAATTAACCCCTTGTCTGATCTTCTGTTTTGTTTTTTAAAGCTTTCTTCAAACAAAAAACTAAAGATAACAACTTTTTAAAGTGGTTCTTAAAGTATATCCGATACATTTTGATTAAAAATAATTTGATTTCACAACACACGCCACTGTACTGATCCTATTATAAATATTATATATTGTTTTATTTAAGGATTTCAGGGCAATATATATATATTTTTAACAGTCAAAAACATTTTATAATAACGTCAATATATTTTACAGTCTTTCCATGTAATCCCTGATCCTTATTTATTTTAGTGTCAGCCCATATATGTAACGATATGTCCAAATATAGAGTGGTAAAGAAAAAAAAAAAGCTGCCAATTTGGCGCAAATATTCTGGTGCTTTAAAAAGTCAGAATCAATCTTTTTTTTAACAGTACGCAAGATATATAGTTTAATTTAACTTTTAATCGAGGTATCAAAACTGAACTACAGCCATTTTAAGAATTAAAAAATTGGATAAAGAGGCAATTTATTACCCAGATTATAATCCAGAAAATTCAAGACACCATTTGAATAAACAACACAACGAAACACACCAATCGTCACATGTGCGTTGAAGATTTAAGACGTGGACGAGTGTCTCTTCTGTAAGTACGTATAGATTTTCACGCAGTGGTCTCCGCAGTCCAGCACCAGCAACTGCCCCTTCTGGGTCGTGGCCACCCCGACCGGACACGTCAGGCCGTCCTGGATGAGAACCTTGAAGCCCCCTTCTTTAGGGAACAGGAGGACCTCCCTCCTGCCGCTGTCCGTCACCAGCAGATCCCCGTTGGCGTCGACGCACATGCCGGTGATGCAGCGGAAGTCCTCCGACTTTGAGAAGAAGTGGCTGAGCTGCCGCCCCAGTTGACCGTCGGTTCCCACCGAGCCGATGGAGAAGCCGCCCTCCAGTTGGGGCTCGTCGGTTCGCTTCTCGAGGTTCAGTCCGAGGCCCTGCGTGAAATAGACCGTCCCCGCGGCATCGCACGTCACGAACCTAGGCCTCACCGCGGAACACAGGCGGGTGTAGCTGACCACCCCTAGAACCCGGTCCACGGTGAGACACCACAGCTTGCCTCCCTCTACGTCGGACACCACAAATTGCCCCGACGGCATGGCGGCGATACCCCAGGGTTTAGTCAGGTGGCTTTTGTGGCACGCCACGCAGTTTCCATCCAGGGTGTAGACTTTCACGGAGTTGTCGAAGTTGTCGGTCACGCCGATCAATCCTTGAGGGGAAACCGCGATGGACAAGGGGATGAGGTTTGGCAGTTCGGCCCCCAGGAAGCTCAGGACGAAATTGTCGATGCCGCTGGTGTTGCGTCGGATTTCCCGGTGAAAACCTTTGCGGTTGAAAATCTGAATGCGACAGTTGCCTCGGTCCGCCACCAGCACCTCTCCCTGCGGCGTGACACAGATGCTAACGGGCAAATTGAACATGCCAGCGCCGGTACCCTTAGAGCCCATCTTTTTAACAAAATGACAGACCTTTGGTGGTCTTTCGGCTCCACCGGGTGATTCCCCTCCGGCATCCATCGACTTCGATTTAAATTTTCCCGGTGACCCACAGTACACGTCGTTGACGGCGGCGACCATATCCACGTCTCTGTAGATGTCGCCGCCGACAGCGCCGACCGCGCCCTCCAGGTCGACGTCCGAGCCGCTTTCGCCATCGTCCGTGTTGACCGTGTAGGTGCGTGTGGTCACGTGACCTACTTCTAGCGGTTTCGAGTGATCCGTTTTGACCAGCATGGGCTCTTGCAGCTGAAACATAGCCGGCAAACTGTCCCTCAGATTCACCTCCTCGTCCTCGCACGTTCCTCCGTCGTCCTTGAGCAAGGCGATGTCGCTCTGTCGGGCTCGCATCGTGAGATAATCGGAGCATGAAATCACTCTTACCTCGGCGACATTAAGTAGATAAGTTTGCTCCTCCAGGACTTGACCGTTTAGCTTCTCCACCTCCGTCATAGAGGCCGAGAATATCTTTCTAGCCTTGCTCAGTTCTTCCTGTAGGCTGAACTCACCTGTGGCGTACTCCTGCTGGACCGCCTGGTACTTATGCCTTAAAGTCTTGGATATGTTCTCAATACTTGTCTTTTTCTTCTGGATCTTCCCCATGACCTCTCGGAGGGCAGCCAGCTTGAACCCCAGCTCTTTCCTCCGCTGTTCCGCCGCCATCTGGATATTCTGAACCAAATGTCCTTGACCCAGATGATCCTCAACTTTGCAGAGCTCGCAGAGGACCGTGGCACATTCGTGGCAGTACTGGCGCGGCAGGCGGTTGTAGCAGGACATGCACATCAGGCCCGAGGCGACGGCGCCGCAGGAGCTCGTACAGTCCAAGATCTTCAGCACAGTCAGATTATCCGCCAGCTGCGTGATGCTGCTCATGCGCGAGACCTTACTGCAAAAAGGGCAGCGCACGCCGTTGATGGTGCTCGCCAGCAGCTTCTCCAGACACAGCCTGCACACGGTGTGTCCGCACTGCAGGAGTTTGGGCCTCATTTGGTCCGCGCTGTAGGTCTCCAAGCAGATCGGGCATTCCAGGATCTCCCTCATCAGATCGGGATCGAACGGATTAGACGCGGTCGCCATTATGGTTCTTCCATAGATGAAAAAGAAAAACAGAAAGAGTCAGGATATGTATAAACAATTGTTTACCGTTTACTGACTCCTTCAAGAAACATCTTAAGACATTTTTATTTGTGCTTTTCCTTCATTTTCTGGAACTCCTGTGTTGTTCTCTGTGATATCTTGATCTTTTTAGTATATATTTTATTGGGTATTGTTTTGATTGTTTAAGCGCTTTGTGACCCTGGCCTGGAAAAGCGCTATATAAATATAAATTACTTACTTACTTACAAATGACCTATTGATATGTTATGTTGCGTCAAATATGTATTATTACCCCAATATTTTCCACAGATAAATCAATTGTGTTTTGATGTGTGTCAATTTCCATATGTACTAAAGTACATACACAGACGTCGGACCAGGTTCCTAAAGCTACTCACCATTATGTCGACTAAGGGTTGGGATTACTTTCAGAGTAATTGTTCCTTTTTAGAGTTATGGACAAAAGGTTTTGTTCATTTTAATGTAGCGACTGGAGTTGTTGTTGCCTGCAGCTTTGTCCAAAAAGACACTTAAAAACATCCAAATACTGCTCTTCTGTAACGTCCCTCTTGTATTGAAGCCTCATTGAACCACATTGCTAGTGTCATTGCACATGGTTTAGGCTCATGGCCTAGCAGCGTCCACTAATAAATATCTTGTAAAAACAAGATTAAAATATACTTATTTATGATTTTTTGAAGATGAAGCTGACGATTGAGCTTCAGTCACTACATCAAAACGGACAGACATTTTTGGAGGAACAGAAAAAGGCACAGTTTACTATGAAAATAATCCTAACCCTTAGTCGACATGAGGGTGATTAGAACATCAGAAAGTTTGGGATGAACTAGACCTTAAAGTTAAATTCAATACTTTTTTTTGTTTTAATACCATTTTTGAAATTACATTTAGGACCAACTTGATGGTAAACCAAAATTAAAAATATTCATTACAAAACATATAGGGACGCGAATGCTTGTTTTAACATAAATAAACACCTTTTTTTAAATTCAACTATTAAACTTTCCTGTCAAAAAAAAAATCCTGTACAAAATACAATGTGCCTTATCTTCCAGTCATGAAAAAAAATGTTGGATGGACATCCAATTCTCAAATAATTTGCACAATGCCTTTTTTTTTTAAGTACAACGGTGAAGTTATTACTACTATTGTAAGTAAGTTAGTAATTTATATTTATATAACACTTTTCTAGACCAGGGTCACAAAGCGCTTAAACAATCAAAACAATACTCAATAAAATATATATTTAAAAGGTCAAGATAACACTGAGAACAACACAGAAGTTCCAGAAAATCAAGGATTGTGTGATCAATCTGTACGGTTTTCTTTTCCCATAAATGAACGTTACCAGATATGTTTAGATTTGAAACTAGTGATAAAGCTTACTTGTTATGTGTTAACATTTTAAAATACTTTATACATTTTGATTTAAGACACTAATGGCAAATAAGGCCTTATTTTTACATGTATTTTTTTCAAGGATGAGCAGGAACCATGTTTGTGTTGATGTTGATTATTTTTAATTCAGGAGGACTCCTGTGTTTTGTGTATTAATGACAACAATCTTTATTTAAGCACATAGATATCGTTGTGTAACACTGCCTATACAGGTTTACATTAAAACAATATGTTGCAACAAGCATTCACTAAAAATGTCCTTCATACCTTCCAAAACTCTGGCCTTTACACTAACCCAAGTAAAATATTTGTTGTTCTCTCAAATGTCACTGCTCTTTGTGTAGTCGTGCACGTGTAGTGTCACATTTTTGTGATCAAGTGAAAAAGGTGAAAGTCAACACCGATGACATTAAGGGGGTCAGTAACCCATGGCAACAGTTTGTGTCAACAACTAGCACACACAGGCTAATTGTTTTGGTTTTTCAAGCTAGCTAGCTCAAGGTGACACCATGTAAAGCCAGTGATTTTAATAGAAAAATACGATTCAAATGTGTTTTTATTGATTTATTTGATGTTTACATTTGATTTATTTAATATCAAATCCCTCGGTTATTAAAGCAGGCCTCAGGACACACACAAGCTAAAGTCAAGTCCACTACTAGGCGCTGTTTTTACTGCCTTAAAACGAGTCAATTTCAGTTAAAAAATCGGACTTTGTAGGCGTCTGTGCGTTACCTTGTCTTCGAAGTCAGGAGATGTAAACACACTTGGCTTGTGAACGACAGCGTTTCTTCTCCTGCAGCAGCAGCAGCGAGACTGCAGTGTTGAAGCAGCTGCGTCCTACTTCCGCTTCACGTCGCCTCTGATTGGCTGACGCGGGGTCCGCATGGCGTGACGTACGATTGACGCCTTTTTATTTTTATTTTTTATTCAACTTTACCGCATTCAAATAACAAAAAATAATAACACAAGACACAAAAATATAATGCTTTTTTTTTAAGAAACAGTAAAGTAAGCTCTTTTAAAATATAATACAATATGTCGTTTTGTTGTAGTAACTTAAATGATCCACTGGATGTCGGTATAGTTTTGCAAGTGATTCGCGAACACATTAACACATAAAACAATAATCACAAAAAGAAACATTTTACATTTTTTAGGTATTTGTTTGAATACTTTGACTGGTGTGTTTCACTCTCTTACTACAGTAAGTGAAATTTCCCCGATGAGTAATTATTTATTCTCAAGTCAACAACACAAGATCAAATGATAAGAAAACTAGAAGTTCATGGTACATGGTAGGGTTTTGATGGTTCTAAAAATTTAAACTGGATATTGATACCCTAAACCATTTTCGATACGACAAGGATAAAAAAAGACCCCAAATTTAGAAGATACTTTCTTATTATAAAGAAAAATACCGAAATAACTTCAGAGGTAGTGCTATCGATACTTTAGAAAACTAGTATCGTATTCAGATACAGCTTTTTAGTATCAATACTTATTTTTTCAAGTTTAAATACTTAAATACTTAAATACAAATCATTTTAAATAAGATTATTTGGACATAGGTGACCATATCTTGAGTTCATGTTTGAGTGTTTACCCTAAAAAAATATAATTAAACTTGAAAAAACATTGAATTTATTGAATTAAGCTTTTGTTAGTTTAGTTTTGGATATTTTTGCACCGGATGTATATCATTTGTCTTTTGTGTCCTGTTGGTGCAGGAATGAAGGCGTCATGAACCTGGAATTGGTTAAAGAATATATTATTTGAAATATTACAGTTATATTATGACAGAATTCACATATAAAAACGAATGCTTTTATAACAAAGCTTAATTAGAGACGATTAAATGTAATTAAAGTATCAATAATTAATATATATGAAAATAGAATACGATAAAGGGTATTTTTTTGTATGACTTCAATTTACTTCACAATCAATTTGAGGAAAAACGAATACAGAAATAAATACTCAAAAGACTAATAAAAAGAAGAAAAACAAAATGGTGATATATGTTATAAATAATGAGTACTATTTATAATAATAAATGTTTTAGTTTGCTATCAGGCACCTGTGTAGTTATATGATCACACCTCTTGAGGGCCACATGAATACAGTCCAGGGGCCACACTTTGCCAATGTCTGATATATAAGGTATTTTTAAATGTTAATACATTAACTATAAGAATTAAGATTAACATTGTGCTACGTACATCGTGATGTTTTGATTGAAGCTTCATGAACCATCGTCAATATTTTCAAGATCCACTAGATGGCACTCTTTGCTGCATGATCTTTTAGCAACTATTTAAATGAATAATGACAATTTAAAGCACTAAAATAAAATGTCATCTGTTCATCACAACATGTAGAAAGCTAGATGGATGGAGAAACCAAACTTGTGTTCTTTACTCTCCTCCCCATCCAGAGGCGACCGAACAAGGCATCGGCGCCGGCGGGAGACGAGAGCTCCGGTCGGTTCCCTTCATCAGCTACCTGACGGCCATGCAGAAGAGCCAGCTGCTGTCCGACGACCTGGTCAGCGGCGTGGAGATCCGCTGCGAGGAGAAAGGCAGCTGTCCGCCGGGCTGCCACCTCTGCCACCGGAACCACGGGGCCAACAGTCGGACCGGGGAACAACCGTCGCCCACGCCGGTTCTTCTGGAGGTCAGCCGAGTGGTTCCTCTCTACAGTCTGGTCCAAGAGAACGGCACCAAAGAGGTAAGAACGTGTGATCATAATAAAGCACGAGTTAAACAAGTTTTATTTGGATTATATAGCTTTGGAATTGTTAAAAAATGTACCTATATTTTCAATATCTGGGCGTTAATCAACATTACTGTTGGTTTTTGATACATGATTTGATACAGTTTATTTGAAAGAAGCGCTTTTTTTATCTTTTTAATGGGGTTCAGATGGTTTGGTTGGACTGTATGTGTGGTTGCACTGAAAGAGGTGAAACAATACTGTCAGAAATTAAAATCACTTTCAGGTTCAACTTGTAAACTCCAGATTCTTCTCACTTTCTCATTCAGAAAACATTTTTACTTTAAAAAAAAAACTCAGAACATTTAATAGTTATTATACTGAGAATCCTGTGTATTTCCTGTGGATCTATTTCTGTAAAGGTTTAATATTTATAATCCTGTCTGTACATTTTTTTTAAACAGTCTAGTTGTCCACCAGAAAAAATATACCACTCTATTTAAAATTGATAAAACCAATAAATAAATGAATAAAAAGTTTACATGTGTATTTACATTTACCTTTAAATGAAACGTTTAAAAAATAAGTAAATAAACAAACTCATCTTTCTTTATCTTTACATGATTTTAAATTCCTCAAAGTGATAGTAAAGTTTTATAGAGTAATGAGAAATATATTAAATAATAAGATTTATTTACCATTATTTGTGACTTGTATATACATATACATATATATATATATATATATATATATATATAATTATTTATCTTTGCCAGATTTTTAAGGAGTAGCAGATGTCAAATTTTACTGAATAACTGTTATATACTACAGCTTGAAAACAGCGACTACAGGACTAAACGTGATGGATGAATTGATGACGCGCGGTGACAACCCTTGAAGCTTGACCAATTGAGTCGGTGTGGTTTTGGTAAACAAGAATTTATCTCCAGAAAAACAAATGTTTACATTGGGCGGTGCTAAAGATCAATTCATGATGTTATTACTTAAATAAAAAGAGAGTTTTGTACAAACATACACTGATGATACAATAGAGTCACACATCTATTTAAGACACACTTAAATCAACACATTAGTTGAACTTTAAACAATGAAAATGTTGTCGAGACAACCTTTATTAGCACAAACATTTTGGCATAAGACACAACAGGGTTAGAGTTTGTTCTCAAAGTACAAAAATACGTAATCTCCGAAATCTCTGTGTGGTCCTCCATTGTAATCATTTAAGGCTTAAAACAGAGTTAGAAGTGAAGTCAGGCTCGGCTTAAGTGCTTCTCTGCCTCATTAAACCAAACCCTGGAGGCTTGTGGCTACTACTGGAAAATATTCATTCATGGCAAAAGATTATTGATCCCTTTTTTTTGATTTCCAGTTGAATAGGCTGAAGACTTGAGGTTCTAATGGGGGTCTTTTATTTGCCGTTGTTTTCTCTGGTGAAACAAGAATAGTTTGTGCAGGTTCTGCGTTCTCTATGTGTCAACTAATGATATTTTTTTAAGGATCAACAATTCTTATAATCATATTTAATTAATGTAAGATATAATCAGATCAGAGTAGTTTTCTTAAGTGGACTGAATTTACCCAGAAGGCTGTGTGCATGGGAGGAAAAACATTTTTATAATACACTAATTTAACCATGCTATGGTTAAATCTTCTAATATTTTTACCTGATGTCAAAAAGTTGGTGTCAAATTCACCTTTAAACCTTTTTAAAATATATAAATGGACCTTGTTTTTCTGGCGTGAGCTAGCAATGGTAAACTTGACAGATGCTGTTTAACTACTCTCAATTTTTCAATTTTGTTTACTTTTAATAATCCAAATATGAGCAAATATTTTCTCTAAATATTTTAAATTGAGTTTGTTTTGTTGTCAGGTGTATGCCTCATATTAAAGCTAATAATAATAATAATACTTAAAGACTAAAATTAAATTAACTTGCTTTAAGGTTATGAAGTGGACCAGAAACAATTAAACCGTGTGGAAACTTGCCTGCTTAAGACCTTGACTCCTGTGAAAGACTTGAAGTAGCTAGAACATGTGTTAATGTAAAATTAGAGGAACACTAAAGAATTTATTCTGATTAAATAAAAATTTAACAACTTGATTTGTCCCCATAGCCTCAGTCACATAAAATATCGACAACAAAAACATTATATGCACAAAAAGACAAACACAAAAACAGTACAATATTAAGAGCATAATTTGGAAAATCAAATAATAAAAATGACGTGGGATTTCCAGGCATGAAACAAATGTGCCAAATAAATTACCAGGAAAAGTATTGAGGGGTCGATGAGGCCTCATGATACAGATTCAGCTGCTGGATGTGTCTTAACTTTGAAAGGCCACTAGGTGGCACTAGTAAATGATTAATGAGTTTGTAGATCAGAGACGACTATTTTAATATAGAGAGTGATGAACAGCATCACACAACTGATGCCTCATCAATCCATCGGTACTAAAAAGTGTAAATTTGTATTATTAAACAATTCCAAACAAACTCAGCTATTTCTGTGCATCTATATATGAGTTTAAATAGTCCAAATTCTCAAAGGGGTAGTAAGGTATTAAAAATGTGATGGAAATACATTGAATAAAAAGATTTGTTGCCATTATTTTTAACTTGTATTGACAAAAATATATATTATTTAATAATGTATTTTTTAACTGTAAAGTGAGTTAGTAAGTAATTTATATTTATAGTGCGCTTTTCCAGACCAGGGTCACAAAGCGCTTAAACAATAAAACAATACCCAATAAAATATATACTTAAAAAGATTAACACACACAAGGCAAACAGGAGTGTCAGAGAATCATCATTTACAACAAACACATCTTTCTATACGTTTTAAAAAGGTACATATTCAGTAATATCGCACAAATACAACTGATCATAATGTACTGAAGCGGTGACGTTGTGGTTGTAGCTCCACCAGACGGCCTCTAGGGGGCGCGAGTGGGTCGAGTCTGAAACCCATCCACAGACGCACTGAAAAAAGATGACATCATGGTTTCACTCCCCTTGTGAGGGAAAGTGTATATAAGTGCGTGTGATATATAAGTATGTCTGTGTCTAAACAAGCACACGCAGCTGAATATAATATTAGCTCACCGGTCGTGTCGCTTTGTGCGGCGAAAGTTAATCATGTGATATTGCTTTTCCATAAGGTAATCTAGCAGAGAGCCCCGGCTTCACTGGGTGTCATGGCGTACATGGACGGTTCGGTCCTTTGCTTGGACAAATTGATTACCTCACATCTCCACGTTTTTTTTTTGGGGGGTGGGGGGGGGGTTTGTGCTTCACAAGACGTGTTGGGTGACTCACATCTACACGACACCACAGGGGTGGGCGACACTACCCATCAAACCCACCCCTCCCTCCACCCGCCAATCAACCATCTAATTACACGTCTGATATTTCTGATCCACACACACACACACACACTTGGAGATGTCCTGCTGGTCATAGCAAGCAACACATCCCCGCCAACAACAAAAAAAAAAGAAGAAGAAGAGGATGAACAATCAATACCAGACAGTCCCCAGTGGCCTTCATCAATAGCTAAATGTCTCCTTTCCCCCCTTCTTTCCTCCCTCTCTCTCCCCCCTTCATGCCGTGGTCTTCTGGGATGCGGAGTGAGATGTATGAGGAGGAGGAGGAGAAAAAAGGGGTTCGACTGCAGTGGACGGCTCTGGCTAAAACTCCTGGGAGGGAGCTCGAGGCGGGATTATTAGCTTCCTATTGATGTCATCGACCTCTTGAGGAGGGAAGGGAGTCCATCTCTCTATCTTTCTCTCTCTCTCTCTCTCTCTCTCTCTCTTTCTGCTCCTCCACGTCTGCCTTTTCTTTTTTTTTTTTTTTTGCTTTTTACTCCTCAAAATCTTGTCACAAATCCTCCCGGGTCCAGTTCCGACGTCGTACCGCGACTAAATTGTGGACAGAAGACGAGGAAAGATAATTTGGTTTATTTTCTTTGAACGTCACAGGAGGAATGTAATAAAACGTTATAAATAGAGGGACTAGAACTTCTCAGACTGATATTGTTTGATTTATACTTTTTATTTTCAATGACTATCTATATATCTATAAAGTATTTTATTAAAAAAAGAAAGGGTTATAATGTGATTTGCTGTATTAAATGTATATCTACGGTGGCCTTTTGTGTCCATAAAGGCACCTTTGAATAAAATAAAAAATAATTATCAAAACTAAAATAAATGAATAAAATAAAATATGATTAGTTGCTCATATTGATTGTAAAATAAATTATTAAATTAGTGTGTGATAACACTGATGAAAATAAAATAAGTATATTTATTATGATGATATAAAGAATACAAAATCTGTAAAAAGAAAACGATATGGAGAAAACATTGATGGTGAAAAATTATCTATATATAGACATATACTGTATGTCTATATATATATATATATATATATATATATATATATATATATATATATTGTATATACTGTATATATCTATCTAGATCTATATATATAATACAAAATTATATATATATTATATAAAAGCACTATGAAAAGTATTTAAAAAAACATAAAAAATAAAAGGCATAAAAGAGGAGAAAAAAAATATTCAAACAAAGATCCTTAGGAAAATATATGTAATAAAAAATGCATGATTAAGAAATAACATTAGGACCAGTGGTAAATAAATAATGTTATATTTAATATAAATTTCATTAAACATATATATAAGCACTACCAGAGAAAAATATATTTTAACTAAGATCTTTAGGAAAATAAATGTAAAAACAATGCATTATAAATAAAGGCCATTATATACATTTTATTAAAAAAAAAAAAATATATATATATATAATTTAAAAACACTACAAGAACAAAGATATTCAAACAAATTTTGTTGTGTAAAACTAGTAATAACGATTCAGAAACCTTTAAAAATGGCCAGTTTTCTAGTACAGTTTGTGTATATCTAAACATCTGGTTGAGGCTAAAACTCCAACATGATGTATTTCCTGAATGAAATGTCTGCTTTGGCTCGTCCTTAAATATCCTCAAATCGTGTTTTTCAGAGATAACAGCAGGCAAGAACCGGAGTGATTGAGAGAGATTTAAGATTTATGTTTATTTCTTTTTAGTAAGAAAAAAAAAAAAAGAAGGTTTATCGTTAAATCCGTTTTCTGTTGTGTTGGACTTGGTTCAGCCATCTGGCAGAGACTCAAACCATTACTAATACTCTTGGGGCATCCTTTGAAAATACTACACCAGTCAAATTCTCTGGGAAAGACTAGTTATTCTGAGAAGAGGAAAGTCTTCGCTCCAGCTGTGATAAGCGATAGAAGATGGATCGAGATAATCGGTAGAAATCAAAGAGGTTGTATAACTTAATACGAATTAAATACAAATTCTATTCATTCACTATCCACAACATTTTAAGTGTTCTTCAACAAATGGTTGTGTTATCGTGAGTACTATCATTTTCTTAAGTCAAACAAATAAAATAACCTTTAATTATCCACTCACAGATGTTTCTTAGTTACACGGAAAACATCTGATGAGATTATCGGAGCTCGATCTTGTCTGGACTCTTTGAAAATGTTGGTGATGAATGAAGGACCCGATGGATCTGTTCGCTGGTAATGGGCTGATGAAGCCTCGTGTGTCATCGTTTTCAGAACATGTCGCCATAAATGACTCTCCACAGATCCCTTCTAGCGACCAACTGCAGTGGGTCATGAGTTTCTGCTGGTATTAAAATATCTGTGGCTTTTCTTGGACTATTTTGTGTTTGAAAAGTAAACCCGTGGTACATAGCATTCCCAAGAGGTTGTAAAATGTGACATTGCGTGGCACTAATTGGAACATTTCGACCGCGAAAAGTCTTGAATATAACTTGCTTTTAATGCACACCAACATCAAATTGTTCTTTTCGACCGAAGCTCCCTGTTCCTGTCTTTGTCCGTCTCTCTCTGTATGCATGTCTTTCTCACGCACACCTTTGAGATTTGAGACTGTCCTTCTACTTGGCTGGGTCTATCAGAAAAGACAGCTGCCATGTTTCAAAAGCTTCCTCCGAGATGAGTTTCTTTTCCCTGACCCCGTACCACCTGAAGAATTCAGAGGGCTGCAGTCGCCCGAGTGGACTGAGAATATCACAGAACTGGACTTGATTTTGGATCTTAGGGAAGACTCATCAGTATGTGACTGTTTGTCCAAAACTCTCTTATATAAGAAAATGCCCCACTTTGTGTTTTCTGGAGATACATTATTTTTTACCATAACCACGCCCATTCTGCTTTGATTGGTTAAGCATCAACGTATGTCACCAGGTGTAATCAATCCCTGAAGTCTCTGCCTCCAAGAGACTAATTATTTACAAAGCGGGCATGATTTCAGCTGTCTGCCGGAGGACTGGGTATGGATCGAACATTTGTCATACTGGTACCGATACTGATACCGATACTGATACCGATACTGATACCGAAACTGATACCGATACTGATACCGATACTAATACCGATACTGATACCGATACTGATATAAATACCAATAATGATACCAATAATGATACCAATAATGATACCATTAATGATACCGATACCGATACTGATAACGATACTTTTACCGATACTCATACAGATACTGATACCAATACTGATACCGATACAGATACTGATACCAGTAATGATACTGATACTGATACCAATACTGAAACTAATATCGATACTGATCCCAATAATGATACCGATATCGATACTGATACCGATACTGATACCGATACTGATACCGATACTGATACCGATACTGATATAAATACCAATAATGATACCGATACCGATACCGATACTGATAACGATACTTTTACCGATACTCATACAGATACTGATACCGATACAGATACTGATACCAGTAATGATACTGATACTGATACCAATACCGGAACTAATATCGATACTGATCCCAATAATGATACCGATATCGATACTAATACCGATACTGATACTGATACTCATAATGGTACTGATTCTGATACTGATACTGATACTCATATTGGTACTGATTCTGATTCTGATTCTGATTCTGATACCAATAATGATACCGATGCCAATAATGATACTTGTTTTTTTAAAATACCTCACTGAGATTCATTTGTTTTGTAGTGCCGTCCTACAAGCCTAATGAGGCTTGAAATAACCTTTTTAAAATGAAGCCTAAATACTTCATCTTAAAGCAACAGTTCCTTAAAACATCAAATCCATTAAGATAAAAACTACAATTTCAGAACAGAAGATACGAAGTAACTTGATTCCGACACATTATTTTGGCCAATCAGGACACAGAACACAGCACTTTGATTATCGCTGAGCCAATAAGAATACAAAACATGGAGAACAGATTCATACAGTAGAATTTAGATGTAGAATCATAGACGTAAATAGTTAAGTTTATTAAAAAAAAAGAGTTTCTTTTAAGTCTGCAAAACAGTGAGATCGCAAAGGGAAAAAATCGTCAATATGGCGAGGAACTACTACTTTTAATATTTGTCAGTTTGGACGCAAACCTGACCCGGATTAATCAGAATGATGTATTCTTTCCATTGTGCCTGGAGCTCACATACTCGTTCGCCTCTTCCCCACAACGTTGTACAGACTGTGCAACAAGTCAAGCCCATCCAACTCCAGACTGATAGAAGGGGCCAGGACGGAATGAAGAGATGTTTTTACAAACATAAAATTGGACATGGCAAAGAAAGAGAGGAGAAGTACCGCAGAAGCAGATGATCGCCTCTGGTTGTAACTTCTAGTACAGACAAGGTTTAAGATTACAAGGTTTCTTTTCCTGTTGGAACGATACGTTCTGGAAGCCCAACTGCACTCGCATAAAAACAGTTGAATATTTTATCCTCTGTCAACCCTCTGTACTTGGAAGATGGTGTCATGGAAGTCTTTACACTCGCTTTTTACATGGAAACAATAGCATTTTCCTCCAGCAAAACACTGACTATTAACCCAGAACTAAGCATGTTTTGCATTGATATTTGTGTTATTTGGAATCAGCTCAAATCGCTTCTGATCAATTTCAATGGCAGTTCAAATTGTTTCAAAATATAAGCATAGAAAATTATTATTTAAACATTCTGACATTATGGGTATCTTTGTTAATTCAACTTCTTTTTAACCTATAAAAAACCTTAAATTGAATAGTTAACAATTGTAAATAAAAATGTTTTGATCCCAATAATTAATGTATTAATCCAGTATTGTATCTTGAATAAAAAAAATGTATATACAATACCTGTTTGGCAGTTTTACGAGCCACCCAAACAGGCAAGTTAACATTTCAATGTTTTATTGGTACTTTTTTTTATTAACTATTGAGTCTGTAGAGGTTAATCTTATAACCCTGTGACATATAATAGTTAACAGATTATGATTTAGGCTTAAAAAAATATGGGATTTTCCAAGATAAAACAAAGAGTGCTATCTGGCGTATTCTGAAGATAAAGACAAAGCTTCATGAAGCTTTACAAATAACTATTACTTACTTACTTACTTATCACTAATAATAGTCTAATTTGTGACACAAACGGAAGGACATTTTTTCCTAAAAAAGTTAACTTAGCTCATCAAAGCAGTTAATCTAAGGTAAAATTGATCTTTTACGCTATTTTGGATTGAACATGAAAACATGCGACCTAAAGTATAATGTTGGTATATTTTATGATATGGACTTTTATCACTACAGTATACAACTTCCATTTATTGCTAGGTTTAGAACAATTACATTTTATTTATTATGTATTTTTTATATTCAATTCTCAGGCAGGAATTAATAATTTCCCCAGCATCCATGATCATAGCAACTATAGCCTTAACTTACAGTTTGTAAACTAGCATGGATGTATTTATCTGCAAAAGCAATGACCTCATTCTGATTTAATTTACCATACCATGTTTCAAATTATATTATAGAGTTGAAAAAAATGTATTACTACATAGAGCTGAAATATTTCAGTTCTTGTGGTGTTCGCTCGGTGGTCGACAAACACACCCCCAGCTGTTGTCTCAGGTGTTTGCCTTGGTTTTCCCACACTTTCAGAACACTCATTATCTTTTAAAGCTTTTGTTCCTTCCTTCGTTCATTCTTTGAAGTCACTCTCAAATAAGATGTATCATCGTAGTGCGATTAAACTTTCACCACGTGCCCTCATTTAGAGACTTTCTAGGAAATTATCCCAAATAGATCTGTTTCTTATGTTGCACTTCTTCGAGTGGTTTCCCACAGAACTGCTTCCTGCTGTTCCCAATGGCCCGTCTGTAGTTTGAACCTGAAGGGATTACCACAGATGCAAAGAGTTTGTAGGACTTCTACTTTTAAAGACACACTTCGAGCATCTGCATCTGATCCAACTCACTTATGCTAACTTGCAGGCCACCTATTAATCCAATGAAGACTGAAGTAACTCACACTTAACATTGTCTGACGTTAATTTCTTCAAGTTAATGTTTTAAAGACTTAATACTTCATTTTTTTTGTAATAGTTTTTCCTTTTTTATCGTGATTTATTCAATCCAATATATGAATATTATATTATTGTTATGATGAGAATGAAGATGAAAGTGATGACAAAAGGGATGAGGATGATAAAGATGAAAATGGTTAAGGAGATTAAAATGAGGATAATGAAGATGATAGTGATGATGGTGCTGGTGATGAAGGGGATAATGATGGGGATGAAGGTGATGGTGATGACGATGAAGATGAAATGCAGATGGTGGGGACAATGAAAAAGGTGCGGATGATGAAGATGGTGTGGATGATGAAGATGAGGAAGGTGGTGAGGATAATGAAGATGGTGAGGATGATGAAAATGGTAAGGATAATGAAGATGACGGTGAGGATGTTGAAGATGGTGAGGATGATGAAGATGGTGAGGATAATGAAGATGACGGTGAGGATGTTGAAGATGGTGAGGATAATGAAGATGGTGAGGATGATGAAGATGATAAAGATCATGAGGATAATGAAGATGATGGTGAGGATGTTGAAGATGGTGAGGATAATGAAGATGACGGTGAGGATGTTGAAGATGGTGAGGATAATGAGGATAATGAAGATGATGTAGATGATGAAGATGATAAAGATCATGAGGATAATGAAGATGATGGTGAGGATGTTGAAGATGGTGCGGAAGATGAAGATGGTAAAGATTGTGCAGATGATGAAGATGGTGAGCATAATGAAGATGATGAAGACTGTGAGGATGATTATGATGATGAAGATGATTCGGGTTATGGTGGTCAGGATGATGAAGATGATGAGAGTGATAAAAATCATGAGGATAATGAAGATGATGGTGCGGATGTTGAAGATGGTAAAGATTGTGCATATGATGAAGATGGTGAGCATAATGAAGATGAAAGAAGATTGTGAGGAGGATCTAGATGATCAAGATGTTTTGGATTATGGTGGTGAGGAAGGTGAAGATGATGAAGCTGGTCAGGATGATGAAGATGATGAGGATGGTGAGCATGATGACGATAAAATCTCTGTACAATTGTTGACACCAAGAAGAGATATTCCTTAGCTTTTCTTAAACATCTGACATGTTTATAATTCACCATATCGACATAAACAAAAATCTATTTTAATTTGAGACAACCATCCGTCCGGCCACATAGAACGACTCGGCAGGCCATGTTCGGCCCCCGAGCCATTAGTGTAAATGCAACTGATTTAGATTTTGACAGCCTCCTGAGATTTATGGATCTGGGGTGCGGTGTCGTCTATACTCAGATATGATCGGAATAACTTTCTTTTGTCATCCTCGGATATTATCGTAAATTAGCGGCAGCTATCTAGTGAACGTCCGTCAGTCTTATCTCTGTGAAAGACCTTTCCAGGAAGTCTGAGCCGCGGTGTAGCCATTAACGGGCGTCCAATATATTTAGTCTGGTGACACCTGGGTCATATAAAAGAGTGGGAGACTTATTGCTGCGTGAGTTAAGAGAGAATTATTTGTGTACTGTAGTCAGTTTTCCTAACAGGTCCCATAATGGGCTTCTTGATTTAATTCCAAATAGATTCCTTCAAAGATCAGATGAATAAATCCACGTGCAGAGTTTGCCAATGGCCGTTCATGGCTCGTGTAAATTCAAAAAAACCAAACATACCGGTGATGACTCAAAAAGTCGGAGTGCTCTCTAACATGAGGTCAACATGATTGGCTTAACGCTTGTATATCACGCAGAATTATATGTTATTTTTCTTACAGGAAGTAAAATCCAAAGAAGATGCAATAAATACAAATAAAAAGATAACGAATGACAAGCTACAGTATAAATAACATTTACTAAACCACTCCTTTTCTCCCCCATTATAAACCTCTTAATCCAATGTCTGATGTGTGCCACGAAAATATTTATGTTTCGTTTTGATATGATTTATTTAATCACGGGTTCTTACGATGGTGATGATGATGATGATGATGATGATGACCATGACCATGACCATGACCATGACCATGACCATGACCATGACCATGACCATGACCATGACCATGACCATGACCATGACCATGACCATGACCATGACCATGATGATGAAGATAATAAAGATCTTTAAGATGCTGAACATAATGATGATGAAGATCAAAATGAAGATGAATCAGATGAAGATCAAGATGGGGATGATGAAGATGACGATGATGATGATTGAGATGCTGGAGATGATTGGGATGAGGATAAAGATGGTGATGAAGACAATGATGAAGGAGATGGAGGTGATTATGTTGAATATGATAAAGATAGGGATTATGGTGATGATAAAGCGGATAAAGAAGATGGAGATTAGGCAAATAAAGATGGTGATGAAGGTGATGCTGAGGATGATGAGGATGAAATGAAGATGGTGATGAAGAACATGATTAAGATGAAGACAATGATAAAGGAGATGAAGATGATGATGATGATGATGATGATGAAGATTATGCAGATAAATGATGATGAAGGTAAGGATATTAAATATGTGGATCGGGATGATGATGAGGGTAAGGCAGATGAAGATAATGATGAAGGTGAAGATGATGAATAAGCAGATAAAGATGATAATGAAGGTGGGGATAGTCATGAAGACGATGATGAAGATGAAGACAATGATGAAGATGATGAAGGTGAGGATGTTGACGATGGTAAATATGGGGACGGTGATGATGATGAAGATAAGGCAGATGAAGATGATGATTAAGCAGATAAAGATAATGATGAAGGTGAGGATGGTCATGAAGATGATGATGAAGATAAAGACAATGATGAAGATGATGAAGGTGAGGAGGTTGATGATGATGAAGATTAAGCAGATAAAGCTGATGAAGGTGATAGTGGTGATGAAGACAATGATGAAGAAGATGAAGATGAAGATGAGAATTTTGATGATTGTAAATATGGTTACTGTGATCATGGTGAAGATGAGGCAGATTAAGATTATTATTATGAAGATACAGAAGATTAAGACAGATGAAGACAATGGTGAAGATGATGAAGGTGAGGATGTTGATTAAGCAGACAAGATGACGATGAAGGGAGGATACTGACGATGGTAAATATGGGGACGGTGATGATGATAAAGATAAGGCAGATTAAGATAATGATGAAGATGAAGATGATTAAGCAGATAAAGATGATGATGAAGGTGAGGATGGACATTAAGATGAAGACAATGGTGATGAAGATGAAGGTGAGGATGTTGATGAAGATTAAGACAGATGAAGATAATGATGACGAAGATGAAGGGGAGGAATTTGATGATGGTAAATATGTCGATGATGATGTTGAAGATGAAGCAGATTAAGAAAATGATGAAGATGAAGATGATGATTAAGCAGATAAAGATGATGATGAAGGTGAGGATGGACATGAAGATGAAGACAATGGTGACGAAGATGAAGGTGAGGATGTTGATGAAGATTAAGACAGATGAAGATAATGATGAAGAAGATGAAGGGGAGGATTTTGATGATGGTAAATATGTCGACGATGATGATGATGAAGATGAGGCAGATTAAGAAAATTATGAAGATGATGATGATGATTAAGCAGATAAAGATGATGATGAAGGTGAGGATGGACATGAAGACGAAGACAATGGTGAAGAAGATGATGATTAAGCAGGTAAAGATGATGATGAAGGTGAGTTTGGACATGAAGACGAAGACAATGGTGAAGAAGATGAAGGTGAGGATGATGGATGAAGATTAAGACAGATGAAGATAAAGATGAAGAAGATGATGATTACGAGGTAAAGATGATGATGAAGATTAAGACAGATGAAGATAAAGATGAAGAAGATGATGATTACGAGGTAAAGATGATGGATGAAGATTAAGACAGATGAAGATAAAGATGAAGAAGATGATGATGAAGATGAGGATGATGGATGAAGATTAAGACAGATGAAGATAAAGATGAAGAAGATGATGATGAAGATGAGGATGATGGATGAAGATTAAGACAGATGAAGATAAAGATGAAGAAGATGATGATGAAGATGAGGATGATGGATGAAGATTAAGACAGATGAAGATAAAGATGAAGAAGATGATGATGAAGATGAGGATGATGGATGAAGATTAAGACAGATGAAGATAAAGATGAAGAAGATGATGATGAAGATGAGGATGATGGATGAAGATTAAGACAGATGAAGATAAAGATGAAGAAGATGATGATTATGAGGTAAAGATGATGATGAAGATGAGGATAATGGATGAAGATAAAGATGAAGAAGATGATGATTACGAGGTAAAGATGATGATGAAGATGAGGATGATGGATGAAGATTAAGACAGATGAAGATAAAGATGAAGAAGATGATGATTACGCAGGTAAAGATGATAATCAAATCAAAATAATATCAGGGTCTCACGGTGACATCTAGTTATTTTCTTCTAGTCAAGAAAACTGATGCATTAAATGATTTCCTTGTTTGCGTCAAACTGCATGGTTAAACCACTTACTTACTAAATCGACGTCAAAACGTACTTAATTCCCACATGTCATGACGTACGATGACGTAAGAAACAGACGTCGTAACTAACCTCTCCGTGAACCGACCAGTGTTTCTGAGAACTTCCAAAATCTCTCGCCCTGATAGCATTTCTAGAATCAGCCCTGTGGTTCCCGAGCTAACACCATTAGCTCTGAATGATCGGAATGGCCACAACCACACAGACAAACACAGACACACAAACACTTGTGTTTTCGCCATTGATGGTGTTCTGTGTGTGCTGACTTCAGCCTCTTCACCACCACGGGTGATCATCTTATAAATCAATAGCGCGGGCCAGCTGGCCAGTGTTTTCCTTTATTAGCCTCGGAAGACGGACAGTAATGTGGTCAACTTGGACTAGACAAACAGACGAATACAGGGGAGAGGTCACAGTGACCCGCCTGGCCTCCAAATAAGTCACGACGGGATCCGACGAGAGTGAAAAGTCCAAATAGTGTCCCGGGTGCCAGAGAGTCTACAGTATCGAAAGTGACGTCAGGGATGAGAATTTTTAGCTGCCGGGCTCGATGCCGATGTCGTGCAGACTCGTCGTTGGCTGATGCCGATGAAGATGATTACATTTCAGCTCGATTTACCAACTATCAATAAGGTCAATAGAGATGAATCGTGGCATATTTGTGAAATAGAAGAAGAACACTGTCAGAGTCAATAGAAATGTTCCGGAAAGTAAAAAAAAATAATAATAAATACTCGTCTGAGACGATGCATCTGGTTCGTCGAACACTTCCTGTTTTGTCAAAATCCATAATAGATCGATAGTGTTCTCGGAAGTTAATCAGTAATCGATGGAGCATCCTGGGTCATTCTAGGATATCTGCACCGTTTAGCATTTAGCATTTAGCATTTAGATGATATAGAAACATGGTTTCAAGTTCTGGCATACATTCATATATTTTAATATATTTATAAATAGCAGATAAATTCAACTTTTCAACCTTGAAAAACACACAAGGAGTCCACTATTTCAGACACAGCAATCATTTTTTCCAAAACACTAAATGTTTTCCTTTCACAAGCTAGTTATCTTAGTTGAGGTTTGAAAAACAGAGACACACATCTCAAAAATATTTAGTTTGAGGTTTGAGAGTAACGTTTGTGCTCAGATAGTAAGTAGAACATTCAGTTTTAAGTGTAATTTACTATGCAATAGAAATATTTAAAGTTTTGGTTGGTGTCGAGATGTGATGAAAAGTAGTAGTAGTATGGTATAAAATGAAAAATAGCAAAATAATTATGTCAAATTGTGTAGGAACTTGACCTTAGCTCCTGCATTGGTTTGAGTGATGTCATCTGCTGTTTTTGATGTTAAAGAAACAGTGTCTTTGTAATAACTAAAATATTAAGCTTTGCTGGTTTGTAGAGCTAAGGAATGTTTTTTTTTAATTAATTTATTATTATTTAAAAACTAAATCAAAAATAGAAATGATAATACAAAGATATAATTAATGTGATAATTTTGATTAATACAATATTGGTTTTCGTTACTTTCCTGGATATTTTCTTGGCAAAAATGTCTAATAAGCGAAGGACATTATATTTCCAATGACATTAAAGTACACAAAAAAATGGGATCTTTATTAATTCATATAAATCAGAGTGGACTTTACATAATAACAATGAGTGTCTGCCAATAACTGAATTTACCAAATTGGAATAATTTATTAATACTTTTTTTTAATTATATAAAATCAACTGAAAACCACTCAGTAGAATTCAATTATATTCATTAGGAATATCAAAAGAGCAGACAACTGATACACTCAACTCATTGGAAGTTTCCGATTTGAACCATCGTAACAAGTATTTTAGGAACACAAAAATAACAAGATTTAATATAAAATGTAGTGGCGACCAATCAGCTGTCATTAAGGATGGCCGTCTTGCAGAAATTCATCATGGGATTTCACTGTTTTGATGGCACCTTAAGTAAGGTGGTGAATTATTTAGTACTTTTAGTTTAATGTTTGTTTGAATTTTAGGGCTGTTTCAATAATATAAATTAAAGATAATTAATATATACTACACTAATATAAAAGGATTGACTTGGTCCAAATATTGTTATGTATATATTTATAAATTTAAATCCATTAAACATTTACCCTTTATTTTAATTTAGTAAATCTTAGTTATTTGATACTTTTTTGGCGATGTAAATCATCATGTGCTGTTGCTAAATTTTTTTACTTTGTTTTTTTGTATTTAAGTTTAGTAAATATATTCAATACCATCACTCAAAACTGTACAATAATTCCATTTAATCATATTTTGTGTTACTTTTTTAAAAGTACAGTTCAGGATATTCATTTCAAACAAATATCTTTTTACGATTTATGCTCTTGTGACACAACAGACGTTGGTTTTAAATCCAATGCCATACAGATAAATGTATGATTTCCTCAATCTTGGGAAAATAAAGGAATATCTTCCTCTTGGATCCCAGAATATGGATTCTCAGAGTCTTCATATTCATTTTACCTCCCATGCTCCTCAACCCAAACCCAGCCTCATTCTCTAAACCACAATTAGATTCCCTGTTTACCCAGCAGAGACTGGCATGCATTACTCTTCAAACATAAACATGGTGGTAATCGCTTTGTCTATTTTTCACATGTGCAGCCATGCAGTCAAGCTCTCACAGCCATATGGGGGTTTTTCTAGAAGGATGGTGGCGGTAAATGCAAGACAGTCCTGCGGTCTTCTATCTCTGGGTCCTAGCAACTGAGGTCATTCCTCTTATTTGTCTAGTCTGTGTGCATGTGTGGACCCTCGGTCCAGGTTTTTTTTTTCTTTTTTTCTTCTTGTTGCCTTTGTCTGTGGTGCGCTTCCCATCAACACAATGTGGCAGACCCCCTGCTGCTGCTGTTCTCTAGCAGCGACATGGGTTCAGACAAGGGGGAGAAATGTAATAACTTCTCCCCTCTTTGCTTTGCTAGGGGGTTATTATATGACCATGGATTACAGTGCTTGTCTACCAGCATCAACCCCAGGACAAACTGCATGGTTAGTCGACTCATTTATAGGGGATTGTATTGTAGGACAATTGATGGGAAAGCCGTGGAGTTTTCGGCTGTTAGACGCGGGTAATGCGATGTGTTGTACGGTGTCACTTCAGTTGACGTCCTGGAGATCAGGAGACAGAGCCAGGACATTAAAAAGAATTACATCTGCATTAAACTACTGAGCATACCTCACTGATCTAGAATCTATCCCTGATTTCTCAAATTGAACCTCAACATGCGTTCCAAATTCAAGGTACTTTACCCTTAATCCATGGAGTATCCTTGATTGTTCCACTGGATCCAGGATCATCTTCGTGGCCCGGGACTTTGCAACCCCTGTTCTCTCCCATCAGTCTACATTGAGGCTGGTTTTGCTTGAGGTTTCTGCCTCTATGGCTCAATGTGATTGACTGGGACCTGTTTTTTCTTTACTCTTATATAGGGTCATGTGAACTGTGTCCTGGGATGAGTGTTAGGAACTGGCACTTTAAATATGATGAACTAGAAAAGAGTCATCATGACGTGGACAACTCTTCATGCCACTGTAACAGTATTCATTTATCGATCTTAACTGACTAACCTCCAGAATACTCTGTAAATACTTACCAAAATCTAAGAGTGTATGAGTATCTTCAGGCCTAAACTGGAGCTCTAGAGCCCTCTGAATATGTGTAAATGCAACAACCAATACTGTGGTTTTGTTTCTCATTAAAATCGGTGGAGTCCATTTACAAAGTTTTGTTGATTATTGAGTTTAAAGGTCAACTAAGGTCAAACTCCAACTCTCCTGACTTAGATAGATAGATAGATAGATAGATAGATAGATAGATAGATAGATAGATAGATAGATAGATAGATAGATAGATAGATAGATAGATAGATAGATAGATAGATAGATAGATAGATAGATAGATAGATAGATAGATAGATAGATAGATAGATAGATAGATAGATAGATAGATAGATAGATAGATAGATAGATAGATAGATAGATAGATAGATAGATAGATAGATAGATAGATAGATAGATAGATAGATAGATAGATAGATAGATAGATAGATAGATAGATAGATAGATAGATAGATAGATAGATAGATAGATAGATAGATAGATAGATAGATAGATAGATAGATAGATAGATAGATAGATAGATAGATAGATAGATAGATAGATAGATAGATAGATAGATAGATAGATAGATAGATAGATAGATAGATAGATAGATAGATAGATAGATAGATAGATAGATAGATAGATAGATAGATAGATAGATAGATAGATAGATAGATAGATAGATAGATAGATAGATAGATAGATAGATAGATAGATAGATAGATAGATAGATAGATAGATAGATAGATAGATAGATAGATAGATAGATAGATAGATAGATAGATAGATAGATAGATAGATAGATAGATAGATAGATAGATAGATAGATAGATAGATAGATAGATAGATAGATAGATAGATAGATAGATAGATAGATAGATAGATAGATAGATAGATAGATAGATAGATAGATAGATAGATAGATAGATAGATAGATAGATAGATAGATAGATAGATAGATAGATAGATAGATAGATAGATAGATAGATAGATAGATAGATAGATAGATAGATAGATAGATAGATAGATAGATAGATAGATAGATAGATAGATAGATAGATAGATAGATAGATAGATAGATAGATAGATAGATAGATAGATAGATAGATAGATAGATAGATAGATAGATAGATAGATAGATAGATAGATAGATAGATAGATAGATAGATAGATAGATAGATAGATAGATAGATAGATAGATAGATAGATAGATAGATAGATAGATAGATAGATAGATAGATAGATAGATAGATAGATAGATAGATAGATAGATAGATAGATAGATAGATAGATAGATAGATAGATAGATAGATAGATAGATAGATAGATAGATAGATAGATAGATAGATAGATAGATAGATAGATAGATAGATAGATAGATAGATAGATAGATAGATAGATAGATAGATAGATAGATAGATAGATAGATAGATAGATAGATAGATAGATAGATAGATAGATAGATAGATAGATAGATAGATAGATAGATAGATAGATAGATAGATAGATAGATAGATAGATAGATAGATAGATAGATAGATAGATAGATAGATAGATAGATAGATAGATAGATAGATAGATAGATAGATAGATAGATAGATAGATAGATAGATAGATAGATAGATAGATAGATAGATAGATAGATAGATAGATAGATAGATAGATAGATAGATAGATAGATAGATAGATAGATAGATAGATAGATAGATAGATAGATAGATAGATAGATAGATAGATAGATAGATAGATAGATAGATAGATAGATAGATAGATAGATAGATAGATAGATAGATAGATAGATAGATAGATAGATAGATAGATAGATAGATAGATAGATAGATAGATAGATAGATAGATAGATAGATAGATAGATAGATAGATAGATAGATAGATAGATAGATAGATAGATAGATAGATAGATAGATAGATAGATAGATAGATAGATAGATAGATAGATAGATAGATAGATAGATAGATAGATAGATAGATAGATAGATAGATAGATAGATAGATAGATAGATAGATAGATAGATAGATAGATAGATAGATAGATAGATAGATAGATAGATAGATAGATAGATAGATAGATAGATAGATAGATAGATAGATAGATAGATAGATAGATAGATAGATAGATAGATAGATAGATAGATAGATAGATACTTTATTCATCTCCTTCACAAGTTAGTCACATGTTTCAAAAGGTTAAATTCTTCCTCTCCAAAATGCAGTAAGTCCTTCATCATGACCATGTTTTGAACTTATTACTTTATAAAGTTCTCCCCTGAAATCTGAAATCTTGGTGAACGAGAGGTTACGAGAGTGGAGTCCATTATGACATAATAATGGCTTTACTCCTCCAGCCAGCTGTAATCTCGCCCCGCTTTGTTTATAAATTGGAAATTTCCAGGATTGATGACGCGCAGTGACAAACCTCAATGTTTGACTAATCACAGCACAGTGGGTGTGGTTATGATAAACAAGATTTTATCGCCAGAAAAACAAAGTGTTTTCAGTGGGCGGGGCTTAAGATCCTTTTCCAATGTAAATATTTCAATGAAAAGACGATAATACAATAAAGTCCAACATCTATTTGAGACACACTTAAATCAACAGTCGCCCATGGAAGTGGGACTGAATGGTATTGTGTCTTTTGCAACACTCCCACAACACAAATTCATTTATTAAATTTAAATTTCATCAAATTCAAAGTCAAGAAATGTTAACATGTAGAAAGCCAAAATTGTGAAATTGTTTCGGCTAAATTTAGCCACCACGTAAAACGAGAAATGGCCCAAGAATTCAACGAGAGACTGGTTATTATATTCTGTTCAAAACAATGGCTATTGTGAATATTAATTCAAGTTGGACCAGATTTTTATTTTGGCCTGTTGTGTGCAACCACCATTTACCAAAAAAAAACAGAGCTTGGAAATTGACTGAGACATCAGAATGTGTTTGGATGTGGCAGTCGAAAGACTATTTATAACCTCTTCGATATGGCTCCTGCTGTTTCTTGTCAAAAACCATCATTCTTCAGGGTTCCAGCGGCCTCTCTCTCGTCCCGCCTGTGATCAAGCTAAGTTTTCTGTATGCAACATCGCCGCCAAACCCGTGAGGGCACATAAATAACTGAGTGTTCCATTGATCCGTCGTGTGACAGGGGGAGCCAGAGTGCTTGCAAACTCCCTTGAACTCCCTCTCTCTCCGAGCGTGCCTGCGCCTTTAAGGAAAAGCCCTGACATTATATTTTATTGCTTTGACGGTTCTATTGGCGTTTTCCTGCCTTTTAGAGGATGACTGAGCTTCTGTCTTTGATTTTCCTTTCACCCGTTAATGAAGCAGCCCGGCGAGATGTGAGGAGATGATGTCATCTTTTCACATCTTCAACGCCCCCCCCCCCCCACCACCCCGCCTCCTTCCACGCGCCGTATAGACGGCATCGACGCCGTCACACAAACATTGAAAGAAGGAGGGTGGGGTAGAGAGTCCCGGGTATCACACCCCCCCATCCCCCTCGACCGCCCATCATAACAGCACATCTGCGTGAAGATGTTAGTGTTCCTGCCTTTGCGGTAATTGGGAAAGGTGGGTATGAAAAGGTCACTCTTTGTGTGCGAGGGGTGGGAGTCGCCGACTTCTATCTCCCAGGTCGAGGATATGCGAGTGTTTCCCTCCAAGCAGATGTTTATGGGATTTTTTTTTGTTGTAATTATGGTGCATTAATAAAGTGTAAGGTGAGCGAATGCAAAGTGGACGATGGTGTGTGTGTGTGTGTGGATCTGGGATGGAGAAGGTGGGAGATGTTGGGTGGGGGAGGAGGCGATGGTGGTGAGGCGATGAGGATGAGAAGCACATGTTCCGAGAGATAATTGCGTTTCTCTCACCTGTTACCCTTCACAGGCCTTCAAGAGTGCCACAATGAGCTCATACTGGTGTGCGGGGAAGGGCGATGTCATTGATAACTGGTGTCGCTGTGACCTGAGTGCCTTCAGCCGAGATGGCCTGCCTAACTGCAGCCCCCTCAGGAAGCCCATGTAAGTGTGACGGCGGAAGGCGTTCACCGCGCACCACAGAGATTCCAACCGAACTGATCCACACATTTGTCTGCTTAGGTCGACACAACCCCTTCGATGGTTTCATAACTTGCCTGCATGCTCTTATGCACGGCGCCCCAACTTTACGCCGGGGTTTTATGAGTATATGCTCCCACTACAGTAGTCGTAATGGTAGCCCGAGACCCTTTAAGCAGAGGATTGGGCAGGACCTGAAAGAGTAGAGTGACAATGAGAGTATGCATTTAACAGTATTATAATATTTACAATCAACAGTTTCTATAACCAATTGACTCTCATTGGGCTGTTGATAACCTTAAGACTTTCTAGTGGATTACAGCGGTAAAATGACTCTTTAAAATATTTTTAAATCCTTTAAACCTTTAAAAGTTATAATGGAAAGAACTTTACTGTCACACATCTCTTTTATGACGGATACGAGCAGAAGTTTTAGACCGGCCAATCATTCGTCCAACACTGTTGCTGAAAATATAAATGTGGCTTAAACTTCACTCATTTTCTACTCGCACTCATGTTGACTTTTTTAAATTTAGGTTAGGTTAGGTAGAACTTTATTGATCCCTCAGGAGGTCTGCTTCGGGAAATTGTTTGTTTCCAATTAGAACACAGCAATACAGCAATTATTCATAAAAATAAAATAAGAACAAGAACAAAGAGAAATAAAGAGAAAGAACAAGATGATACAATCTAAGTCTAAAGATAAAGAATATAGATCAAAGAAAAGTAACAAAGACGTAAAGAAATTTTAGACGATGTTGTTTTCTGTTTGTGTAGCCTTTTAGCTTAAAAATATAAACCTCATATTTTCCGAACAATTCCTCATGTTGAGGCTTCAATACAAGAGGGACGTTACAGACGAGCAGTATGGAGGTATTTGGATGTTTTGAACTGTGTCTTTTCTGGAAGAAGAAAAGTGACCACACAGTGGTTCACGACAGTTATATTGACATACATTTCTAACCATAAAAGGAATAGGAATAAATTACTTGGAAATCCCTTGGTCGACATGAGTAGACATATGTGAACTATTCCTTTAAGTAAACAAGGACTTTATTAAACAGTAACATTTCTACTTTACTTTTAATAACAACAACTGATACATCATATACAAAAAAGCCACAAAATAAGTTTGATGGAGATTAATGTTCATGTTGTTGACCTTAAAGATGTCAGTGTTTAGGATAAGATAAGGGACAGAGATGATGCATGTCGACAATAAGAGTTGAAATGATTTTTAAGTGAAGGAATGTGTTGGTTTAAGAACAAAACACAGGGATTATTTGGATAATATGTGCAACAAAAAAACAAAAAGAATATTAAACTCCTACTTCCTTTTGGTAAAAACACATTTATTACACCCTGATCTGTGGATGTTTAAAGGGTTTCAGGGGTGATATGTAAAACAGCAGGGTAGGTATAAATCATCAATTAAAATTAGGAATTATTTTATTTATCAATCATGAGTTTTGATTAAAAATACATTTAAATGTCAAATAAATTCTATAGGTTTTATTTATATGTTTAAGATTTTGGACATTTGGAAATCGTCCATGAGATTATATGACTTAATTAAACCATTACGTTGAAGGAAAACTGCTGGTTGTGCTGGAGGATTGCACGTTTAGTTCTTTTTTTTGGGTCTTTTCTAAAGGAGAAAGATAACCTGCTCCTCACATGCAAGCACAAAAGACACTGCTTTAGGGCAGGAGAAATGGAAATCGAGCTCTTTTATGTCTTTTGAGGGATCAAATTAGGAACACTGCTGGTAAACAGGTGACAAAGGAATGTTATTTACCGTTGTTCTCCACTTACTATCAATCTAATATTATTCAAACTAAAAGGTAGCGATTCACTGATTCATTAAAAAAAAAAGGAACATTTGTGAATAAACATTATTTTGTATACTAATTTCATCTTCAACTTTCCACTGCCGTCCAATAGCTTGCACCTCGCTCCTTACCTGGAGCCCTCGAGCACAATGGTGGCTCTGGAGTGGACGGACGTGGAGCCTGTGATTGGATGCAAAGTGTCGGACTACGTCATCCAGCATAAACGAGTGGAGGATCCCTCGGAGGCCGAGGTCTACACAGGTAGAGAAAGAATGGCTTATTTGTGATTTGGAAATTCCCAACCTCGGGCTGACGAGGCAAGCTTGGTTAATGGATTTGTATATTCCTATTTTTTTATAATGAGCTGCAACCTTCATTTTAAAGATTCTTCATACCACCCTCAGTTTCTTCATCTCCTACAGTTTTTCTAGTCATCTGTCTTGTCAGGCATTCGTTAGTGAGCCGCACAGCAAGAAAAAACACTTAAAAGTGATGTACTATTGACTACTATTACTGTCTAAAACTATTTATTTTGAAAGAATATAGTATTATTTTCTAAAGTAACATTTGTCTATAACTACTGACACGTCAACACTCTTGTGACAGTAAAATTTACTTAAAAAATACACTTGTAAACTAGAAAAAATCTGATGCTGTTATTATCTGAAGGTCAGTCTGTGTATATAATGTCAACGTTATACCAGTCCCCGGTGCATAAAAGGTTTGGGGACCTCTGGTCTAAACCATACATTGGTAAAGGTTTCAAAACTATCTTTTTTTTTTACTCTTACTGTTACTCTTCTGAGAAACACACCGACCACCCATTCCACCATGCCTGCACTCTCTTCTTCACTCCCTTAATTTCTAGTCAGGTCTAGAGTCAAATGTGTATCTATGTCTATCTTCAGATATTGTTGACATAGAAGGGCTAATAGGAAAGGAAGGAACATGGCTTAGTGATGTCAACAATTAAACAGAGACTTACAAAATATTTTTTGGAAGTGAAATGATGTGCTGCTATAAAAAAAAAATCATACTTAGAATTTTCATGTTCTATCCTAGCTTAAAAAATAAAAATATATATATCATTAAAGGTTTAAAATGAGACTTCTCACTTGCATACTTAAAAAGAATTGACAATAAATATAATATATATTCAAATATTGCAAAAAGAGCCAAAAACCAACAGTATGATATTAATATTACAGTCTAATAAAAAAAAATAAAAAAAAACAGGATAAAATGAAAATTGCATACAAATAATGGTACATTTTCAGAAAAAATGGAGTATTAAATTAAAAAATTACATATCAAAGTGTGTGACTGTATCTGATGAGAAATTAAAAATTAAAAAATGAATGAAAAGCAAGACAATTGTAAGAGAGTGCACTACAAAGCAGAAGTTAAATTATCTTTTAACCTTTTTTAAAAAAAAACTTTTGCTAAATACAAGAAACTGTTCCATACCTTGTAACTTGTAAGAATTGAGAATCAACCCCTGATGGTGAGGGTTTGAGTGAGATGAATATTTGTAGAATGGCTTTTGTATTTCTTTGAAATAAGTTTTAAATTGTTCTGAAATATGTCCTTCATTTAAGAGTATATATTAGAAATTTTTTTTTATGAAATATAGCAGAAGAAGAGATCGTAAGTCTGATCGGTAAGCGATTCTGGAGGACCAACACTTTTTGAATAGTAGATAAAAGAGGCACTTGCCTAAACTATATTATGGTGTGTTAGATCAGGATTATTTAACTATATTAAATAGAATAAAGAGTCTCTGATTTACCATTGACACTTCTCACAAATAGAAGGAAATATTTCAATTTTAATTATGGCTATGGTAGATTCTTAACAATGATTTACTGCAATATAAAAAAAGGAAATTCTTCTGGGCACATCTTTTTAAGTACAAAAATGAATAATTTTTCAAGACTAGATTATTAATTACCTGCTTGTGTGGATGAAGTGACGTAGGTGGGGATAAGACCCTGGAAATGTGCGAGAAAAAGCCATCAGGGCGTCACTTAAAACAAAAAAAAGTAAGTGAGGAAGTAAATAAAAAAATCATTGGCATGAGATTAAAGTTGATTGTCTTGATACTAAACAGAAGTAGAAGCTTAGCGGGGATTAAAGCAGATGACGCATGACAATTTTTCAGATTCCATGAATGGCGTTGACCAATCGGGCCTGTGGCTATGACTCACAGGAAGGCTGATGGGGATTTAATAATATTGGTTTGGAGGAGGAATCGTGTTGAAGCCATTCGGAAGTATGGACTGGTCATCCATCACCCCTGGGAGGAGTGCTGATGAGGCATGGGCACCGGCTAGAAAAGAAAAGGAGAACGTCCAGACAGCTAGACACAGGCATGCTGGCAGAGGTGAGGCAGGCAGGGGCAGATGGTGTGGGTGACTCACCCTGCTATGTGCCAGTCACCACTATTAATCATGTCCGAAGAGACAGCGTAATACAGATTAGAAGTCATTGCCTTTGTCTTATGTCTGGTTTTCTTCCTTTAATGACTTCCTGCTACTTATGTCTTCCTCTTAGTCATTCCTGTCCAATTAGAACGATGAGGTTTTTCACCAGTGTGTGGATGAGGGCAAGTTTTTTAAAGTTGAAAACTTTCTCCAGTGGTTTAAAGGAAAGTGCTGGTACTGTGGTTGGTTTTTTCAAGTGGATGCATCACATATGGCCCATGAGCAAGCGAGCAAGTGCATAAGCAATAATGACAGGACAAAATGTTGGATTCACAGATTGTTGAACACACCCAGAGGGCAGTGTTTATGTAGATATGCTGAGTTTAGGAGCTCATGTAACTTAAGAAAAGAGTTATAGACAAAAATAAAGGCTTGATAGAATAATGTTGAATAACCACATAGACTAGATCCATTGGGAAAACTCTCCGAACGTACTTTTATATTGAAATAACTTGTCCCATATTTCATTTACCACTGTTAGCTACATTAAGTATGCTAAGTGTTCAGCTAGGAGCATGGTTCAATCCCTGAGAAATGCATACCTCTGCCAAGGAGCTCATTTAACCTTTACAATCAGTACAAACAGGGACTTCAACTCTTTAAAATAGTAGTTGACTCAAGGTAGGAAAACATGTGGATGGATGGATGGATGGATGGATGGATGGATGGATGGATGGATGGATGGATGGACGGATGGACGGATGGACGGATGGACGGATGGACGGACGGACGGACGGACGGATGGACGGATGGACGGATGGACGGATGGACTTTATTAATCCCTCTGGAGATCTCCTTTGGAAAAATTAGCATTACAGTACACAGCAGACAATAGTTTCATAAAAGAGAACAAGACCAAAGTGCAAGGAATGACAAAGTGCAAATATAAAGAACAAAGAACAAATAACCCAAAGAAAAGGATACAAAGATTAACATAGAATAACATCATCCTTTCAATCCGCTCCTGCCCCCAAATTGTACAGTCTAATAGCACGAGGAATGAATGATTCCTTGAGTCTATTAGTGTTGCATCTGGGGCGGAGCATTCATGCTCCATCTACTAGGTCAGAACCAAAGAATTTTAATCAGAGAGTTCCATCTAGAGATATTTCTAAATCAAGACATTGTTTCATGATACCTCATCAGCTGTTTCATGAGGCCTCATTAACCCATCACTAAGTATAAGGATGTTTACTGATCTGATTTAGAGTAGAGGTTGAGCTGGTCATATATGAGGCCGGTATGTAGGTGAGGTTTTGATTGTTTTGGGAGTTGCCACTGGTTGTTTGCTGGTGCGCGTGAGGGCTAGTTTTGTTGTATTTGTTGTAGTGTATGTTAGTAGGGATGTGTACCAATACCACAATAACATCACCTAATACAAGTCGTCTCAAAATTATACTGACAGAATGTAATTTCCCAAAATATAGCCCTGAAATAATCCTTACATAATATACTGTTATTCCAACAAACCTATTTTAATTTGCTTTTGATTTTGCTTTCACACTATGATTACCGGCAACATTACCAAAGTAGAACCCGGTATTGGATAAATCGAAAACAAAACCCACCCTTAACCCTAACCCTAACCCTAACCCTAACCCACCCGCATTTGTGGGTGTGAAGGTATGAGGGTTGTTAGGTTTCTCAGTTGTGTGTTATACTTGAAATTAATAAGATTAACTGTTCTGTAAACGTCGGGGAAATAAGAAGTGTGTGAGTATAAAACAACGGGTCAAACCAACTGAAGTAACCTCAACTAAAGTCTCCATATGACGTTGAAGATGACTCATTTTCCTTTCATATACAGTATAAAGCTACATTAATGGTTGTTCAATTAAAATGTTGCGTATTAACGCATGCATAGGTACGCGGCTGGACGGCTGCCACTTCACCGCAAAGCCAGCTCCTCAAAACCGCTATTGTTCTCAAAAATGAACAGGATCAAGACTGCTCATACAAACCTGGAACACATTTGAGAGTTACTTGTATGAAATAATGGTGGGGCCTCTGGAAATGATGGGATCTTGTTCTCGGGGGCTCAGCGAAAATATTAGACTACAGTCACGATAAGTATCATTTTCTCACACTTACATCGACTTATTTTGAATTTATTGGGTTTGGGCTCCTCACACACGTTGCTGGCTTCTTGTTTATGGATTATCTTTTTAGTGCTAAAATATATGATTTCTTAATGAAGCCAAAACCTGAAATAAAGTGGAAGTCTGCCCTTTTGCAGCTGCCGAGCAAAGCAGATATACAGTCATTCCTCTGTGACCTTTTTTTTTTGCTTGTGAAACACACTTTTCCCTTTTTCATCCACTCCTATTCCTACTACAGAGAATAAGCCGCGGATTTGTTTAAGGAATAAAAGCATTACTCGAGGGCGTCTTGGCCATTTTCTTGATTGATATTCCTCTAATCAAGTTTTCCTTTCGGATTCTTCTCAGAAAGATTCCGAAGAGTCCCAACCACCACATCACACGACCACCCACGGACATGTGGAATTATTTTTCCGTTTTGGCAATTAATTCTATTCTCTGTCCTTACCTCTTGGTTATGGAACGTTCATCAAACAATAGAAAAAATAAATACAGTGATATTTATAACATCTGAAATTCCGAGATTTCATCTTGGTTGGATAGACCTCAAGAATGTCTCGTTACCACACGGGACCAGCAGGTGCCTGTATCTGAAATTAACGACAAATTATGTTAAAACCATTGACTAATGTGAAAACCCAACTCTCCTGATTCACTCAGATGTTTCAAATGTTGAAGTCTTCCTCTCCAGGATTCAGTAAGTCTCTCATCATGACCATGTTTTGAACTGATACTTTATAAAGTTCTCCCCCGTCTGAAATCTGGGCGAATGACCCCCCGCTTTGTTTATACAACAAGTGCCTTGATGATGTGCAGTGGCAAACCCTGATGCTTGACCAATCACAGCAGAGTGGGTGTGGTTATGGTAAAAAAGATTTAATCTCCAGAAAAACAGTGTTTTTTCAGTCAGTGGGGCTTAATATCATTTACTAATGTAAATATTTAAATGAAAAGAGTTTTGTACAAACAGACACATACTTATGATAAAGTAGTGGTCCGAGATCAATTTAAGAGACGCTAAAATAAACACATTGGTTGTCCTTTCAATTCTTCAATGAAACTCATGGATATCCATAGTATTAAAGATCCATAAAAATGTCAGTTCTTATATATAATAATGATTTGAGGGGTATTATCTCACCAACTTTGGTTACCTCACACAATGGAATAGGTTTAGGCAAACATATAGACCTGATTAATTGTGAAAAACTCCCCACGCATACTCAGCCGTGCTTTTATATTGAAATTAGTTGAGTCATATTTACTATACCATTGATAGCATAAGGTCACTTTGAAGCTCATTTGAGTTGTTGTTGTTTTTAAATACATAAAAACAAATCCACATGAGGAGACTAAAGCTAATGAAGCTTCATTAAATTGAAGCTTTTGGCTTTAAAAAGAATGGGACTATGATTGCTTAAAGCCAATGACTGTACGGAAAAGACTGCATCTAGTGGACTGTCAATATGGAGACGATGCTTCACGAAGCTTCGTCACTAGAGAAAACAATTCAAATCTTCCACTGTTTCACCACAATTAATGTTCGATTTCATGATGTCTTTTTGGGTCATTAACAGTGATAGCGGGAGTCAATGGAGAAGGTTAGGATGGTGATACAACACTGTGTTAATCACAGTTATAATAACTTTTTTGGCGGGCCATGAGTCTTACGGAGAAACAGCCTGGAACGCTGTCTCATTGGAGTTTGATTATCATGTACTTTGAGAACTCTCTCTTCTCCTGTTTGTGCCGAAAAAAACTTGTAAAAAGTGAAACTTTGCTGACCCTGACATCATCACCACGGAGACGATTCCCTCGCCTGATGTTCCTCATCTTTTGTCCTTATCATGACAAGTCGTCTCATCATCTTGTTTGCCTGGCTTTTCCGGAGTCCCTTTCTGTTTTCCCGATGAATAGCTCTGTATTTTAATACACTTACTGAAAGAAAACCCCTTAAGCATTAGAGGAAGCAATTACAAAATTAGTTTTACTAAAGATTTTACCAGGCAAGTTGCTTTTCGTAACACTCCTCATCAATCATCACAACAGCAGAGAAGCTGTTTTTGTTTCAATTCCACTAAACCCATTGAAATGTTATTTCCAGACTGTTTTCATTAATGACAGTCTCTTACATGAATGGATGCAATCACATCATTTTAGTGTTTCTCCCTCCGATTTAATATATATGTGAGGGAAGAAAAAACGGTGAAATAAAATTATTTTCAGCTCATAAAACAACTTACGGTCACATGTTTTCTGGCAAGTGTCCTGCAGTGCTGAGTGGAAAAAAAGCAGATGCCAATATTTTGAACTCCCCTCTTAAGTTGTAAATTCTCCATCATTATGGTGGCTGGTGTTCGCCGACTCGCTCGCTGAGTCTCCCGGCAATTAGTCACTTTCTCATTCATGGTATTTTGGCTTTTTGCTGATGATAAATCAGCATTTATGACGACTGTCGCAGTTCTTGCTGAGTTCAACAACATCATGCTGATTTAGAGTCAGAAACAGTCAACTTTATTCGCTGTGAGTTTCAGATGTGTTTTCTACGGAGTTTATTCGGGCTTGGTTTTCCTAAAGTTCTGAACTAATCATTTAAGGATTCAATCATTTGGACTTTACAGAAGACTTGTACTGCAAACTTTGGAACAGAAACAGGACTAGATCAGTGTCATGTCTCACAGAAGTCAGTCATGATTCTTTGTTGTAGTTTCAACTGTTGCATCCTTATTGTAGAACCCAAAGGTTTTATTGAAATGAAGTACGTAAGTAATAGTTCTTTGTAAAGCGTCTTTCTAGACTAGGGACCAAGCAATACACATTTAAACAAATACCTACAAATTAAAACACTCTCAAAGGCCAAGTCATCGTAAGACAAACACAGGAGTCCCAAATAATTTTGAAAATCCTGCACAAATAAAAAGGTGTTAAGATGTTTCTTGAAGGAGTCAGTAGATCATCAAACACAGAGATCGTTCCAAAGCTTAGGAGCAACAGTCTGGAAGGATTTCTCTCCTCTGGTCCAGAAGCGTGTTCAGGAACCATCAGTAGATTCTGATCCACAGACCTCAGAGCCCGAGCTGGGGTGTAAGGCTGGATCAGAATCTACTGATGGAAGGTCTGACAATGTATAGATCTGAAGGTAAGAAACAGAATTTTAAAATTGATCCTGAAAGAAACTGGCAGGCAATGTTGAGTTTTAAGGATCGGGGAAAATGTGAGTTTTTCTACTAGAGCAGGTCAGAATTCTCGCTGCAGACTTTTGTATTAACTGCAGGTGAGACAGATCCTTCTTGTTTGGACACGGAAATAAACTATTACAAAGAAAAAGTTTAAGTTTAGAGTTTTTTCTTAGTTGAAGGAACAGTTTTTTGCATTCTTGTCCTAGAGAGAGACGGTATTGGGAGCAGTTGTAAAGAAATCCGCCGGTTCATAGAGTGTTGCAAGACAAACCCCAGAATCACACCAAACACAGAAGCTGCACAGACGTTGTAGCTTTATCTTTTCCCAACAAAAGGTTAATCAGGGAAAGTTGTCAAACAAAAAAAACAAAACCTGTATCACTTGTGATGGATGAACCAATGATCTTGCGATGTTGCTATCTTGTTCACCAGGTCCCGGCACATGTTTGGTTGGAGCGCTGGGAAAACACACAGGCAACATTGTATTTTAAAAAGTGACGGCAATACATGAGTGTATTCACAATAATAGGTTGTGTAGTTGATTTAGATTAACAAGTGGTTTTATTGTCCCATCAGCCTCTGAACTCCACCACTGGACCAGAGCCTGGCTGATACTGAAGACCACATGTTGGCTTGGAGACAGAGAAACTTAAGATATAATTAAGAAGAAAAAGAAAGGAAAATAACATCGTAATCTTACTCATAGTTCCTGGTAAATATTCATTTTCTCCGGGTCATGACTTGGATGTCTTAAGAGTTTGGGCCTTTTGTGTAAGGAAGTTTGCCAACCCCCGATCTACAGGGACGATAGCTTTGATGGAAAAGCTTAACTAAATGAAGAGAAGCATAGCTGATATTCTGTTGCTTATGCTGTTCCACCAGTGTTTCCCAGATTCCATCGTTCTTAAGAACCAAAGGAGGAACTTAAGAAGGGGTTAGGCTAAGAATGAATGCTAAGAAATGCCAAAGGAGCTTCCTAAGAAGCTCTTAGTGGCAAGGTCTTTATAAGGTGGAGCCTCTCAGTTCAACGACATCTCTTCCTTTGATATCAGTTAAATATCACAAGGTTTTTGATGTTTTTATGTGTGTTTAGACAGCCCATAGGTTTTATGTTTATGTTTACTCATTTTGTTATACTTAAAATGCATAATTTCCATATGACAATCGGTGCAACAGAAGTTTAGGTGTGTTTCTTCCAGTCTTATAGGCATAAACGTTTAATGCAGTGTGTAAATTCAAAGTTAAATGTTGTTTACGGATTTGTTAGACCCATAAAGATTATTGAATGGTTAACGGTTGAGTCATAGTAGTACTATAAACTCATATATGCAGATGTATGCGAAAAAAATACACCTGTTATTGTTTTACTATTTGCAAAAGTTGATCACTGAGATAAGAAGGCTGTTAAGAGGGTGTCAGCTGCATCATTTCGTGAAATATCGTCTTAGGCTAAGAGCAACTTTTCTGGGAAACAAATTCTTTCTTCACAGCTTTCTTAAAGTGATAGTTCACCCAAAATTAATTTCATTTTCTACTCACCCTCATGTCGACTAAGCGTTGACATTTTTTGGAGATTAATCCGTTCCTTTTTAGAGTTATAGACAAAAATGTTTGTTCATTTTAATGCAGCGACTGGAGCTCAGTTGTCTTCGTCCAAAAAGACACTTAATCCAAATACCTCCATTCTGCTCGTCTGTAACGTCCCTTTTGTGTTGAAGCCTCTATATGACTAATTGTTCCGGGAATAAAAACTTAAACAAGTCTTTATTTAAAGCTTGTTTGTGGCAAAAGTTAGAAGAGTAACAAGCGATACAGACAGGTAGTACTCCAGGTAAATATCACAAGCGCTTCCAGAGCGTGTACCGTCTACTGTCTACACTGGAATCTCTTAAGAAGATCATAGCACTTAAGAGCTTTTTAACCAATCTGTTGATCTGTGGCCCGTTGACTTTTCTTTATAACAAGCCACGAGATGCATTTAGCAAGGTTGGATATGAGAAGAGAAGTTGTAAAAAATAGCCACATTCCATTAAAAAATTTATAATTTTAATGTAATCTGTAAAAGCCATTAACGATAGCATGTACTTTCATTCTATCCTTATTGTGATTATATATCAGGGGTTACGTGTAGATGTCGGAACCATATAAAGTCGCAGCTTGAAAAGATTTCTGAGGGAATCCTCTTGCACGACCCTGGAATATCCCTCCTTTCCGCCACCCACTTCAGTTCCACTGAGATCACCAGTCGACCTTGCAGCACAAGTTGAAGGAGGGGACACCGTGACATTTCGCAGTCATCCGCTCGCCGTCTTAAGAAAAGGAAATGAAGCCTTATTGGAATTCAGGAGAAAAAAAAAAGAAAAAAGGAGCAGTTCACAGTGAGAGCCACGAACCAGAGAATGAAAAAGTCAACGTGTTTGAGTGGAAGGGATTGTGACAACAGTGCTTTTGGCCCGAAAGCGCTCCGAGTCTAGTGCTGCCAGATGCCCAGATGGAGCAGACAGAGAGGGATCACCTGTTCCTACAAGGCCAGCATGGCGAGAGGGCCACTGACTCATTGAGATGAAAAGTAGGTGAAGATGAGGTCATCTCAGATTGCTGTTAATCATCCCAAGTGCTGGCCAGCAGCAGATGCAAATATGAATCGCAGTGGCATGAAGTCTGCAAATATAACTCATCCTGATTAACAGGTTCATTTGAATATAAATTCTGCTGCCGCTCTTGTAAAGACTGCTAGAGGACATCATCCAACACGGAAGTGTTTGGACTTATCAATTCGTTGAGCCTTTCCTGGTGGCATTGTTGTTGCTCAGGGTTCGGCTCAAGTTGTGTTTTTCCAGGTGTAGTACCTACAAACAACTCAGGTTTTTTTAATCAGGTTTGAAAAATAGTTATGTGACGACAAAACCTCCCCTAAGCAGCAGCTTCCATTGACGTAAAAAGCATTAATTAAATAGATAGATACGAATGTGAAAAAGAAGAGCGCAGCATTTTAAGACGTAAGAATATTTTATGGAAATAACTTAAACATTATGATTTTTCCATATCAGGGGTCCCTAAACTTTTTTTCAAACTTTGCTGGCCTTGTAGGAACAGGTGATCCCTCTCTGCAGCGAGAATTCTAACCCGCTCTAGTAGAAGAACTCACATTTCTCCGATCCTTAAAACTCTTCACTGGCTTCCAGTTTCTTTCAGGATCAACTTTAAAATTCTGGTTCTTACTTTCAGATCTATTCATTGTCAGGCTCCTCCTTACATCACTGATCTGATCCAGCCTTACACCCCAGCTCGGGCTCTGAGGTCTGTGGATCAGAATCTACTTATGGTTCCACGCACACGACTCAGGACCAGAGGAGAGAAATCTTTTCAGGCTGTTGCTCGTAAGATTTGGAACGATCTTCATCTCTCTTTGCGCTTGATGGATCTACTGACTCCTTTAAGAAACATCTTAAGACGTTTCTATTTGTTCAGGCTTTTCCTTGATTTTCTGGAACTCCTGTGTTATTATCTTGATCTTTAAAGTATATACTTTTTTGAGTATTGTTTTGATTGTTTAAGCGCTTTGTGACCCTTGTCTAGAAAAGCGCTATATAAATAAATATTACTTACTTACTTACTTACTTACTTTTCCCATCACTGATCGGGGGCCAGGGTATGTATTGTAACAGAAAAAGTGTGAAAGCCACATATTCGAGCAATGCACTATTTAAAACATTATTTGTTCTATTTATATACAACAACATTTTTGTGCCAGTTTTCACTGCTGTGTTCTTCTGTGCAATGACAATAAAGAAAGTCCAAAGTCTAAAATATTCAATGATCCATGTCCAGGTTCTTCACAGAACCCCCCAAAAAAGTCAGAAAATATATAATATCACTGCAAAAATACACCTCCTCTGGAAATATATCCAAGTTAAAGCCCTAACATTTTGATATGTTTTAAACCAGACCTTCTTCGAGAGCAAGACAATGAAACTAGGTGGATAATGGTCTCGACTAAATTGTCAGTCCTATATTTTTGTCGAGGACCACTGTTCTATATCAGTGTTTTCCTTTGTAATTTATTCTTATTTAAGTTTTTTTTTCTTTTTTTTTGGGTGCTTTTGCTTATTGTTTTTTCCCCTGATGCTGCTGTTAATTAAAATCATGGATTATTTACAGGAAGCATGCATGTACATTTCTAAACCCATTTTTAAAAAATTACATATTTTATACATATTTGTCCTGGATCTTTTATTCTAAATTCAAGGTAAAATGGGTGACTCCCATCATAGGGGCTCACGGAGGCCTCTAGATGGCACACAAAGTCAGAGGCAACAGTAACAGAGACCCTGTGAATCTGGTCCTGTGTCAACCAGCAGAGCGAGAATCCGAAAGTTAAACTTTGTATAAGGATTCAGGTTAGACAAGCTAACATTCACGTGTATAAAACCATTAAAGGTTTAATTTAACAAGCAGTTCTACTGTTTGTCGATTGATAACTTTGCTCAGAGAACCAAGATTTGATCGGTTTTTTTTCAAGTTATAATCAAAGTTAAACATTTTAAATGACTGCATGACAAATGAATACAATATGATGTCACATTAATTCCATTTAGACTTGTCTAGACAAATAAATAAAACGTCAGTTTTACTCAAGACGAAGGAACAGGGTTGAAGAAGTGGATCTTTTAGAAAGTTGTTACAGAAATGATTGTCACAGTAGGGGGTCAATAGGAGGAAACTGTCAAAAGTTCAGTGTAATCAGTTCACAGTCTCCGATAAAAGCGAACATCCGAAGGGCAAAAACTCCAGAACGTAAAATATAATGGGAAAAAAACTCAGGAGATCTCTGGCAGATTTTACTGCTCTGCAGAGATCCCTCAGAAATCAATAATATTTTGTTCAGAAATTAATATATTTCTTAAAGAAAAGTGTCCTGTTGGTGTCTATAGATTATTTTGTTTATAGGGGAAAGATATAATCTTTCAGAAATCTTTAAGGTATTTCTTGTTTATCACTTTGAGTTCCTTGAAAAACAAAAAGTACCAAAAACTTGGTTTTTAATCAAACAATTCAAACAAAGTGTTTAGAAAGTTTGTCATTTGTCTTTACGCTATATTTATTGTGCAAAAGTTAACATTTTTAAATGTTTTTTTGTCTTCATATAATCCATCTACACCTCATTGTTAAAATCTACACTTCTTTGTCAAATTATTTCTATTATTATTTCTTCCAAATTTCACATTCAAGTGGAGAAACCCGAAATGTCCTTAACCATGTCATCGTTGACATCGTATCCAGGATGTTTCCAGAGAGGATCCATAATCCTGTATCATACATAAATCAACTGCATTAGCATGAAGTTTTTTACACGGAGTAAGCAATTCATTTTGAAGTCATAATACAGTTTTTATTCAAAGTTATGAGCTCAGTTAAAGGGTTAGGTGTAAATTAAGAACTCTTAGGGATACAGTCGTTCTACTTACGGAGGTGGGTTAAAGTAAAATCACCTAAAATTGTGTTCTCAACCGAATGTTCCATTTTCATTAACCTCACTGCATGACATCACTTAAGATAAATGATACTTTTCCTTACACTTAAAAGGCTGTTCCTTTTAAAAATGTAACATTGGTGAACCATTGCATTGATCCGTGTAGAACCCTTGTGTTCCCCCAAAACCCAATTTTCGACAGATGGTTCTTCCTTGATCTACTTCATGCCTTAATAGTGACAATTGCTAGATTTAACTCAAACCTGGCCCTACAGATACACATCTTTCACACCCAAGTACACAGTTCAACTGTCCATAATTTCTGTAATGATTGGTTTAGTAGAAATCTCAAGCGGTTATTTCAACAATATTCTTCAATAAGTGCTCAAAGGGCAACTAACGTTTAAACTCTCATATGTTCAAATGTTGAAGTTTCCTCTCCAAGATGCAGTAAGTCCCTCATCATGACATGACAACATGAAGTTTTGAAAACCATTTGAGATTTTATACAATTATCCGCATCTGAAATCGAGAGGTTACGAGAGCCGACTCATTATGACGTAGTAATGGCTTCACTCCTCCTCCAGCCAGCTGTAATCACGCCCCGCTTTGTTTATACAACGAGTCCCTTGGAGGTGGAGACTTCTAGGATTGATGACGCGCGGCTACAAACCACAACATATGACCAGTCACAGCAGAGTGGGTGTGGCTATGGTAAACAAGATTTTATCTCCAGACAAACTAAGTGCTTTCAGTGGGCGGGGCTTAAAGACATTTTCTAATGAATATATCTTTATTAAAAGAGAGTTTTGTACAAATAGACACACACATTAGAGATCCAAAATCTGTTTAATATACACTTAATTACCCTCTACTGCAGTGAGTCAGTGAAAATGATTTCATTAGAAGTACTGAAAGCTATTTTGAAGTTACCATAATGATAAAACAAGACACAAATAGAGCCTTTATCTCTTAACCTATACAAACGTACGCACCGAAAATGTTCACAAAATCAAGGATTTACAACATAGCAGTCACAAACCTACATGCCATTTTTTAAGTTCCAACTATTTCCTTAGAGTTTGAGAAGTGATAGTTGAGAAATAGTGCTGGGCATAGCACTAATTCACTTAGAGCACAGTCAAAGCCAAAAAAGCCTTACCAAGCAGATCCAGTCCTTTGAGTGGTCGCCAGAGCGGGAACCAAGCCATAACCCAACCCATACCTGTTCTTTACTACTCCACAAAGTGCCATCGCAGGACCTGTCAAGAGAGGCGGTGCAGTCACATGACGTAGCTCTTTTCAACATCAATCCATTTGTGAGACGGAAGAACAAGTAAAAAGATTTTGACAAAACCATGACGTAAGGAAAAGCGAGAAGATTACTACAGTATGGATGAAATCAGAGTCAGAAACTTCTATTGCCAGTGTTGTAAGAACAACATGTGAATTTTTAAATATTACTGCTAAATTAATTACAGAAGGTAAGTAAGTAAGTTAGTAATATTTATTTATATAGCGCTTTTCCAGACCAGGGTCACAAAGCGCTTAAACAAACAAAACAATACTCAAAAAAGTATATACACTTTAAAGATCAAGATAATACTGAGAACAACACAGGAGTTCCAGAAAATCAAGGAAAAGCCTGAACAAATAGAAACAGTTTAATGGGATAATTTACCCAAAATTAAAATAATAATCTGTCTAATGTTAAAAGTAGTTACGTGTTGCTTGTGGAGTTTTTAATGAAGCAACTGGAGCTTAATTGTCTTTCCGTCCAAAAAGATACATTTCACCCTTGTTATCAAGGTAAAGTGTTTGTGGTATATTCTGTGTTTTCTCTGGGTCAAGATGAACGACCTCCACCACTGCATATGTATTTGTGGAAGCAAGGGAGGTCGTTAACCTTGAAACAGAGATAACACAAGGGATACCACAAAAACATTTGGTTTTGGGGCTCTGTGTCACCTTGACCCAGAGATAACACAAGGGGTTCCACAAACAGATTTGTTTTCAGGGCTCCGGGTCAACTTTACCCTCAGATAACACAAGGGACACCACAAACAAATGTGTTTTCCGGTCTCAGGGTCAACTTCGACCCTGAGATAACACAAGGGATACCCCAAACATATTTTTTCGGGTCAGCCATCTCGAATTGAAGCCTCTACATGAGGAATTGTAACGGAAAAAAACTAATTAAATAAATTTGTATTTTAAGCTTGTCTTTAGCTAAAGATTCTTGGCCCTCTTGCGCTACAAACTATCTTAAAATATAGACGTATATGTATATAAGTCTTTCCGAAACCCATCGAAGCATCAATACAAGATAGACGTTACAGACGAGCAGTATGGAGGAAGATTTTGGACGAAGATGAAGACGAAGACAACTGAGCTACAGCTACATTAAAATGAACAAACATTTTTATCTATAACTCTAAAAAAGGAACCCTTAGTCGACATAAGGGTGATTAGAAATTGAGTGAAATTAGAATTTAGGGTGAACTATCACTTTAAGGAAAATGACGTAGTCTTCAGGCAGTACAACGAAGAAAGCTCTTAAGAGATGGAGAAACGATCTCTCAGCACTAGAAAACCGATTACATATTTGATCCGGATCCTCCCACCCCGTCCCACCTGACATGCCGTGGCGTCGCCCCCCCCCCATCCTCCCGTCACATGCGTCCCTTTTACAATAAGCATGGGGTCGCATCCCACTCCTGCCTTTATATAACTGCTCCATTACCGTCGGAGACCAAGAATGCCACCCAATGAGTCGATAAGCCTTCATTCAAATAGATTGAATTATATCGAGATAAACAGTGTCCTTGAGCATGGGTGCAGATAACAGATTGGAATGACACAGCTGACTCTCTTTGTTTTGTTAATTAAAGATGACCTCATCGCTAAAAATGGATTCTGTGCACCTCCTCGTCACGAGCCTCGCCATCAGCAGATTGCAGATTGCAGGCAGGGGGCCAAGGGCTTTCTGCATTCCCTTTTTGCTTTTTTTTTTTTTTCCCTCACACAACGTCTCTCTCTCTCTCTCTCTCTCTCTCTCTCTCTCTCTCTCTCTCTCTCTCTCTCTCTCGCCTTCGCTCTCTCTCTCTTCCTGCAATCGGTCTAGACTTTTCCTGATTGAATTCATTGGCTTTTCATCCCTCATTTACCATCTCGCTCCCTCGGTCGGCGTTACGTGGCTACAGTGCTATAATGTGCGTTCAGGAAACCTGTCGCTGACATCATGGTATTTATATTTTAGAGAGGTTTATTATTAAGTGTTGTTGATGTTAATATTGTCAATATAAGATCTTGAAATAAGATGAGATGATACTGTTAGTCATGATGAAATATTGATTGAAACAAGAGAGCACAGTCCTCCCCCAAGCAGCTCAAACACCCTGACAAGTGGATTCACCTACATCATTAGATACTTGTTTTAGAAAGATCATTTATGTTAAATTCAGGATAAAATTAACTAAGAAGGACAGCAGGTGGCAGTATTGTTTTCAAACTTGCACAAAATAATAGAAACCTCTGGTAAGAATTCATAAAATTTTAGCAAAAATATAACGTAATGAAGGCAAAAATCCATTTTGGAAACTAAAATTGTTTCAATAGTGTTCCATGGTAGTTGTAGTTGAAAGAATAGCAAGACAGACTTCTTTCTGTTCACTCGCTTTATTTACTTTTCATGCTCTAGTTCTAGAATGGCTACCTTCGCAAACTCTACTGCCCCCTGGTGGCTGACACAACAAATAGGACAGCAGGTGACAGAATTTCTTTGCACTCGCACAACACAGTAGAAACCGTGAAACAAAAGTACTGCAGCTGTTTTAAACTCGCACAACACAGTAGAATCCCTGTTCAGTTAAGAGCTGGTAAGAATTCATAAAATGTCACCAAAATCATAATTCAATGCAGGCAAAAATACATTTTCAAAACTAAAATGAACTCATAGTCACACATCAAAGTAGAAACCATAAAACAAAAGTACAGTGCTGAAAAGATTTGATTTACCTGAAAAAATTATTCGGGAAGCTTCATCAACTCATTACTACTTACTAAGTTGCTGAGAAATGACTTTTTTTTTTTTTTACATAAACTCCCCCAAAAAATGTGTCATTTGACCCAAAGACCATCTCTGGCTGGTACGATGTCGTATGGCACAGAAACTGTGTTTAACTGGATGCTAGTCTGGAGCTTTACCTTGGAAGTACACTCTTATGATCACGGTACAAATGTCTGCCGAGATAAATGCCAAGTACTTTTAAGAGTTGTTCATTGTATGAACTGTTGTACTGATCAAATTTTAAGGCAGTACCTACTAAATTGATAATGCAAACATTCTTGCTGATTGCCATTTTCCCTTGGCCACAATTCTTTTTTTAACCAAGGTAAATTAAAAATAACTTATACAGCTAATTTCTATGCTTATAAAAGCGCTGTACACTAAGTTCATCCACACACTGATGGGAGTAGGCTGCAACCCAGCATACCAGCTCAACCATCAGGAGCAATCATGGTAAAGTGTCTTGATCAGGGACTTAATCTCGTCCGAAGCTGGGATGGAACCCACAACTTCTCAAGCCAACAAGCCAACAACTCTACCCTCTGAGCAATGGCGCCCCCTACGTAATTTTACAGTTGACACCTCGGTCAACATCTCAGTCTCTGTTGTAGTTGGTAGTGTCAAACATTAATATATCACATTTATCAATATTTATCAGGTTTAACAAGAGGAAAAGTAAAAACAAGGGGTTACATTTACATTTATCATGCTATGTTTTTGCAAATAAGTGTTTTAGATTAATATAGAATAAGTTCAATTTTGAAATCTATCACATGATATTCTTCATATATGACGACAAGCTCTTCCTATTCATAGCCCCATGTTGACACGTGTGACGAGAACGTTGCTGTACTCTTTCTGCCCCTGGTCAGATCTGGTTGGATCTCTGTGGTGGCCACCTGCGTCCTTGTCAACTTTTGTGACAGGGCGAGTGTGTGGTCTCTTTTTTTTTTTTTTTTTACTGCCCCCGGCTCCATTCACTGCTGCTCCGTCTGACCCCGGGTCTGCGCTTAGGATGGTGCGGCGTTAACAGGGTTTTTGAGTCTCTCTGATGCCTCCATGAATGGTGGGACTTGGAGCATCTGTACTATATACTGTATTTATTTGATGATTTAATTACATTTAAAAGTAGAGACTGGAATCCAGGAGAGTCAGGAGCTCTACTAGTAGAGATTGGAATTCTTCTAGTGAATCGGGATCTGAATATTGGGATTCCAATTTATACTAGGAGAATTCCAGATTCTACTAGTAGAGAATGGAATAGTATTTGATATCAAACTTAACCTAATGTATTATAATATACACGTTTCTAACTGACTTGCTGACAAATATTAAATATTTTCTATGTAAGCAGAAAGAAATTATTGTTCACCAAGTTTTTTTCAGGTCAACACAAATTTGAAATTACATTTTTGAACAAACCAAAGGAAAATACGCTAACGATAATACGATTGTTTTGCGTGTCACTGTTCCTTTAAGAGTGAGACAGGTGAGGGGGGGGGGGAGCGAGGAGTCAGAGTTCTAATGATCGTGAAGAACTAATGTTGTTGTTATGTCGGCGAAGATACGTCTTACTGTAACAGTTTTTATTAAATAAAAAGTAAGCAGAAGATGAGGTTTGCTCATTGTCCATGCGTAAAAAACTCTACAAAAAATGTGAATAAATTCCCACATTTATACCTTTAACAGAGGGCTGAAAGAGCTGGTGTCGGGTAACTAGGGCTACAATTGTTGAGTAAATATAGTGAGTAGTATATAGCATTTGTTTGACATCTTTGCAAGAAAAACATGTTACAATGTGTATTAACAGAAGGGTTATCAGATATCTAAAACATGAAGTCATTTGAAATTGTAGGTATAAAAACGATTCAGTCTATTTTCCAAAACATTTTGATAGAAATCCAAATGTCTCCTATTAGTAGAGTAGTAGTAGAGTTCTGGACTCTCCTGGATTCCAGTCTCTACTGTGACATATATCTGGTTGATCGGGATTTCCGGGAACATGTAGCGGAAAATCCTAACTGTGAATTAGGGAGAAGTAGTTAAAGGAGAGAAATCCTTCCAGACTGTTGCTCCTAAGCTTTGGAACGATCTCTGTGTTTGATGATCTACTGACTCCTTCAAGAAACATCTGAAGACATTTTTATTTGTTCAGGCTTTTCCTTGATTTTCTGAGACTCCTGTGTTTGTCTCAGTGTTATCTTGACCTTTTAAGTATATATTTTATGGGGTATTGTTTTGATTTTTTAGGAGCTTTGTAACACTGGTCTAGAAAAGCACTCTACAAATATAAATTCCTTACTTACTTAAGTAAACGGTTACACAGATATCAAATCATTACCAAGCTGCTCTTGACCAATAATGGGTGTGTGTTTTGGTCATGTGACTTAGATATTTGAGGACCGTGACCAAGGTCAGTGAGTAAAACCAGAATTAATTCAAAATAAAAACTTCCCTCATTTTCTACTCACCTTCATGTCGACTAAGGGTTGGGATTATTTTCAGAGTAATGTGTTCTTATTTTGAAGATTAAAAGATAAAAATGCATGTTTATTTTAATGTAGCCACTGGAGCTCAGGTTCATCTTCCTCAAGAAAAAAACTCACTTAAAAACATCCAAATACCTCCATACCTGAAAAAAGGCTATATTTTAAGGTTTTTTTAGGGGGCGCTTCTAGACCTTTTTTTTTTAACAATTTCTTTTGTTGTGGCTTCATTATAAAATGGAGGTTACAGACGAGGAGTATGGGGGTATTTGGATGTAATTTTGGATGGAGATAAAGAAAAAGATATCTGAGTTCCAGTCACTGCATTGAAATTAACAAACATTTTGTCTATTAAGGAACAGATCACTTTGAAAATAATCCCAACCCTCAGTCGACATGAGGGTGAGTAGAAAATGACTAAAGCTGAAAGTTTGGTTGAATTATCACTTCAAGTTCGCCTCATATTCCTAAAAATACAATAAATGAAGTTCTGTGATTTGTCTATTATGTTGGCTATAACGCAGACTCTGTATTTAACAGGGCTACAAGAAAAAAATATTTTTTTAGAACGGCTGGAAGAGCTAGAATTAAGACCCTGTAGTGGTAAAAAAAAAAAATATATTGTGTAGAAAGATGGAATATCTGAGGTCATAAATCTCAAGAGCGGTGGAACTGATTACGCGACGCTTTGAAGCTTCGGTTACACATGTAGAAACAATTGTCAACATGGAAACTAAATGAAACAATATAAATACATACACACCCCAAACGATAAATTTCCTCCTCCAGTCAAAAATAATAGAGATTAATGGCTGTGAGTATTGTGTGTTTGTTTCTTCTGTAGAAGCGATACGCTCAAGAAAACAAGGGGAAGTTACTTCATGTGCAAAATCAACACTTGTTCTTATAGTTATGAGTCCATGAGTTCTTGTTAAGACATTGATAAATACAGGGTTTGTTTTTTCATTCACACTTGGACCAGTCGTAAAATATCTGCTTTGCATCGGAAAGAAATGTGGACATTTTACATGGGTAATAAGAGTAATCGCCATAATGAGTGTGATTTGGCTCGTTACGGTGTCTCGTCTCGGTGACACGCTCGGTGCCGGCTTGTGTGAAATTAATTAGTGGTTTTACCTGCAGTGGTTCGTCTGGAGCTCGTCAGGATTGACATTTTCAATCCCGGCGAGAAGTCGGGCCAGCATTACGGTCTCGGTGGAAGAACTTCTATACGAATTGCGTCATATTTATTTGGGACCCGAAAAAAAAACAAAAAAAATCTTACCGTTAGTCTTTGTTTGAGCCACTGCTTTGAATAACGCGTCATAGGCAATAGAAATAATGAATTAGGTCTTGATAATGCCCTGTTTAATAAATGTTGATTAAATGAACGTATCAACCCACCATCAGCTAAAAGCTGGATGTGATTTAAATCTACATAATGTACATTTGAAATAAGTTGTTTTTAAAATACTCATGAGCTGATTAAGTTTTCATCAGCGATTCTCTGTTGGCCTAAACATAGTACGAAAAAATGTATGCATTTTGTACTTCATGTCATATTATATCCTGTTGGCAGCGCTGTTTCTAGTGTCATGTCTTAACAAGAAGGAGCTGTCTCGTCTGCAGTTGATACAGAACCCTGCAGCAAGAATTCTTTCCTGCTCTAGTAGAAGAACTCACATTTCTCCGATCCTTAAATCACTTCACTGGCTGCCAGTTTCTTTCGGAATCAACTTGAGTACAGTAGCTAGCGGGCCTTATGAATAATGACATGAATGTGTCCTGTGATTGACATTCTCCTGTCACATCCTGTGATTGGATAATATTTTAAAAAAATATAGAGCATGCAAGAGAATTGAAAACTTCATGTAACTAAAACAACACACAAAAAAACTGTACCAGCCATCGAGGTCTTATTGAGTTTTGATAAACGAAAGAATAAATCATTTGTTTTAAGTTAGCAGGCCATGTGGAAGAGATCCATGATGTGAGTGCAAGCATTTTATCTGTATTTTAAATATTTTTAGCTAATTTTATTTCATTATTTATTAATCATTGATAACAAACTAAAAGGGCTGAAATTCTAGTTAAAAATAAATTCTGATCCACTTAAAATGTATAATTTAAATGATATGGTAAAGTTTATCGCCTTGTTGGTGTCGATAATTAACATTTTACTGGACTGACTTTTTTAAACTCATATACCTTTGGTCGACTCAAACTAATCTCTTAAAATCAGATTTTAATTTTGAGATTTTGCAGATTGATTCATGATCTTAGTTTCTTACTCTTACTGGTTAATGTTAGCTTATTTATTGATTTTCTCTGGAATAAAATTGTTGCTTTAACACCATATGTTAAGGAGGATGTGATGTGTTTGTGTGATTATGTATGAATCCACAGCTGTGGTGTCATATTGATACTATTATGAGGTGGATTCAAATAGGTTGGACAAAACATGACGTCACTGCTGGCCAGCCACAGAGTTTTATTAAGCAGCTATCATTTTTGAAGCTCAGTAGATGGCGATCTTGGTTAGTTTTAAGTAGAACAGTTGCTTAAACCAAAGATTATAGAACAAAGAGTGCCATCTAGTGGGCTCTGACAATGAGGACAATGCTTTGTGAAGTTTCATCAACCCATCAGTACTTACCGACTGTAAAATGACTTTCATTTTTTGGGTTTAATTCCAAAAAAATATATAGAATCAAGATTACACAGACAATCTCTGGCTGGTGCAATGTTAGATGGCACAGAAACGGTGTTTGATCGGATGCTAGTCTGGAGCTTTACCTTGGAAGTACATTTTTATGATCTCAGTACAAATACTTGCCAAGATGAATTCCAAGCTATTTTTAAAGTTGGTCTTTGTACAAAGTGTAGTACTGACAACATTTTAAGGAATTACCTCTTGAATTAATAATGCAAACATCCTTGCAGATAGGTGACAATGTTCTCTAAACTAGTGTTTCCCTATGTAGTCAGAAATGACTTTTAGCTATTATAGAATGTCACTTATTCAAATTCCCATGATGCTTGAACATGTTTGACATGTTATTCTCTTTATTTTGTCATCGTCCAGATTCCTGGACCTTTCTTAGCAAGATTAGACCATTTATGGCCCCTGGTCCATTGTTTTTAAGAGTACTCTGTTGTTTTCCCGGGGGGAATTCACACTAGAAATGAATCAGCGATGCATGTAAAATGTTGGATAACTCTGATGATCATGTAATTAGGTTTAAAAAGGATTGGACCAAAAATGACTGGAGTCAATGATTTCGGCGATAGATCAGCATGTAACGACATTGCTTCCGCTAGCGTCGCTGACACTTTGTCTTAAATGAGATAAATACCTCTTACAAACCCGCTGACCTGAGGAATTAACGGCTCACTCTCACACACACACACATTAACGCATGGACCCCCCCCTACTCCCCCCGGTATCGTAATTGAACCGCTACCTACAGGATATCAGCGTCACTATATCTTAACTTCAGAACCATCGCGGCCACCATGTCTGCGCTCACCTCCACGTCCCACCAGGGAAGGTCAAACTAGGTGACTGTATCATTACCTGCATGTCCATGTGCTCCTGCTAATCCCCCCAGATGTGTGGCTGCATGCAATAAAATATTTTCATTGTGCATGCATGTGTTGCTTTATAATCTGCTGCTGTTACTGTTCATTATTTGTAATTGCCCCTTTCCTGCCTCCTATTGCTGCCCGCGAAGAAAACCCCTCTTGGAAAACCGAGGCTTTCTAAAAAAAAAAAAAAGGGGGTTTTCCTCATCTTCTGAGATATTTCTGGGTTAGTCTGGGTCAGGGGCTGCCGCTGTTGTGTGTCTGCAAAACATTCCGACTCATTTGAGTTTGATATTGGTCTGTGCAAACAAACCAAACATAGCCGTGACGTAGCCACGGGGTCTGTCAGCTCCGTCTGCAAAGCATCCGTCAGTTGGTCTCATCACATTCCCATTATTTGCTATTATTTGTTTCCCCTCTCCACGTACTAAAAAGGTCACCTGGCATTTACCATGAGGTTTTAATCGCCATGTAAGCTGGAGAACACGCAAAATGGCTTTTACCGTAATAGAATTTCAGGGGCCTTAATTTTTGCCAGCTGTGTGCTGTTTTGGCTTCGGTATTGACAGAAATGTTGATGGACCACAGGCCTACCAATGAGCAGCCCCTCGAAAGAGTGTGTTTGGAAGCACAACGGCAGCTTCTGGGTGGGTTTCTCTGCTTCATCTGCTACAATCCAAGTTTAATTATTCAATTTTTAATAGCATTAGCTCTTGTTTGGAATGCAGTTTGAGGCTACCAACTTGGAGTGATTGAAGGTCTCCATCAGGATATAATTGAACGTGAAGTGAGGTTCTCACGATGGTTTATTTTGTCCGCCTCAAAGTGTTTCCTCTTAGAACACCAGTTTGGAGAGGTGGTTTGTGAATCGCTAACAACGAGTACTTACATTTGAAGGTAAAGTAAATGTACCCTCAAGATTCCAAAAAGCACCAAAAGAACAACCTTATAATACATTTGTTTTTACTCCACACACTCACTCAAGTTGAAATATCTATGATTCAGCATCAGAGGGTTAGGGTTATGGTCAAAATTGTCCATACTATCGAAGCAGAAAGCAGAATCTCACTGAGACAGTTGTGGGTAACCTGTCAGTTATTAGGTTTATTTCTGTAGCCTATACGTTAGTGGAGTTTATTTTAAGAATATATTATACTACTATTTACTACCGACATATATTTCATGGAATCACATGATAACATGGCCATTAAGATCGCTAATGTTAAATGGAAACACCAGCCTCAGCTATCGTTAACCCTACACATTCCAGCGTGTCATTATTATCACTTTTATTTTATTGTATTCTTAGTACATCTTTAGAAAATATCGCTGCATGTCAGTTGTGTCTTGATAACCGCTCAGCTAAAGAACGTAAAACATTTTTTAAAGTCGTTTTTAATGAAACTGTGATCTTGCTCTTTGCCCTAAAGATGTTTGAGTGTAACTGTTTTTAATGTTGTCGCTGTTCCCCTTATTGTTGTCTTTATAAGGTAAGGTAAGGTAAAACTTTATTGATCCTTCAGGAGGTCTCCTTCGGGAAATTGTTTTTTACCACTAGCCAGCAGTTTTTCATAAACAATAAAAAATGATACATAAAAAATAAAATCAGAAGAAGAACATAAAGAGGAAGAACAAGATGACACAATCTAAGTCTAAAGATAAAGACAAAGAACATAGGTCAAAGTAAAACAACAAAGGATACAAAGACTAACATAGAACAGAACATCCAGATACTTTCACTCCACTCCTGCCTCCGAACTCAGAATTGTACAATTTAATAGCCCGAGGGATGAATGAGTCCCTGAGTCTATTAGTTTTGCACCTGGGTAGGAGCATTCGTGCTTCATTCTGCTTCTCTGCTCACTGATGACAGTGCTCAGAGGATGACTGTCATCATCCATGATGGACAGTAGTTTTTTCAATGATCTCCTCTCAGCAACTGTCACCAGTGAGTCCAGCTTCATTCCAACCACAGAGCCAGCCCTCCTGATCAACCTGTCCAACCTGTTGACACTCCTCTTGGACACATTTCCACCCCAACACACCATAGCATAGAACATGACACTGGCCACCACAGTCTGGTAGAACATGCAGAGGAGCTTCTTGCAGATGTTAAATGATCGAAGCCTCCTCAGAAAGTACAGTCTACTCTGAACCTTCTTATATACATGGTCTGTATATACATGGGACCAAAGTCGAATTGAAATTAAAATGTAATTTATATTTTTCCCGGTGAATAAGCTTTTACGTTTCCTTCTATGCTAACTAGTGAGATCAGTACTTAATGTGAATGTTAAATTAAATAATGGTTTCTCAGGGACACTTACATAAAGGCGTAGAGTAGGAAAGAGTGAAGAGAAAGGGAGTTATGCAAACAATAGAAAACTGTGAACACGACTCGAATTAAATATTATTTTTGACAACTGCATGAACCTGAATGTATTTTAGTTACTTCAGAACTCTTTTTGAACCCAGAAATCAGAAATGCAAAACTTTGTATGACTGATGTTTTACATTTTAAAGACATTAAAATGATAATTTAACCCTTGTGTTATCTCAGGGTCAATGTGGCCTGAAAAACAGATGTCTTTTTAGTTTCCCTTTCCATTTAGGTGAACAACCTACATGGCTTCAAGAAATACATACACAGTGGTGGAGGTCGTTCACCTTAAACAAAGGGCAACACAAGGGATACCACAAACACATTTGTATCTGGCCTTCTGGTCAGTTTGACCCTAAGATAAAATATTTTTTCGTTTGTTTAAAGTTTCTTATTATATATTTTATAAACATTTAAAACATTTTGCCTTCAACACAAGAGAAACCCAAATCAGGCTCTGACTTTATAACCGTGTTTATCATGACCCTATCTCACAGATCATGGGCTTGAATGCCGTCGAAGTCATCCCAGAGGCCATTACATTTGAGAACAAAATATTCCAGCCTTGATTAAAAGTATGTCTGTGTGGCTGTACTTGGGTAACATTTGCATTTCTCAGGTTGACATTTCCAATCAAAGATCAGCGTCTGCATGTAGAGGTACATGGTGTGCCTTCACCGGTAATTATCATCATATCAACAGTTCATATCCTTCCAGTTAAAACAAGAGCAGTTTGTACGACTCCAGGTGGTAAATGAGGAACTGGAGCACACAGTGAGTTCCTCCGCTGCGTCTTGAAATAAAACTGTAAGCAAGTCCAGAACCAGTCAGTTTGCCTTTTGTTTAGTCTAAGACTTTCAGCAAAGTTACTCCCTTGTGCCTCAGTCAGGATGTGAACATTATGTCCAGTTTGACACTTGGCCTCATGTACACCTCCAGGAGCATCACCACACTTCCATCTGAATACTTTTTTATTGTTCGTCCAAATTGTATGGACCTCTATTGTATCTTGCATTACTTCTCAGAGTCAGAGGCCAGTTACATCCCTGGAGTGGTCACCAGCACTTTCTTTCGTGATGCCGTTCTTAGGAATGCTGTGAGCAATACAGCATGTTAGACCAACGTTTACTATAATTATCTGTCGCTCAAGTTGAAAACTCCATTCTTCGTGACGCTTAATCCCTTATGGGGGTCAGGGTCCCGGGCGTTTCAGCTCGGATTGGTAGAGTTGTTGCTCACGGTCTGAGAGGTTTCGCGTTCAATCCCAGCTCCGGACGAGTTTGTTGTGTCCCTGAGCACTTTACCCTGATTGACCCTGATGACAGAGCTGGCGCACTGCATCACAGCCTACTCCCATCACTGTGTGAATGTGTGTGTGTGACAGACAGACAAGCGTGACTGTCAAAGCGCTTTGAGACCCTGGTCTAGAAAGGCGCTATACAAATAGACATTATTATTATTATCCCAGTTTCATCAGGCGAGAGGCGGGGGACACCCTGGACAGGACGCCAGTTCGTTGCAGGTCACACAACCAAGTTTCCAATCACCCTCTTTATGTTTTTGGACTATGGGAGGAGACCGGAGTGCCCGGAGTAAACCCACGCACCACAGGGTGATCCCGATGCCTAGATCCCGACCTGGAAGCCAATCAGCAACCTTCTTGCTGAGGCGATTGCGCTAACCAATGCGCTACCATTGATTATTTCTCTATTATATTAGGTTTTAGCTTAGCTTTAATGCTAACTAGTGCGATGTGTAGTTACTTTGGTGAATCAAAATAGTCTGTGAATTTCAAAAAGGAGTCAAAATAACACAGACAAACTCATATCCCTAGCATTTAGTTTTAATGTTAAGGATATAGGTTAAGCTTTGCATTATGGATAAAGATTCAGGTAGATTAAGGCCAGTCACCAAAATTTAAAATAACGGCCGGTAGTGTATCTACCTCTCTGTGAACTTTGGCAGGACAAGAAGAAGCTCAAAATATCCAGGAACTGTTTATTTCCTAGACTTAAAAAATGTCAACTAACATTACAGTAAATGATGATCTGTAAACGAGCTTTCTCGTCAGAAACATTCGATTATCGAAATAGGAGCCTAGCAAATGTCAACTTGTCCCACATTAGTTACCGGATTCATTCGCATTTTTTTGGGAACTAGTTTAGCTGACACCGGACTGCACCGATATGTTCTGATTATCAAAACATCTACTGACATCACTCTTCCTGACGTCCACAGTCATTTGGTTCCCCCACTTCTTTCGTTACTATTGTCCTGGAAATTGCTGTTTTGCTCCTTAGCGGCTCAAAATCTGGCGTCCCACCGACATTCCTGCCGGTGTTGAAAGGTGAAGGAAATTATGAACACGACACAAATCAGGTCGGCGGCCAATCTTAACTTGATCATTACCAATAATGTCTGCAAGTGATTAAGTGGTCTCTTAAGTGTAATTACTGTCTGGACAAAAGGTTTTTCGGCATTAGCATAAATGGGTACAAATTGAAATAATTCTTGTGGAAACAACTGAAATGGGACACTTCTATTTGTCTTGCAGGGAAGGTCGGAACAGTCAAAGGTACATTTTTTATCAGTTAATATTCCCGGCTATCAACATTTATAATTGTATTATAAGGAAATAAAGTGAATATCCAGTCTGCAGAACAAATTCCCTTCCTTTCCTTCATGTTCTGGACGCTTAATCGGGATCATCTGGTTAGATAGGAATGGGATTCTGACTAGGAATGTGAGATGGGGATAAGTGCTTCCTTCTTTTGTCCAATCAACCCCTGTGTGACAGTAGTGGGAGTCGTGTCGACTGCTGGATGACCTGCCTGAGCGCTTCTGCTGGAAGGAACTTCCATGGAAATTAGAGTTTGCGGTTCCGTGATAAGAGGACAGATCGTGTTTTTTTTTGTATTATTAGGAATTATGTTCTCGTGGCTACAGCTGTCTACCCCGTCACTGTTAACTGAATCAAGTTGGTGGTGGTAGTAATGTGAACCAAAATATCTATAAGTCTGATGCCGTGGTTTATAGAAACAATGGGATTTGTAAATACTGTGTGTTTGAATGACAGGATTAAAAGTGTGATAGTGAGATTTCCTGTCTGTCAATCCGTTCGCCGAGAAGTAAACTATGATTCCCTCTGATTTATAAGAAATCTATTTTTTTCTTATCTTCCTGATATACAGTAACTTCGAGATTCGAAGATTTGGTTTGAGCCAGGGCCAGGTGGGAAACATCTGGAGGAATTCCTATATGTAAAATGTTTATTGACCCAACGATTACTTGATCCTACTCTATAAGATAACTAATTATCGTCAAAAATGTCCGATAATTTAATCACAAATCATTATTGAATAAATATTTAATTGCAATTAGGAGGCTGTATAATCTGGATGGGAATTATTATCAAATGTTGTATATTTATAGATGTAAATGCAACAGTCTGCTTGAAAAAAAAAACAATTATCAAGATTTTTAAAATGCGTTCAAAACACAGACTTCATGGAATAAACATTTACGGGACCACCAAGCTACGTAGGAATCGGAACCGTCAAAATAATAACGGAGACAAACTGTGATGGTTTTCCGAAGTGTTTATTCGAAGCCCGTTTCTGGATTTCGAAAATCCCAGTTCAAGTTTCTGAAAAACTAAAAACAAAATGACAGTTATTGTATTCTGAAGCATTATTGGCCTCATTTGTTCCAGCAATGAATATTATATAAACAGACGGTTCCAATTTCCTGCAGACAAATCAAGCAAGTGTGTGTGTTTCATAAACACTCGTCACTTTCATTGGCTGATGAAAACACATGTGTTCTCAAGGTTTAAGGAAGTTTGAATCATGTTTGTGGGATGGTGAGATTGATCTATATTTTCAAAAGAACAATTGGAAGCCATTTAAGGATTTGGAATAATGGTTTTCATGAGCCTTGGCTCATCTCCCGATATGTGATAGCAATTTGGTGGACAGTTTCTGGTCGGTATAACACTAGCAAACGCTACAAAAATGTATTTTCTATCAATACAAAATGTACCACATCATAAACCTTTATCACATGACCACCCACTGCAAGTGATTCAGAGAAATGTTGAAAATAAATGACGACAATCAGAAAGAAAAACAGAACTGGCAGCGACTCCTCCAAATTATAATATCAAAAGTATCTTGACCTCGTGAAAACGATTACATGCAAAAAAAAGAACCTCTGTATTATTGTCAAGCAATTTTTCAATTAGGCTTCAAACAAGCGAAGATGACATTTTAAATGAATCACACTTGTTCACCCGCTTTGACCTATCTGGTGTCTGTTGTAATCCTCACATCTAAAGCATATCCCTTCAGTGTTTGCTGATTGCTGTATAAATATTTTAATCCAATTCAAAAACTTGTTTTTTAGCATTGTATTTCTTGAGTATACATGAGGCTACATGTTGGACTGCATTTAAATGACTGTTCAACTTTTGATATATATTTCTAGTAGTGATATTCAGTGATTATAAATGACACATGACCAGTGAACTTTGTACTAAACGTGTGAACTGAAGAACACTTTTCTTAGCACAATACCTAAGTATTATTTTGTCATATTAGATATGAAAAAGCAGGGGATTTGATGATAGTTGCAACGTTCCTGCCAAAAGCGTTCTGTGATGTAATTAAGTGCTTGCAAATGTAACAATTTTAAACATTTTTTTATTTTGCAACCTAAATAACAACTGGGTGGATGAATGAATTGGTCATTGCGATGATAGATGGATGGATAGATGATCTGATGGGTGGGTGGTTGGATGGATACATGGATAGATAGATGAATTGGGTCAGTGGATGGATGGATGGATGGATGGGTAGGGTGGATGGATTGGTGGGTGGATAGATAGGTGGTTGGATAGATGGATAAGTGGATGGATGGATTGATTAGAGGATAGATGATGGATAGACAGACAGGTGGATGGATGGACAGTTGGATGAATGGAGGGATGGTGGGTGGATGGACAGATGGGCAAGTGGATGGATGGATTGACGATTGGATGGATGGATGGATGGATGGATGGATGGATGGATGGATGGATGGATGGATGGATGGATGGATGGATGGATGGATGAATGGATGGATGGATGGATGGATGGATGGATGGATGGATGGATGGATGGATGGATGGATGGATGGATGGATGGATGGATGGATGGATGGATGGATGGATGGATGGATAGACGGATGGGCGGCTGGATTGATTTTTGGATGTATGGATGGGTGAATAGATGAATGGATAGATTGATGGTTGGACGGATGGATGGATGGGTGCAGGGGTGAATGGAAGGATGGATGGATTGGAGAATAGATGGATTGCTTTGTGGATGGATGGAGCAAAGGTGGTCCCAGTGCAAGAAACTCTTCAAAGTCAATAATTAATATGTATAATTATGCTAAATGCAAATGTTTACAACAAATGCTTATTTTCATTTTTTATTAGAAATCTAATTTTTGACAATGTAATTGTATATGTCGACAGAGTGAAAGAACCACATACATAATCAAGATAATGATAAAAGGAAAGAATCTTCGGAGGACCCCGCGACGTTACCTTTACCTCGCCGTGACTGCAGATTTGTTTTTCTAAATGATAAAACCTTCATAAGAGCAACACTGCAACTGGTCAGGAATGCATTTAAGGGAAAACCCTCAAAACACGGAACGCTTTCTGAGAAAAGGTCAAATCACTCATTTTATTTTCCTCTCTTCCCAACCTTTTTTCTCACCACCCCTGGTGCCCCACCATCCAGGCTCGCTCTCCGTGTTTATACTTTGGCAACTGTATCATAAACTCAAACCAAGTTGCCCTTCACCTCGTGTAGAAATTGTTAGAAATCCAACCGTTTGTGAGCTTTAAAACTATTTTGACAACCCCCCCGCCCGCCCCTCTTTTCCTCATCACGTCTCTGTGTTTCCATCACCCCCAGGAGCACTGGAAAAATGGCATTGTGTGGCTAAATGATGTGTGTTTGACGCTGAAATGAAAAATATTTCACAACTTCTGACTCAAATACGGGGTGTCACGGAGTGCCCGTAAAGATATATAATCCCGTTCTTTACTGCTCTATATACTGTTTATTGAGTTTTAAATGAAGGATCCCATCAGACCGATCACAAATCCAAATAGGATGAAGGGAAAAGCACCGAAAAACTATGTTCAGTTTCTCCACTATTTGTCCTGTGTTGAAACATATGGTGTTTGAACATGTGGCATTGTTTAGTTTCATGAGAACAATAGATGAAAGATCACGCTGAAAGATAAGCTGTTTTTTTCTCTCTTTTTTTTTCTTTCAAAACATGTGATCAATTGCACAACAGTGAAACTAACATTTCATATTTGACCAGTCTGGTATTTGTTGGTTTTAGCTCTTTCATCCTCTGCTCTGACCTTCATCTTTTTTCTCTCTCTCTCTCTTACTCTCTCTCTTTTACTCTCTCTGTTCCATCAGGTGAAATTCTGAGTTTGGCGGACGATCTGTTCTCCGGGTTGAGTTCGTCCTGCGTGGTGGCGGGAAGAAGGGGCGGCGAGCGACCTCACTCGCTGCTGTACTCAGTGGTCTTCAAGTGCCTGGAGCCCGACAGTCTCTACAAGTGAGTCTGCCAGACTTTTCAGCGAAAATTGAATTCTGATTTACTGCGGCGGCGTTATTTATTATGACGCAGCATTTCTTTCGCCTCATGAATAAACATAAGGCATAAATTGTGTTGCGTCAACGCCCCTTAGAATTCAAGGGTCCCTATGGAATTTAAAGGTCCTGCTTTGGGTCCCCCCCAAAAAAAAGTACATTAAACCCAGGTGCTGGTCGCAGAGATACAAGATATGGTTGGGTAAAAAATGTGGGTCAGCATTTCTAAATTTCAGCCATCAGTTAAAAGAAATAAAAACAAGAAACAAAACATTGTGGTTTTCGACTTGTTGTAGTCAGATGTCAGGGCCACACAGAATATATTTTTTAACGTTATAAGTCATTTAACTTTAACGCAGAACAGCTTACAACAACTGCACTATCCCATCGTGGGGGTTGAAACCAAAAACATTTTTTATTTTTTGCCACATACGATTTAAAGCTTGTATCAATTAAACTGCTAATATAACAGAGAAAAAAGTTTGTGCATTTAAAGATTTCGGTTGAAATTCCGAACAGAGGAGTTTAGACCACTTTTTTGTATCCGAATACACTTTACTCAGTGGCGGCCAGTAAAAAATATTCTAGGTGGCGCTCTTTCTAGTACATTTTCCAACTTATACCATTGAAAGAATCAGTCGAAAATAGGAATAAATTGAACATAGATATTAATTAAATGTGGAAACCAACAAAATGAATAATTCATCTTTTTAATGTAACTATATCTGGAAAATAGAGTAAATCTGACTAATAAATAGATTTTTTCTTTAAAAACTATATATACCTGAAGGATATAAAGGATTGCTTTTTTCTGAACACTGCTGGTAACACCGCAGTAAAAAGGCTAGATAAAAGATTAATAATAATTTAAGTAATCGTCCTGATTTTCCCTCTAAAATATTTTTTTTTCCCTATTTTTGGAATCACTTCTTTACACCGGGGGTGTCCAACCTTGTCTGCCCCGCAGACCATTTCATTGTCGGCATAATATTCTCGGGCCGACCTTAAAAAAAACCCCAATAAAAATGATGTGTCACGAGTCATGGACTCATATTACTTAATAAAAAATCTTTTTTCAAAATAAAAATACATTTTAGGCAGTAAAAATCAACAAGACATAGATTCTATGATCGACTACTTTACGCTGCCGTCTCTAATGCAGGATCTATATTTCCTTACACCCTACAAAAGGGAACATGTGGTGATTACGAGACACTTTGGATGAACATGTTAACCTTCTTTTACTAGAAACTTTCCCATAAACAGTAGAGTCTCCTCTCTACAGGACTGCGCTCTTCAGAAGTTCTACATGTTTTTATCATTTTGTGTTGCGAACAGATTCTGTGATCTGTTTTCTCCCAAAGTAGATTGTGGCCTTCAAATCTGTTGTGTGGCAACAGTTTGTGTTCGCAGCATGAAAGCTGGAGAAGATTGTGGATTGAAAAAAAGGACAGTTTGTTTTCACACGATTGTGCAATGTTAGAAGAAATCCGATATACTATTTATTTGATCGCAATCTCTTTATACATACATTCTGTAAATTCCTATTTCCAAGAACCATGTTTTGCAAATGTAAGTTTCTTTGAACAATTTGATTAGTATTAAGTGATGGATACATTTGGCTGTTATGATAGTTTTTAGTCGTTAAACAACAAGTCATTCATATTTTTTTCTAAATAACAAGCATTGTCACATTGAAGAAGAAAAATATTCAAACACATATTTTGAAGTGTACTGAGACTGAACTTTTCATTGAAAAACACAAAACAAAAACTGTGATAAACCATTACATTGTCAGCAAAGGACGATGAGGATTTTCCTTTTCCTGTCGTAATTACTTTCTTGAATGTCAGCGTGTTGAAAGTCAAATTATCGCTTGAGACCTTTGGTTTATCGTCACCTTTTCAAATCCATTGTGGCTCCAAGATTTTGATGTTATTTGTGGTATAAAAAAAACTAAAAGAATATTTAAAAACAAAAAAAAAGGTTTAAAGTAAAACATGTGTTTCCACATGTTTTTCTTGATATTAAAACCTTCTGCTTCAATCCCGGGAAGCAAAACCTGACTGAAAACAGCATGACAATTGAATACAAATAAAGGTAATTAAACGACAAATACTGAGATCTTAAAATGTTTACGCGTGACTCACCTTCACCAACAACACATACAAATTCCCATCTTAAGAACTTCTTCACAATGATGCTTCAGCTACGTTTGCATGGTTCCTAAACAACAATGACGAGGCACATATCAGCGATACCACATCCTCCCCTGGGTGTCTGCAATTCCCACAGCAAATGTTATTTGTTCCAGGGGGTGAATTTTGTTACCTTCTCCAGAACAACAGCTGGCGTGAGTTAACCAGGGAGGCACACTCGGTCGCAAGATTTGGTGGAAACATCCGCTCTTTTTATGTTTATTTCGGTCAAACTATTGTCTGACTTTAGTTAAAGAGAAGTAAATATTTTTAAAAATATTTCGTTTTTTTTCAATGAGTCGATACATAAGGCAGGTTTTTTTTGGAAATGTGTTTAATCTCAAATATTTTTTATTCATCATCAAATTGTATTCAAGTTCACTTGGCCTTGAAGCTGCCTTTGTAAGCCGACCAGGAGAAATAAATCACTATAAAATATTAAAAGTTAATTTTCAGCCAAATAAGAAAACACTCCCAGTTAAAGATCTGGTTCAGTGGCAGCTTTTTTCGACAGTAAAATAATTAAAAAAAATTTTTTTTGCTCCCAGAATGTCCCAAGCTGGACATAAAATAATGGTGGTATAAGTTGCAACGGGGTGAGGCTAGCTTTATGCTAAACTCAAGTGTCATTATTTTCAGAGTCCACCAGATGGCGGTCTCTGCTAATTGTTCTAATGAAACATCTCATCATTTTTAAACTGATGACGCCACCTACTGACCTCTAAACAACATGAAACTGTTTCATGAAGCTTCATCAGCACATTTTCATATCAAATGTCGATGTGTTCAAAATGTTCTTAAACTTTGAAATCATTTAATTGTATAGGAACAAAACATTTTCAAATCTCAACAACTAACAAACATTTTCTGAATCAGTTTATTAAAAATACACTGTAAAGTCCTTTTCTAAAACTAGCCCTGTTTAAACAGGCTGATTATTTCATTTAATTTTACCATTATAGAGTTCAATTTTGAACTGATGTTTCATAGGAATTAACGTATGCACATGTGTTGTTTATTTATTACAAATTGTCTGTAAGGTATAATATATAATAATAATAATAGTATATATATAATAATAAGGTATAATACAACATGAAGTTGGGGCTTAGAGCCTTCACGCTTTTATTTTGACATCATTACGGTCTCATAAAGCTTCCCAAAGCACTGTCCTCGTTTTCAGTGTCCACTAGATGGCACTCTTTGCTGTGTAATTTTTGACTTTGAGGAACTATTTTAAGCCATCATTAATAGGTCTTTAAGAGGTTTTGTACACAGATAATTAAAACTACAAGAGTGTTTAAGTTGAGATAAGGAGCATATACACATATACTTATTGATGTCAACAATTTTAGGTTAAGTGATTAAAAGAAAGGGAATTGATTGGTGAGCGTTTGATAAACGAGGACAAACACAGAGATAATTAAGACATATTGAGCCTCCAATAATAAAAAATAATTCCAACATCAGACCCATGCTTTGTATTACAGACTGTTTTGTAAATACTAGTGATGTGCTAGTGAAGCTTCATGAAACAATGGTCACTAGGTGGCGCCATCAGTTTAAAAATTATGTTTAATTAGAACAGTTGTTTAAAACAAAGTAAACTAGTACAGAGACGCCATCTAGTGGGCTCTGAAAATAATGACACTGCTTCATGAACCTTCATCAAATCATCACTAGTTATTACATTTAATATTTGACTTTGCATTTAATCTTTGTATCCGACTTAAACTTATATCCCCCCCCTTGTGTGATTGACACTTCTGGTTAAAACCTATTTTCCGTCACAAATCCTACTGATTCCTCTGCTGATTAATCAGTATTTGCATCAAAAGAGTCAATGGCAAAAAGATACCATTAGATAATGCGTGCAGAAGTTTTCCATCATTGATCGGTGATTAAATTAGAAGCAGGATGTTGAGTCACTCCTCTTGGACAGGTTGGTAAATCTGAAAATACTTGCAGTTGGTAGACAATTACCTCATCTTGATGACTCCAACGCTTGATTTTTTTTCTTTTTCGGAGGACGGTGGTTGCTGGTAAGACATGGATTGTAATCTTTTTGCAGGAAAATCTCATCTTAATCCTCTTCTATTAGTTATATTGTATTCTCATTTGATGGGATTGATATTAATGCAGGTTTTTGGCACCAAAGCCATCAAGATTAATGTGCACTTCTCGCCATATTGCCACTTTACTATATTAGGATAGCAATGTTGTCATTTTTACAACTTCACTCTGCTCTGTTAGTTCTCTTGTCAGCGTTTTATGTCCGTTCATCCAATCTTGGACCACTTACGCACAGAGTACGATCCGTCCGTCAGCCTTTTTTTTCTCTCGGGTTGGTTTAAGATGATTTTCATCATCATGATTCAGGACGTCGGCATCAACGTCTGGCCTTCCTGTCACACAAATGTTGTGTTTCATCGATTATCACTGGATCCCATCTTTTATTGACCATCCTGTCATGGTTGACAGGATTCAATCTTAATCTTAAAGGTGTATTTAATCCAGGAAATAAAGAGTCAAATTAGTTTTTATTACTGTCACTGGCTGAGATGCTCTTAAATGCTACGATCTTCTTTGGAGAGCTCTTGAAAGACGGAAGTGGTTCCCAGAGAAACTCTAAGTTTAAGAAGATCTCTCACTAAGAAGGAAATTTAAGATGGAGCTGACCCTCTCTTAAGAGCCTTCTTAGCTAAGTTTTCTAGACAGATAAATGTTTAAGAGTTGTTTATTGAGCTGTAATCACGTCCCGCTTTGTTTATACAATGAGTCCCTTGGAGTTGGAGACTTCCTAGATGTATGACCTTGATGTTTGACCCTTCACAGCAAAGTGGACATGGTTATGGTAAACAAGATTTCTAAAAGGCTAAAATGCTACACGGACAGAAACAGAAGCTAAAAGGCTAACAAGCTGTTTGGACAGGGACAGAAGCCAAAAGGCTAACAGGCTACACGGACAGGAGCAAAAGCTAAAAGGCTAACATGCTACAGGGACAGGAACAGAAGCTAAAACGCTAAACAGATAGGAACAGAAGCTAAAAGGCTAACATGCTACACGGACAGGAACAGAAGCCAAAAGGCTAACATGCTACAGGAACAGGAACAAAATATAAAAATGTTAACATGATACACGGACATAAACAAAAGCTGAATGGCTAACATGCTACACGGACAGGAAAAGTAGCTAAAATGTTAACATGATACACAGACAGAAACAGAAGCTAAATGGCTAACACGCTATATGAACAGCAACAGAAGCCAAAAGGCTTAAATGCTACACGGACAGGAACAAAAGCTAAGAGGCTAACACGCTACATGGACAGGAACAAAAGCTAAAAGGCTAACATGCTACACGGACAGGAAACACTGGTAGGTTGTCATATTAAAATACATTTCTGTCTGTAATCTCCAAAGAGACACAGATTACTCTGAAAATTATCCCAATGACTTGAGGGTGAGTAGAAAATGAGTGAATTACAGCTGTCACTTTAACAACCACGACTTTAATGGTGTCATTAATACGATACACATTTGCTTTCTAACAATCAAACGACTCGACGGCATGAGCTGTCAGAGGTGACAATACAATAAAAGCAAGAGTCATGAATCTTAATCAACGGAACGAAAGACGATACCGTTCTCAGCGGTTTCTGTTTACGGAGAAAGAGACATCGCCGCGACTCCAGTCTTGCATATGTGATGATGAGATTTACCTCAGTCTTTATCGTGAAAACGGAGCCGCGAGTGAGGCAGACGAGGACCAGATGTTGTTGTGGCTGTCACTGGACGCATGAAACAAACTGCCGACTCTCGCCCGTCACTGTCCTTTTGTTGTCGCCGGCGTCTTTAGCGATGGCTAAGTGTTTGACGGCCTTGGCTTGTTTTGAGAACCTCAAGTCTTATTATTTGTTTTGTTTTTTCTCATAATAAAAAATAAAAAATCGGCCTGTTTTTTTTTAAGAGTAGTCATCGGTCGAGTTAGTGAAACCGAAAAGCTGTACTTTAAGTTTTTAAAAAAAACATTTGACAAAAGTGGCACCGAAGCAGTTGGCTTTTATGGAATCCAAATGTTTCGCCGAGATTATGATTGATGCAGAAGGTTTTAAGGGAAACACTTAACATAAGTCAGGCTTCCACCAAGCAGAAGAAAAAAAAATGAGGGGAGCTAATTTACAACTTTGAAGCTCCGTTATCTTTGTTTGGGCATTCTCCACAGTGTTGTTTTTCTCCGATAAGAGGAGAATTTACGTCGGAATTACGTCTGAGGGCACATCTGTTAGCAGCCAACCCCACTTGTCTTAATCAGGGGCCTGATAAGACCTCCACTGGTATTGGCTTTGCACTTGGTCATCGCCAAGGCTGCCGTGGTCCAGAGCTGCTCAGGGAATCTTTTGAGTTTATTACTCCGTTCACCTCAAAATACACAATGCACACATTTAAAACATTATTTATTTGTCCCTTTTTTATATATAAGGCACTATTTTTCACTTATTTATATTTATATTTATATTTGTATATACATTCATTATATGCAATATTTATTCTATTTATATTATATTGCACTATTTATAACATTCATATTTATATTTATACAATCACCCTATGCTGTGTTTTTTAAACACAATTTCATTGCCAGTTTCACTGCTGTGTTCTTCTGTGCAATGACAATAAAGAAAGTTTAAAGTCAAAAGGCCAAAGTCATTTGAAACTGGTAAATATCATTATTGTTATAAAGGTTTTTTTTTTGCCTTCCATCTGATGTAGCTCTGATATATTCCATCCCATAGTAGAACCCGAGTCATGTGAATGCCTATTCAAAATGTTGAATATTATGATTTTTACCCTTTGTTTAGTACAACTATTTATTTTTATCTAAGATACCTATAGATCTATCTATTCTCTATATATTGTTTAAAAGTACTTGTTTTGAACTCCACTAATGTCTAAGCGGATACTAATAATATGTTTATTAATTATACAAATTGGTAAAATTGTGTCATCGCAATTTTGAAAGAAATTGAAATAATAACTAATTATTTATAATAACTAATAGTTAATAACTAATAATAATAATAATTTGAAGAAACATCTCAAGACATTTTTGTTTGTGCAGGCCTTTCCCTGATTTTCAGCAACTCCAGTGTAATTCTCGTTGTTATCTTGACCTTTTAAGTATATATTTTATAGAGTATTGTTCTATTGTTTAAGCGCTTTGTGACCCTGGTCTGGAAAAGCGCTCTATCAATGTAAATTACTTACTTACTTACTTAATAAAAACAATAATTAAATTAAGTTAAAATTGAATAGGAATGCAATGTAAGTAATAGTACATAAGCTATATTTTTAACTTTAAGTATCGAATTAACGATGTATTTCTAAAGTAGTTATACATAAAATGGCTTAGACTTATAATAAAAAGGGAACCTTTAAAAAAAAAAAAAATACTTATAAACCAGAATTTGTCCAGTTCAAGAAGGTTTTTCTGCTCAAGATAAGAAGAAAGTCAACTAAAGATAAGATTAGATAAACTTTACTAATCCCTCTGTAGATCTCCTTCGGGAAAATGGGTTTCCAGTTCACAGAAAATGATAGTTTCATAAGTACAAAGTGCAAATAAAAAGAAAAAAGTGCAAGGGATGACAAAGTGCGAATATAAAGAACATAGATCAAAGGAAATAACACAAAGAAAAGGACACAAAGATTAACATAGAATAACTTCATCCCTTCACTCTGCTCCTGCAGAGAAGACAAGAGGCATTAGGGGTTTCGGGATAAAGTATAGGAAGAGTTTCATTTCATAGCTAAGATTGTGTATTTGGATACCGGAATTTGGGGAAATAGGATCTGGAACTGGGGCTTGTAATCCCTGCTCTTCTCGTTTAGACTATTGTAGCAGTTTATTTTCGTTTCTAATCGAGAAGGAACTGTCTGCAGTTAATATAAAACTCTGCAGCGAGAATTCTGACCCGCTCTAGTAGAAGAACTCACATTTATTACCCGATCCTTAAAACTCTTCACTGGCTGCCAGTTTCTTTCAGGATCAACTTTAAAATTCTTCTTACTTTCAGAGATTATCATGGTCAGGCTCCTCCTTCCATCAGTAGATTCTGATCCAGCCTTACATCCCAGCTCGGGCTCTGAGGTCTGCGGATCAGAATCTACTGATGGTTCCTAGCACACGGTTCAGGACCAGAGGAGAGAAATCCTTCCAGACTGTTGCTCCTAAGCTTTGGAACGATATCTGTGTTTGATGATCTACTGACTTCTTCAAGAAACATCTGAAGACACTTTTATTTGTGCTTTTCGCTGATTTTCTGAGACTCCTGTGTTTGTCTTATTTGTCTTGACCTATTAAAGTATTTTAACTGTGTATTGTTTTTGATTGTTAAAGCACTTTGTGACCCTGGTCTGGAAATGCACTTTAGAAATAACTATAACTGACTTACTTACTTACTAAAATCCGAAAGAAATTAAAATAATATCAAATGAAATATAGAAGAAAGATTTGGTTAAAGAATAAAACATTATTATCAAAGTATATCCCAACCTTCTTTTTATGGTTCAAATGTTTGTTTGAAAAGTGCGAGTCTTTTTTGTTTTAAGACCTTAGCTGAACATCCTTATTGTTACTGTAAATTTGATCTTGACGCATTCAACAGAACACTTTTTGTTCCTATCTTGATCTTCGTGTGTGCATTTAACTTGTTCCCCTTTCCTGTTTATATGATCAGTCTTCAACATACTGTATAGGGTATCTTGGCAGTTGGCACCACTTGACAGCTCTTCTCAAATCTTTCCTGAATTGTTTTAGTCCAAAGTGCCCTGAATTTCCCTGATTAGTCCTCATCTGCTTCCAATTGCCCCAGAAAAAAGCCGTCTCCAGACATACAGTCATTTTGTCTGAATTCATTTACCACCGTATTCGCGTCGTTCTGAATTAGGCATTTTATTTCAGCCTTTCCCGGGTTATGTCATTTCCTTATTGTAACCAACATCAGACCGACTGATCCGCGGGTTTTTATAGCTTCACGACTCAAGCACGACCCTATTAAACTCAGCCCGACATACAGTTTTGCATCTGCCGTCAGCCGTTTTATCAAGTGGCTGGACCCGCTTTTCAGAAATGGAGAATAATTAGCAGTATAAAATAAAATGAAGCGGGAACAGTCTGTTCTTCCGCTGCTTAATGGCAAGTTGGCTGCCAACACGTCAGTTCAGAATCAGTTTGGGGGGGAAAGTACATACGTTTGAACAGTTGAGCACCATTTGCTTTGTCTACAAGTACAAGTTACGTTTCTAGACGCCTTTTTCTATCATGATTTCTTTTTATATTTACACAATTCATTCATATGGATGAATTTGGTGAAATTAAATGACCTGATAAATTATATAAATAAAACATTTGGTTAAAGTATTAAACATTAGAGACCTTTCATTCAATGTAAGTAAGTAAGTAATTTATATTTGTAGAGCGCTTTTCCAGACCAGGGTCACAAAGCGCTTAAACAATCAAAACAATACTCAATAAAATGTATACTTGTTTTGTTGTTTTTTTCATTACATTTTAGATGGTAGATTATTGCAGAAAGCATTACAACTATGAATGAATACATGTGGAATTTTGTACTCAAAAAAAAAAGGGAACTTCACAGGTAATAATTTTAATAAATACGTATATTTATAAGATTTAAAGACACACAAGGACACCAGTAACCCTGTACTTATTAATCTATTATGGAGTATTTTTTGAAAAAAAAGAGGAATCCCTAAAGATCATCTCCCAAAATCTCCTATGATTTGCTTTCTATGCAAAATGTAATTCAATATTTTTCCTTCATTCGCTTTGCTTTGGAGTAGTTTTACTAACCTTAGCTCTAACTCGACAGATGTGCTAGTGAAGCTTCACGAAGCCTCATTACCAAATAGATGGCACTCTTTGCTGTCTAATCTTTGACTATAAGGAAGTTTGGACCATTTTCCTTGACTTGTTGAGGGCACCTCAATCCACCGATTGAATAAAAGTGTAAAAGTGATAAAAGTGTCGTTAAGATATTTATATTCAGTAAAACAGTTAAGACTTTGATAACATGTTTTAAAACTGTTAAAAGATATTCTTTTTTTTTAATTAACTTTCTGTTTCTATATTTTCATTGCGATATCTCTCGTTTTTACCTTGTTCACCATCGTTTGAGATCAATTTTAAATAAAATGAAAAACGAATAAAACGTTATTATTATTATTAGTGTTACTCTTATTATGAATAATATAATTATTATTATTGGGGAAAGACACTGCTTCCTAAAGCTTAATTTGTCCGATACTTTCTCTACTCTTTTTGTTTTATCAGTATTTCTTTAATTACTTCTATTTATTTAACACATTCAAGACACTTTAATGTCTTTTTATTTTATTTACTCTAAATCATCAAACAAGTATTTCATTAAAATCCGACTCCGGCGGACCCCGCTGTTAGCGACACGTCTTTACGGCAAACTCAATAGTGAAGATGCAATTACTTAAAGCAGCTGTATATTTTGAAGGAAGTGATGAGGGCAACAATGTGGCTCTAAAAGAGATTACACAACTCCGAACACTGATGTCATGACATCGCTTTCCCCCCGCTGCCCTCTCTCTCCCTCCGGCGTGCCAAGAATTACGATATCCTCTTCCTCTTGATGTGCTTGGTCTTGACGTTTTGTCGTGCCGCGTGCGGCTGCATTATTAGATCAAAGTCCAAATCGTAACGTCATTGGAGGCCATTTTAATTGACACAAACCTTGATATTCTGTGAGTCCACTTCATCATTTGCTTCTTTGCAAGTGTATGCAAGAATGGGAGAAGGATTTCGGATTGTAGAAATGTTTTGTACGTCATATTAAAGATACACGAAAGTCTTATATGAGCCATAAAGTTCTGAAATCCACAATTATATGTTGATATTTAGTTACTACTAATTAAATGATGTACAGTCGTAAATTTCAGGTTTCATTTTGAAATGCTTTGATTTATTTTTTCCATTAAGCCTATTGTTGAAACTATTCAATGGCAAAGCCTTGAAAAGCACTGAAAAAGGGTATACATGCGCCAACGACCCCATTTTACATAAACAAAGAAAGAAAACAGCATTTAAGCTTTGTTTTTGTCAGTTTTTCCAAAAAGCATGTTAAGCTCCTTTCCATGCACTGCAGAAAGGAACGTTTAAAGACATCCTTTGTTCCTTCTGCCATAAGGTGCAACAACCGATCTCGCCCTCATACTTGACATGCACTTTTTACTTTTCTTGTCAACTTTTTAGTTATTTATTAATTAATAAATGTCTATATCTTAGCTTCAAACAGCAGGCCATATAAGGTGCAGCAGTAAGTAAGTAAGTAAGTAACTAATTTTTATTTATATAGTGCTTTTCCAGACCATGGTCACAAAGCACTTAAACAATCAAAACAAGATTAAATAAAATATATACTTAAAAGGTCAAGATAACACTGAGAAATACACAGGAGTTCCAGAAAATAAAGCCTGAACAAGCCTGAACAAATAAAAACGTCTTAAGATGTTTCTTGAAAGAGTCAGTAGACTCCATCAAGCGCAAAGAGAGAGGAAGATCGGAAGCCATACCAGTCAAAAAATATTCTTCAAAATCCTCCTGGATCCCGATGGAACCCCAGAACACCACCTACGAGAATTATATTGAAATACATGAAAAAACTTTTTGAGTTATTGCACTTGTGTTGAACAAAATCATAACCTTATTGGGGTTTCATTGACCATGAACGAGACGAAAGCTAACATCTTTCTCTTTTTTTAATCCTTTTGGCCACTTTATTAGCCAATATATTTGACTTTTTTAAATGTTTTTTTTTTTTCACTTCAAAACACAATCTAATGATAGTAGTCTCGCTTTTCATTCTATATCGAGTACTAGTGAAGATTTTATTGTTCGCTAAAGTCATTCTGTGTGTGTGTAAAAACATCCCAGGGTCAAGTTAGGTGACACATGGTTTCACAAGTCTTTCGGAAAAGAAGGATCAATGTCACTGGACTGATGGGGAACCCAAGTACATGTGTGTGTGGGTGGCCGCTGTAGTGGTTTGAGTGCGTCTTGCCAACGCTGTTACTTGAAGTCTGACATGCTGGTTGCAGGCCAGGCTGCGGCTGGTTTTTCTTTTGTTCTCCTCAAGCATTTTTTATTATAACTGCCGGCCTCTTCTGAGTTCACATACCCCCAATGTTCATTTTTTCCCTCCTTCTTTTTTTTGGCTAGGAATTTCTTCATATTTTCCACTTTCATTATTTTTTTTCTTTAATTTTATTACTGTACGGAATTAATCCTTGTAATTGCGGAAGGGGATTATGAAGAATAAGAAGGATCTGGAATTGAAGCCAACATCTGAAGCGTTCTCAAAGAAACATTCAGAAGTTGGCAGGAGAACCCACCACCGAACCCCCCCCCACCCCCCATGTTCCCAACAAAACAAATTGCCATGATAAACTTACCCCCCTTGTTTTTCATCCATCTCCTCTCCTCTGACGCCGTGTATCCAAATGTAACTGTTATGTGGCCGCAGGATTTAAACAGCCGGATCGTTACATGCCGACATTTGTTTTGCTCCGGCGAAAGAGCCGTTGAGGTCTGCGTGTCTTTTGTGGGGTTCCTGGGGAATACCACACTCACCCTGGTGAATAACAAGTTCAGACAAACAATGTGAGCAACGTCCAAACAGGTCACCTTACAAACAAAGCTTGTCAACTCTCCACATTCGTCGCCATTGACTCCCGGAGGAAAAAACTACAAAAAAAAAAGCCTCTGTCTTTATTTTCCTATATTTCTATGAGTATTTATATCAGGAATTTCGTCTTAGTCACACTCGTTGACTCAGTGGTTTTGCGGCTTTGTTTTTTTGTCATGTTGTTGTTTTTACGACGTGGAAATATGACTGAAATACCTTCAAGAATGCTCGCAAACAATTCCACCGTCAAAACATCCTCCTATATAGAGAAACAAATCAAACAAACAGACTTATAAACAGCCAAACTTCGGATTTGAACATCAAACGCTAGTTTTATTTTTGATTGACTTCGGTATTTAGAGCAGATTAAAGCCGTATAGTGAATGAAGCGCACATGTAAACATGGACGACATAAGGGCGAGTAAGGACAAGCGCAGATTAGGCCGAACCATATGAGAAGAAGAAAGTAGTTGAAGACCTCGTGTGAACTTCCACTGTTGTTTTTACTCTTAATGTTAAAGGGATGGTTCTTAAAACTTTCACTGATTTTCCACTCACGCTCTTATTGACTAAAGGTTGTGAATATTTTAAGAGTAATCCAACTATTTAGATACAGACAGAAATGCACGTCGATGCTAATGTAGCGACCAGGGCTAACATTTCTTCGCCCAAAAAGACACTTGCATTGAAGTCTTGAAGTTATACATTTTAGTTCTGGTTGCAACTGTTGTATGGACGTACATTTCTAACTATAACTTGGTCGACATGAGGGATAGTATGAAATAATAATAACAAAAATGTGGGTAAACTTTCTACAACAACTTTATTAATGACGTCTTTAAGTTGTGACTGAAAGAAATACTGATTTAAGATGAGTTTTGATCCACAATATTTTTTTCCCAGGAACACCTTAGTAGTCCATAGTGATGGGCTGGTGAAGCTTCATGAAGCATTATCAACATTTTCTCGGCTCAGTAGTTGGCGATTCTGGGTTTAAATGATGGTAGGTTTTGTTAAAATAGTTGTTTAAACCCTAAGATTATGCGGTAAAGAGTGACATCTACTGGTCTCTTAAAATCAGGACAACGCCTTGCGAAGCTTCATTTGCAACAACAAGTATTCTTTTGTCAGAGCAGTTTTTTAAAGGGAGGAACAGAGTAAGCAAGTAAGTAAGTAAGTAAGTACATTTGTAAAGTTCCTTTCTAGGCCAGGGTCACAAAACGCTTAACAATCAAAAACAATATATAGTTAAAATATATACTTTTAAAGGCAAAGACACATAAGATAAACACAGGAGTGGAAAAGCACAAATAAAAATGTCTTAAGATGTTTCTTGAAGGAGTCAGTAGATCATCAAACACAGAGATCGACCCAAAGCTTAGGAGCAACAGTCTGGAAGGATTTCTCTCCTCTGGTCCGGAAGTTCAGGAACCATCAGTAGATTCTGATCCCCAGACCTCAGAGCCCGAGCTGGGGTGTAAGGCTGGATCAGAATCTACTGATGGAAGGTCTGACCATGAATAGATCTGAAAGTAAGAACCAGAATTTTAAAATTGATCCTGAAAGAAACTGGCAGCCATTGAAGTGTTTTAATGGAATGTGAGTTCTTCTACTAGAGCGAGTCAGAATTCTTGCTGCAGAGTTTTGTATTAACAGCACCTTCTTGTTTAGACACCAAAATACAATATTCTGAACGAGAAGATACAAACACATGGATTATAAGCTCCAGATCAAGTTGTGACATCATTTTCCTGAGTTTAAAGATTTTTGAAGTTGAAGGAAACAGACTCTGGATTGACTTAATCTTGAAAATACATGTTTATTGTTGTATTTTTTTTTCTATAAAGCATTATTTTCAAGAATTTTATCCAGGCACAAATAATCACCACTTAGTAAAAACTATGTCAAAGTTGTGTCACCAGAATGTCATTTTAAAAGGGACATTATTTTGGATTCCTAAATGACTCTGACTGAACTTTTTTTTTTTTGGGAACTTCTGCCTCTTTTTTTCAGTGTCTTGAACTGCTGTTCCATGTTTTTTTAAACCAAGGTCTGGGGAGCTCTGACGTCTTTCATTGGACTCGTACTGTTCTGCTGTTTGGCATTTCCCGAGAGAACAACTAAGACTTAAAGGTTCTTCGAGTCCACCGACCTTGACCCATTTGTTCCCTGTCTGGTCTTTCCTCTGTGTTTTTTTTTTTTTTTTTTTTTAATATTCCCGACTCAAATCAGGAGGTCCAAACTGCTGATGGTGTCTGAGTATCTGTTTTACTTGAAAAACAATAACACTTTTTTATCCGAAAGGCAAGATTGTTTACTGACAACTTGTAAATTGAAGGTTTTAAATTGTTTTTTTATTTTCTTAGTTTGATGTGAGTCACTTAATAAGGAGAACATTACTGAGAATTATCAAGTTCCCACTTGACTCGAGAATCTGTTAAAATCTACAGCAATAGAAGGTTAAAGAAAGTTGTTTTTCTTTGCTCAAGATGTGAAGAAAATGTTGGCTTAAGATTAGATGCATCAGGGGTTTGACAGCAATTTTTTTGTACTTTTTGGTAAAACAAAACAGTTAAAAACTACACATACAGTGGTTAAAAAAAGCTGATTTAATCAGTGATGTTTGTTAATGTGATGGTCTGACTTAAATATATTATGTTTATTATATAGATAGATACACTTTATTGAAATTGTTGTTATGATAAATATATACATATAAATATCTATATGTATGTATATGTAAGGCATTATATACATTATCTTGAAAACATTCTGACATGTTTTGTTTTAAATGTGTGCTTCAATGGTTTCTTTGAAAGTTTGCCTTTTCTATTTTGAAAAATAATAATATATTCAATGAAGCTTCATGAAACAGTGTACTTTTGTTTAGAGGTCAGTAGGTGGCGCCATCAGTTTAAAAATAATGTGATGTTTTACTAAAAAGTTGTTCAAAAAAAGGAAAATAGCACAAAGACCGCCATCTAGTGGACCCTGAAAATAATGACACTGTTTCATGAAGCTTCATCAGACCATCACTACTAATGAAGCTTCATGAAGCAGTTGCATTATCTTTATGGCCCACTAGATGGCAATGTTCTCTCTATAATCGCCCATCAGTTTTACGTTAAGACCGTCTACAGAAGTCACTGCTTCCTGAAGCTTCATCACAAATATCAGCCATTTTTTCTGTCACTTTGTTACTCACAGTGGAATGCTCATATAACATGTGTTTTTCATGTGATTGTTTTAGGTTCACTCTCTATGCAGTGGACAGTCGGGGAAGTCACTCTGACTCAAGCTTCGTCTCCGTTCGGACTTCGTGCACGATGGTGGACGATAGCCGCGCTGAAGGTGGGAAGAGATTCAACGGAATCTCAAACACTTTCATTTCATCTTGCATCTGATCCAGAAGGGAATAAAAATGCTGTTTTCACGGTTTATTTTCAGAAATCGCTGACAAGGTTTACAGCTTGTACAACGGCTACACGAGCGGCAAAGAGCAGCAGATGGCGTACAACACGCTGATGGAGGTCCCGCCTTCACTGCTCTACAGAGTACAGCATCACTACAACTCCCTCTATGAAAAGTTCGGAGACTTCGTCTGGCGGAGCGAGGACGAGCTGGGCCCGAGGTGAGGCTAGCATAGAACAAGGGTTATCAAACCCGATCACACAAGTAGCCAGAGTTTTATGAAAATTCATCATTATTATTATTTTTAATCATAGCTTTAGAGTTTCCTAGATAGGGTTCAGAATTTTCTTCTTCGTTCCAGTTGTTAAACCTTAAGTTGTTTCTGGGTAAAGGCAACACAAGGGAAACCTCAAACGCATTTGTTTTCTTGACCCTGAAATAACAAAAGGGTTAACCATATTAAGACAACAAATCAGGTCAAGTACTTCGTAATATTAGTTCTGACATAGTTTGTTAGTAAATACAGAAATAATTATTAAATAAAGTTTATATTTCCATTTAATTATATTTTATTTATCTGTACACTTTCCTAAAAACATTCCCATATATAAAATTAAATGTATTCAATATTACTAGTCAGATTGGATAGATTCAGTTGACGTTGAATTACCATTTCAATGTCTAAAATCTGTCGTTATAATAAGACATAGGACAAATAGACGATGGGGAGATTTGTGTCGGGAATTTGATCTGTGGCCAGTTGGGATGGAACATGTACTCTGTACAACTACGTTGATTCACTGTTTGAATGAGTTAAAAATTCAACATTATTTCAATGTGGATCATAGCGAGTCATTTCAATGTCGTTTCAGTATCAAATATCAATGTTTCTACGTGGATTCAATCTGTTTTTTTTAACTATATGGGTTATGGACAGTATGTATACTTTATTTACATTTTATTTTTCTGATTTATCTTACAACATTTATTCCTGAAAACACATTTATAAAGACCTACCTTTAATGTATTTGTCAGTTGTGACTTTCAAACTGGTTCTGAATTGTAACTTGATACTAGTGAAGGTCTGATGAAGCTTCATAAAGCAGTGTCATTATTTTCAGAGCCCACTAGATGGCGGTGTCGGCCCATTTCCTTTGTTTTGAACAACTGTTCTAATGAAACAACACATTTTTAAACTGATGGCGCCACCTACTGACCTCTAAACAACATGACACTGTTTCATGAAGCTTCTTCAGCACATCACTACTAGATACCTTACATTCAGATGACACTTTATAATTGTGTTGCCCCTAATATATATACAAAAATAGTTTAAAGCTGATGATTATTGACCGGAGCACCATCTATTGGAGAAAACGTAACAAGCACTGGTTGTTCCACCGACACGTTCCGGCTTGTTTTTGACGAAACGCTGTAAAATTGACTTGAAGTGTTTTGTGGATTAGGATTAAAGAAGCCGATCGTCGATCCAAGAAAATGTTTTTTTTTCCGAGTAAAACTACTGTGTCCTACCGTTGGAAGGACCAGCTTGTTGACGGCTGAAAAGCCACGACTGCCGCCAAAGAAAAGCCTTCCCGCGGCCATGTTGGGCTTACTTACCTTAATGTGGTGACGTCAGTTTATTGCAGTTCACGTTAACATCGGCCCTGTTGTTAAATTGACCATTCCTGCTTTTTTTTTTTTTTCCCCCTCTCGCTCAAACGCTTCTACTGGTAAGTGAGAAGGTCATTTTGGGGTTACAGTCCCTCCTCACATTACCATGGTGATGCCTCAACACTGCTCACAGCCAAACCAAACACTCGAGTTGACTCAGTATCCAGCACTGTTTCCTCTTCGATTTCAACATGGAAACACAACAACATCCCTGCACTACTGTTGGAGGCAGAACGTCTCGACGCATTCACACGTCACATGCACGAAAAGGGGAGCGACTTTTTTTTTTTTTTTTAACCCTCTAGAGTCTCGGGAGGCTTTAGTCGGGCCACCGATGACCCGGGATTCTTCTCACCCAGAGGTTTTTTGTTGGACCAACCCCCCGATGTCTGGAAGCTCTTAGTTTATGCAATAAATGATACTATAATCATTAGGCTTCTATGATTGAAGTCGGGGGTGGGGGGGGTTGAAATCCAAGGAACGATGTGGACAGATGTTGGGTTTCTGTGCGTGCGTTTGTGTGTGGGCAGCTTAGACGAGTGGGGCGAACAAGGGGGGGTCTGGACAGGGGAGGTCTTTTGGATGAGTGAGCATTGGATTATTTACTGCCTGATGTTGGCAGCGTCGAGCTTCATTGGGGTAATTTACAAGCACACGCTATTGGTGGTACCTTTTTTTAAAGGTAAAGAAGTACGGAGCAGAAGAACGTAAGCACCGTCAGCATTCCGCCAGTAGCTGCGAGTCCCCCGAGCGCCCGAATAACCACAAGTACTGAAATAATTAATTATATTGTTCTCTGGACTACACGCTTAGAGGTTGCCATTACTCATAACTTAGCACTTCCTCGGAGCAGCACAAAGGAACACTTGAACACAAAAGCTGCTGCTTGGATTCGTAGTTTTTTTTAAGTAAATTTCAATCAATTATTTTCAGTTTTGCATCGGTTTAACCTCAATTATTACAAACCAAATTTGTGTTACATTCAACTGAATAACTTGATCCAGTTTAAGGGGAGAGTCACGGACCCCAGTAAAAAACAACGGCAGTTTTACTCTCCGAGAACATACGAAGCGATAGTACATAAAAAACGACTGATATGTTTTTTACGTAGAGACCAGGTAGTCCCGGATCATATGATCACCTATCCATTGAGACAGTTGCTCCAAATTACCGTATTTTCCGCACTATAAGGCGCACCGGATCATAAGGAGCACCTTCAATGAATGGCCTATTTTAGAACTGTTTTCATAAATATGGCGCACTGGATTATAAGGCGCATAGAATAAAATATACAGTCAAACGTTTGACTGGGGTTGTGTTATGCATCCAATAGATAAAGCTGTGCTAAAGGGAATGTCAACAAAACAGTCAGATAAAGTCAAACTTTATTAAGCGTTCTGACAACTCCGTTCACTCCCATGGTAACGATGTTCAAATGATGTTTAAAAGGCTTCAAGCAGCAGCGCGTGTGACTGGTATTTTGAGCAGACACATGTTGAGCGAGCAGCAGTGAAGGTGAGCGCATGTATGACAGCTAGAGTGTACGTGTATGACATGTTGAAAGCACGTGTATGACTGGTTGAACGCACAGCAGAGTGATTTTGAGTGTACAACAGCCAAGACACACTCGCTCAAACAGGTGGCAGTAATATCACTCCATAAACGTCTGCCATGATGTGACGTGCGTCGTAAATCCCACCCTGTGATGACGCAATGGCATAATCCCGCCCACAGTGCAGTCATGAAAGTTTTGGTAAACATGTCATCCACCAGGTAATGTTCAAGTATAAAGCGCTCCGGATTATAATGCGCACTGTCGTTTTTTGAAAAAATTAAAGACTTTTAAGTGCGCCTTATAGTGCAGAAAATACAGTACTGGTCAGGCCAGGTACTCACAACCTGAATGAAAAAAAAACTCATTTGATTTCCGTTGCTTTGATTATTACTGTAAGATGTTGTTCTGACTCTTGACAAATCAATGCCATTGTTTCAGCCAATTATGTTAAAAAAAAAAAAAAAAAAGTATAAACTACCGAAAATAAGAAAACACAAAATCAATTTAGGAGCGTTCTGTTTGCAAAACACCTTCCCACTGATCAGAGTTAAGGTGAAGATTTTGTTTTCATGCATTTTCCGGTCTTTTTTTTCCGCTGTTTTTATCATAAGGTGAAAATAATAAAATAAAACCTGCCGTGCTACAAAACAGGTTGCGGACCCCTGCATTAAAGATCTAGTTCACTAGGTTTGGACTATTTTTTAGAGTAATCTGTTCCTTTTTATATTCAAAGGCAAAATGTTTGTTTATTTAAATTTTGCGACTGGAGCCCAGTGGACAAAATTCCTCCAAAAAAGACGCTTTGGAACGATCTCTCTGTGTTTGATGATCTACTGACTCCTTCAAGAAACATCTTAAGACATTTTTATTTGTGCTTTTCCTTGATTTTCTGGAACTGCTGTGTTTGTCTTATGTGTCTTGATCTTTTAAAGTTTATATTTTAACTCTGTATTGTTTTTGATTGTTAAAGCGTTTTGTGACCCTGGTCTAGAAAGATCTTTCCAAATACTTACTTACTTACTTACGTACTACATACTGATGTCCATCTTGTATTAAACCGTATTTACTCCAAAAGTACTGGGTCAGTATGGGTGAGTATTGCGAGCGCTCCCAGAGTGCATTCGGTCCACTGGATGGATGGATGGATGGATGGATGGATGGATGGATGGATGGATGGATGGATGGATGGATGGATGGATGGATGGATGGATGGATGGATGGATGGATGGATGGATGGATGGATGGATGGATGGATGGATGGATGGATGGATGGATGGATGGATGGATGGATGGATGGATGGATGGATGGATGGATGGATGGATGGATGGATGGATGGATGGATGGATGGATGGATGGATGGATGGATGGATGGATGGATGGATGGATGGATGGATGGATGGATGGATGGATGGATGGATGGATGGATGGATGGATGGATGGATGGATGGATGGATGGATGGATGGATGGATGGATGGATGGATGGATGGATGGATGGATGGATGGATGGATGGATGGATGGATGGATGGATGGATGGACGGACGGACGGACGGACGGACGGACGCAACCCCCAAAAGTGCAAATAAAAGAACAAAATACAAGGAATGACAAAGTGGAAATAAAAGAACAAAATACAAGGAATGACAAAGTGCAAATAAAAGAACAAAGCAGAAAGAATGACAAAGTCCAAAAAAAAGAACAAATTACAAGGAATGAAAAAGTGCAAATAAAAGTACAAAGTACAGGGAATGACAAAGTGCAAATATAAAGAATTTCTATCAAGGGAAATAACACAAAGAGAAGGATACAAAGATTAACACAGAACAACATCATTTCTTTCTAATCTTTATTTCAGTTCATCGGGTTCGTTATTACATCAATACTTTTCCTCACAATAATATCTTCTTGTAAAGTTTTTTTGTCAACAAAACTTTTGTCAAGACGGAGAAAGAGCAACTTCTCGTCCTCCGAGAAGAATCATTTATTAGCTTTTGTGACTGTTTTTGTTATTTTCTTTACCTAGAATCACGTGAAATAAACGTGTCATCTTTCCATTCTTCTCATTCTCGGACCCCCCCCCCCCCACCATCCCCCCTCTTGATTATGTGTTTGGAATTCTGTTGTTTCAGACATAAGAATTCAAGGGAAATGAGAAAATGTTTTCCCTCTTTTCAGCAAATAAGTGAAAAGGATGTCTGTACTCACTTTCTTAACGCAAGACAGATGTTGATGCTCAGCAGACACTGCTTTTCAAAACAAATGGAATTTTGCCCTCCTCCGTGTGTGTTTTCCTCATTTTAGTATCCACATGAGCTTAACAACCTTTAATACACACTATATGTGCTCTCCGTGGGTGTTTCTTTCGCCGTTTTGAAGTATGGAATGGATGTCTGCGAATGCTGCGGTGCATGTTTTCTAAATTAAGCTGGCACACGGCTCGCTCATGTCATAAACAGAAGGTCCTTGACTCAGGACCTGGAAATAACAATCCGACGTGTGCTCACTTTATTTAACCACGTCTGAATCTGGGAGTTGAGCTCGTGATAGTTCAGACGAAGAAAGTACTTGATTTAAATTCTTGACTTTATCAGGGTTTTTTTCTTTCTTTTTTGGGCATTGTTATGAAATCATTGAGGTACCTCAGTGTCACTGCTACAAATGAAGTCTAACGTAATGTAGGTAAATGGTCAATTTGGTAGGAAGTTGAGCACAAACCACCTGAAGACCAGGGTTGAGAAAAGCATGAGATATTTTGTCTTTTTTGTTGTTTTTTTGTCTTAAATAATCCAGTGACTGCAAGAAAAACAAGTATTTCAAGTTATATATGACTTTATTTACAGTAACAATACAAGCCAAAAACACAGCAACGTACAAATAATGAATTTAGGTTCAGAGATTTCATAAATACACAATTTAGAAAACGTTTAAAGCCTTTGATTTCCAACGTCCTTCTTCATTATTTTCATTAAAATATATTTTAAAAGGATTACATTTTCTTGTTACTAAGCAGGTGTTATATATTATATATATTTGTATTTTAACTTTTTTTTTAAATGAGTCTGTGTGGATGATAACATTAAACAAAATATATAAATATATATATATATATATATATATATATATATTATCCAATGTTATCATCCATTAAACACAGTAATAATGTAATATGTATATATATATATATATATATATATATATATATATATATATATATATATATATATATATATATACTGTATATATATATACTGTGTTTAATTATTGAAGTATTAATTATAATATAATCTTGTCCTTTACATCTGTCTATAGTACATTTGTAAGCTTTGAACGAATTAGACTTGGAATCATACACATTTATTTTTAATATTCATTCACATATATGTATTATTTTCAACTATTATACTCATTCTACTAACTGTTTACAACTATTTCAGTGTATTTATTTTACTACTAGATACATTTTTTAAATTGATTCAAACCTATTAAACAATCTCAGCGAGTTTTGATTTTCAACTGTAATAAAACAATCTTCAACTTTAAACAAACCCTTTTCAACTGTAAATAAACAATTTTCCAGCTGTCAATAATCCATTATTAACTGTAAATAAACAATTTTAAACTGTAAACAAACCCCTTTCAACTCTTAATGACCAAATTTTTCAGCTGTGAATAATCCATTTTAACCGTAAATAAACCATTTTAAACTGTGAATAATCCATTTTTAACCGTAAATAAACCATTTTAAACTGTAAATAATCCATTTTTAACTGTAAATAAACTATTTTAAACTGAAAATTATTATTTTTCAACTGTTAATAAACCATTTTCAACTATACATAAACTATTTTAAACTGAAAATGATTATTTTTCAACTGTTAATAAACCATTTTCAACTATAAATAAACTATTTTAAACTGAAAATGATTATTTTTCAACTGTTAATAAACCATTTTCAACTATAAATATAATATTTTTTAACTGTAAATAAAATATTGTTCAACTGTAAATAAACTATTTTCTACTGTAAATAAAATAGTTTCAACTGTAAATAAACTATTTTCAACCCTAAATAAACTGTTTTTGAACTTTAAATTAACTATTTTCTACTGTAACTAAACCATTTTCAACTGTAAATAAACTATTTTTCAGCAGTAAATAATCAATTTTTAACTGTAAATAAAACATTTTCAACTGGAAATAATCAGGTTTCCACTGGAAATAAACAATTCCCAACTTTAAAACATTTTTTTTTTCTATAAATTCAAAATATTCAATTGTAATCCAAAAGGTTCCAGCTGATCGTAAAAGTGTGCTTTCTGATCTGATTCAAAAAATGTTCGAGAACGCTTTGACATCAATCAAGTTTTCTTCTCTCAACAGAAAAGCGAACCTGATCCTGCGTCGAGTGGACCAGATCAGCCACTACTGCCGCTCCCTCCTACGCAGCTCTCACATCCAGAGCCGGACGGACACCATGGCGTACGTTCACTGTCGCAGCGAGGAGAACCGGGCGTCCAGCGGCAGCACGTGGCGAGGGTCTCTACACGAGAGCCGGACCAGCTGCATGGAAAAACTCATCTCCGTGCAGCGCAACGCCTACAGCAGCACAAAACTGCGATGAGTTCGGGTTCCGAACCAAAACACCTGATGCAATCCTAGACCCGAGTGAACAGTTAATATGACTTCAAATCATTTTGAGCTGCCAGCTGTTGCACATATCAATGACGGACTGCAGTGGAAACGTGTAAAAAAAAGAAAAAAATACTGTATCGACCGGCTGCGAATCTGGTTTTAAAAGAACTTTGAATGTAATATCTTGTTTTATTTTTTTTGGCGGTGCTTTCAAGCTAGCAGGGCGACCACGAGAGATGAAAAAAAAAAGGAAAAATCATCAATGTCATGTGTTCATGTGAAAGAAAACTGTTCTAATGTGCCATTTGTTTAACACGTTCTAGTTCACGGTAACCTCAGTCATAACGTAGTCGATGAGTCAATGAGTTCTGTGGTGATTGACGTGGATCTCAGGCTCTGATGAGTCTGTAGGATTCGTCCGAAAAGATCAGTCGAGCTTCGAGAAGAAAACTTTTAGTCGAGATTTTATCAAACATGAGGCCGGATTTGGTAGATGATAGTGATGTTCTTACGGAGCTTCATGAAGCAGTGTCATTATATTCAGAGTCCACTAGATGGCGCACTATTTTCCTCGGTTTCTAATGAAACATCACATCATTTTAAAACTGATGGCGCCACCTACTGACCTCTAAACAACATGACACTGTTTCATGAAGCTTCATATATACTTCACCAGTAGAAGATTATGTGTTACATCGTCATAAGTCATTGTTGGAACCTGTTTATTCAAGTTTTGTTCATTAGGTATCTACTCTTTTATGTTCAGACCCAGGCAGGTACAATACAATGTACTAAGAAATATTCCTAAATTTATTTTGAATTTGTTTCACATGTTTTTGTTATTAATACTTAATTTTTTAATAATTCTTTGGGGAAACAATTGTCAAAGTCAAAATGTTTTACTTTAATATTTTGAGCAGTTTTAACTAGTGATGTTCTTATGAAGCTTCATGAAGCAGTGTCATTTTTTTTCAGAGTCCACTAGATGGTGTCCTTGCACTATTTTCCTTTCTTTTTAACTGTTCTAATAAAACATAATTTTTAAACTGATGGCGCCACCTACTGACCTCTAAAACAACATGACACTGTTTCATGAAGCTTCATCAATACATTACTCTGTGTTCTTTTTCAAATTATTATAATATTTTCGTTTATTTACCAAGTAGAGATGTATAATTCCAGCACTTAAACAATATACTTTTACTCATATCTTTAATATGAGTCAGTTAAACTAATGAACTGTTCTTTTTAGTTTGTTTCCATTGTCAGTGTCATGATCCTCAAAGCCATGGGTGTTTGATGTATATAAATATAAACAATGCCTTTTTTTGAATATTTTAATCTCTTGTAATATAAATTGTAATATTAAATTATTACTATAATGTACATACAGTATTGTAAAAAAAATATATGTATATCTGTAATGTGTGGCTTATTTTATTTTTATTTTTTTCTGAAGAATGATAAAATATTAAAATTCTCGAAACACGGTTGTTGTTTTTTTTTCCCTTCAAAATCTCTTTCTGTGTTTTTTCTTTTATGTTAATACAAGTGTTTACTACTATTTCAGTTCAGATTTTATTCAATTTCTTTTACGACCTGTAAATAAAAAATAAAAAAAAAAAAATGCGAGGAAATATATGTCTATATATACATTTGAAAAATGACATAAAATTGCTTTTAGTCTTAGCTTTATTTTCATTAAACCTATTGTAATTGACTTAATCTCAGTTAAAATGTCAATTACACTAAAATTACACATCTTTGTGGTTGAATAAACATTTTTTTATATATCGCTGGATAAATTGGAATTAAATAAATCTTGTTTTCGAACACATATGAATAAAGAAAATGGAATATATTTCTATATACATTTTAGAAATTATATAAAATTGCTGTTTATTTTTGTTGAATTAAACATAGTTTTAATTGTATTAATAACAATTAAATTATTAATACATTGTTAAGTTTCAACTACTGTAATTAATAATATGATAATTTAAATACTGTTATGATGTAATCCTATTGTAATTTGCTTCATCTCAATTAAAATGACAGAAAATATTCTTTAAAAAATGCTAAAATTACACATCTTTCTAGTTGAATGAACCATGTTTTACATATCATTGTATAAATTGGAATTTAAAAGATCAATAATCTTGTTTCAAACACATATGAATAAAGAAAATGGAATGTATTTCTATATACATCTTACAAATTATATAAAATTGCTGTTTATTTTTGTTGAATTAAACATAGTTTTAATTGTATTAATAACAATTAAATTATTAATACATTGTTAAGTTTCAACTACTGTAATTAATAATATGATCATTTAAATACTGTTATGATGTAACCCAATTGTAATTTGCTTAATCTCAATTAAAATGTCAGAAAATATTCTTTAAAAAATGCTAAAATTACACATCTTTCTAGTTGAATGAACCATGTTTTACATATCATTGTATAAATTGGAATTTAAAAGATAAATAATCTTGTTTCAAACACATATGAATAAAGAAATTGGAATGTATTTCTATATACATCTTAAAAATAATAGAAAATTGCTGTTTATTGTTTTGAATTAAACGTAGTTTTAATTGTATTAATAACAATTAAATTATTAATAAATTGTTAAGTTTCAACTACTGTAATTAATATAATAATATGATTATTTAAATACTGTTATGATGTAATCCTATTGTAATTTGCTTCATCTCAATTAAAATGACAGAAAATATTCTTTAAAAAATGCTAAAATTACACATATTTGTTGTGAAATAAACCATGCTTTATAAATCGCAGGATAAATTGGAAATCAAGAGATCAATAACTTGTTTTCGAACGAGTATGAATAAAGAAAATGGGATATATTTGGCTGTCGTGAACAACTGCTCCCACGTCATAACAAAAGTGGACTATTGTTGTATCGTCTACGTCAACAAAGTCTGTTTGTTGGCAGAGATGAAAACGGCGGTTCTAAGAAGACCGACCACACGGATTCATGAATCACGAGGTGGATCAGGAGCACGAGGGGATTGTCCACCAGATGTCCGTCAGCTATGAAGAATGACATTCATTTCAGTCACCAGCGAACGGCGGCTCTTCCTGGGAAGACTTTTCTTTTTTATCCGACTTCCTCGAACAAACTGCTCCATCGCACTCAGATCCAGTTTCTTTCCAGTCATGCAACATTAACTGCACTTTAAAAAAACAAAACAGTTGCTTGATGTTTATTCACACAAATTAGGCCATTAACGTCACTGGTATGCCAGTAACAACACTCGTTTGACACCTCCTTTTGTAGCAGCTTTATGGATAAAATGCACATAAATTTGTCTCAAACTGAGAAGAATCAATTTTCCTTTAATGACGCCTGATTCAAACCATCCTGGCCTTTGATCAGTGATCATGTTTTGGTTTTTATGTGAATTCATTTGTCTATTTAACTATTTTCAAATGTTTGTTTTGAACTGCATTGCCTAGTTACTTTCAGACACACACAGATCTGAAGTTGCTACAGAGAACATTGTATATCAGTGATGGACTGATGAAGCTTCGTGAAGCTTCGATGAATCTTAAAGTCGTTTACTCTCTAGATCTAATCTCTAATTTTTTTTTCTACTTATTTTGAAAAGGACTGAAGTTAGGATCAATATACAAAAGCGAATAAGGATTAAACCCTTGTGTTATCTCAGGGTCAAAATGACCCGAAGGCCAAAAAACAAATGTAATTTTTTTTATCCAGAGAAGTCCTTCACATTGACCAGGAAGCAACACAAGGACTAAATGTAATAAACGTATTGATACCTTTGGAAATATTGGTTTTATTTCAGATGAATTTAGGATGACAAGGGATACCACAAACACATTTGTCTTCAGGCCTTCGGGTCACCTTGACCCTGGGCTTACACATGGGTTAACATTACTTTTCTGAAAAAAAAAATATGAGTTAACTGACTGAGTCACTAAACAATGTAGAATTGTTTATAAATGGTGTATTACCTACATATTGTACATTCTTAGACTTAAAGCTTCATTCCCTGATAATTTACAACAAAGAACATCGACTCTTATCAGCCGCTATAGAAACATTAGAATGTCTTTTACCACTGCTTTGACTTTTTTCACATTTGCAGATGAATTGTGAGTCCCAGAGCTGACATACATGTAACTTTTTTAGGAGTCTGTAAGGTTTGAGAGATTTACCTTCGTTTTAAAGGTTCTAAAGCCCCGCCCACTGAAATCACTTTGTTTTTCTGGAGATTCAAATGTTTTTACCGTAGCGACACCGACTCTGCTTTGATTTGTCATTAAGGTTTGTCACTGCGCAAGTCTCTGACTTCAAGGGACTCATTGTGTAAACAAAGCGGGCCGTGATCAAAGCTTGCTGGATGAGGAGGAGTGAAGCCATTATTATGTCATAATAGACTCTCTCATAACCTTTTGTTCGCCCATATTTCAGAGCAACTTTATAAAGTAATAAGTTGAAAACATGGTCATGATGAAGGACTTACTGTATCTTGGAGAGGAAGATTCAACATTTGAAACATGTGAGTGAGTCAGGAGATTAGTTGACCTTGAAGTTAATAATAAACGCTAAATAAGAAAAAATATTATCATCTTAACTGTGTTTGCTCATTGAGTGTAAACACATGTGTGTTTGATTATACGTCTTTCATTTGTTAATCATTATTTAATGAATTGATGACCAAGTGATCGTTTGAGAGACCAGAAGCCGAACAAGATCGAGTCAGAAGCATTTTCATGGCATCTCCAAAGAACAAAGACTCCAATAAAGTTAATCACTTTCCCTTCTCGTTTGTTCTCAGAATAATACCTTTCATTAAGCTGAAGCTCATCTCTATCTCAGTCAAAGCCATGATATGGACGTTTAGTTTGGGGAGGTAGTACTTTTCGGACGCGCATCATCATGAGATACTCGTATCTATAGACATTAATATCACAAACTATAAATATCATGATATAAAAGTGAATAATATCTATGACACCTCTGAGGCTCTTTTACATTTTAGTTGTAATTTTGAATTAAATTTAGATCAAAATCTGCATTTTAATGAAACAAACAAAAGTGGATCTTCCCTGAATAGCTTAACCCTTGCGTTTTCGCAGGGTCAAGATGACCCGAAGGCCTGAAATTATTATTTTTTTTTAATCCAGGGAAGTCATTTACATGGACCCAGACACAACACAAGGGCTAAATTATATGAAAAACTTAGTTTTATCTGTATCCTAAAACTGGATTTGTAAATGGTTTAAGATTTGGTTTAAGATTTGTTACTAAACTATAAAATTTGTTACGCATTTGTGGATCATGGTAAAGATAAACAAAAATATATTTGCAAATCATCATGCATTTCTAAAGGTTTAGATACATTAATGATCCCATATATAGAACTAATCTGTAAATATGACTATTTTAGTTTAAAGACTTTTGCTCTCACTTTTGTCATTTCTGCGAGTATTTACTGCCCACGAAAAAATATTTAAGTGATATATACAGTATATAGTGATGTGCTGATGAAGCTTCATGAAACAGTGTCATGTTGTTTGAGGGGCCATCAGTTTAAAAATCTAACTTAATTTTTTATTAGAACAGTTGTTCAAAACAAAGGAAAATAGTACAGAGACGCCATCTAGTGGACTCTGAAAATAATGACACTGTTTTATGAAGCTTCATCGAACCATCACTAGATAAAACAGCTGAAAATGTGTGTAACATCGACAATTTTTTCCCCCAAATAAGTTTAATTAATTTACAAAAAAAATTGTTAAAAGAATAGACAATTATTAATAAGAAATAAATTCTAAATAAATTCTAAATAAAATTGAGAATATTTCTGTATACATTGTATTGTACCTGCCTGGACCACCATCTAGCGGTCTCTGAAAATAATGACACTGCTTCATGAAGCTTCACCAGACCATTATATAAAGTTGTGTAAAATACAATAAAATTATTAAATTATTATTATAATTATGTTTAAATTATACTTTTCACTCCTTATGTTTTGGTTGATGGCCCCTCACAACAGCAACTGTATCAAATGTGGCCCCTGAGGAAACATATTTGCTCACCACGGCTTTACTTTGTATGTATCTATGTATGTACATCATCTGAGTTTGAAGGTATATAAATGATTAACACGTACACAAAATAAAAGTACTTGGACAAAGACACAGACCAGAATTCTGCTCTTATGTTCACTTTAACCAGTGTTTTTATTTCTACACAATAAATGACAGCAAAAATGAACATAATACTCATCTTTATGACTCATCCTTAGGAAAATATAGTACACATCAGACATGTTTTGCCATGTACCAGAGCACCAAAAAAAATATATAGATAATGGCAACTGTGAAAGAAAAGAAAAAAAAAAACTGGAAACACAAAAGTCCGATCCGTTGTTTATGTGCCTGTAAAAGTGCAAACTGTGTAACAAACCGAAGAGAGATGAGGCCGTCAGGGAGGGACGGGCTACTTTTACAGTGTTGGTGAGATCATCCGCGAACCTGAAGGCGCCGCGACTTTAATACGTGGTTGAGAAAGTAGCTGGTAATGCAAACGTCGCGTAACAGAAAACGAAAAAAAAAAAAAGCTATTCCCAATATTATGGAATATATACTTGGAAAAAAAAAAAGAATCCCCATTTTTTTCATTGAATGTCAACCATTTAAGTATGTTTGGTTGCGGCAGCTGACAACAGTGCTTCTACTTCATGAACAAATAAAAGCCGACAGCGAGTGGTGTGGCAAAGCATCACAGGTCTTCTTTTTTTTTTTTTTTTTTGTCATATTTTTTTTCTGTCTTGCAGGTGATACTTTGACACGATGCACAACATATATTTATCTCTTTGTATATTAGTTATAATAAAAATCAATCCAAGAGCAACTCTCAAACAGTTAGTAATTGCAAATACAATCATCATATAATATTACTATTTACATCTTAAAATATATTTGTTGAGCAATTGGGTACGAAACATTGCAAGTAATACGTCTAGATATCCACGTAATATGTAAATACACTTCTTTTTTTTTCTTCTTCTTCTTCTACTTCTTCCCACTTAGAAAAAAAGGACATTTCACCTTTTCATTGAGGAAACAGACATAAGTGGACCGTTCTAGAACCAGAGGTCTGTGAGAGGTACTTTTGTGTTACAATACACAAAGAAAATGTCTTACAACATGATGGCACATCAGTAACAATCAGAATATCAATCACTCTGTTGATTTTTTTTGTCGTTTTTTTTTTTTTTTTTTGCGTTTTTTTCCTTTTTTGGGGGGGAATTTGTCTAAAACACACCCCCCTCGATTCTTTCGACGCCTCACGTGGTTTTCAGACGAGCGACGAAGCAGGTGTTAAATCAGACACACGAGTAGCTGGTGGAACATGAGAGGGAATCGAAGCCTGGCGAGATAAGGTAGACAAAATATATGGGCTGATTTTCTTCTTTTTTTTTTTCTTCTCGTGTCAAGTTCGCGTTTGAGTGAAAACGAGACGAATAAACAGCTTCTTTGCGAGATAGATGGAGCGAGGGTGGCAGTGGACTTGGTCGCTAACGGTTAGCAACAGATGGTTTGTTCGGAGGCTTTCAGAAAAAAACACAAAGAATCAGTAAAAAATACCAAATATTTGAGGGGAAAAACATGTTACCACTTATCCCTTAGACTCTTGTTTTATGAGTCAATAGCAGCCAATCCGCTTTTATTTTGAAATTCTGAAAACAAGACCATGTTGAAATGGGAAAAATAACTTTACAATAAAAGTGGAATGGCTGTTAATAACGTGGTAGAAAAAAAAAAAAAAAGCTTCAGGTGAAGAGGGCAACGTTCCTTTTTCTATAAACTTTTGCGAAGCTGCACAAACATCCCATCTCTCTCTCGTTTCCACGGTAGCAGCTGGACACTGGATTGACTGTGCAATCTGACAGTGAGAGATGAGGCAGTGTGTCGAGGAGGTGGAAGGACTTGAGCCCAGTGTCCTGGCGAGGGGATAGGCTGCCACCCCAGGGAGAAAGTCTGACTCACTGAGCGAGCTGAGGGCCAAAGGGGGGGCCGCCGCCAATGTGAGTACACATCTCACACCTGGGCAAATAGCGAAGCGGGCCAGGAAAAGCAGCCCACCCGTCCCTGCCTCACTTTTTCTGCACACCTTTAATATTCAAACCATCACCTGTTGAACCTGATTCCTCTTCATCTATTCCCCCCCCACCCCCCCTGTCTGTGGACGGCGGCGTTACATACTTCCCTTCTTGCTATAGTTTGCGCCTCAACCATATACCTGGCTTATATAGCGTGTGTATTTTAAAAAGAAAACGTGTACATTCTGCTTCAGGATTAAGATACACGTCAGATGAATCCTCAAGCTAGTGTTGGTCTCTTCGAAAGAAAGAAAAAAAAGAAGCTCCCGAGATGAGCGAAATTTGCCTCGCAATTTCTGTAAGAACAATGTAAAAAATAACTTACATGGACATTAAATATAACTTAAAAAAGTATAACACTCTCAATAAATAGTTCTACTATATACACCATGCTTATGAGACGCAAAAATATTTCACTAATATACCAAAAAAAAAAAAAAAATAGAGAAGCAGCAAACATTACAGGCATGAGGTACAGCAAGGGATCCTGTGGTGAATACAGTATGGAGTCCTTATTTTTTGATTTTCCTTAACTAACTTGATATGGCTTCATGGATGTTCACATGCTTCCCTCCATCCACCGGTGAGATCCGAAGGTGGTTGTTTTGGCTTCACAAATTGGGTTTTCTAACAATGATCCACAGCTTTTCTTTGGTCAATGTTAAAGCAATAACGCAGCTATTTTTTTTTTTTTTTTGAAATAACTGCTGCTTTTCAGTGAAATATTTGACTCTTGACTCTTTGACTATTTGAAAGCAGAAAAAAAAACTATTTTTGTGAGAAAATGGAAGCTGGCTGTTGATTTGTTCAACCTAAAGGCCATTAAATTAAGTTAACTTCGAGGATTTTAGTTTTTGTTTTGACCGAGAAATGTTTTTAAAAACTAATTAATTACGATTTAAATTTAATCAAATTAATACAATTTATTTTCTCTATAAATGGAGGAGCTATAAATGTTATATAGTGAGGTAAAAACTATCAATATAGATGTTTGAATGAATTGAATCTTAATTAACATAAAAGATCTTGCTTTGGGTGAAACATTGATTTGATTTATTTATGTTTAAAAAATATCAATTACAAAATTGTCGGCTAATGCTTCTAGCTTAGGAACAATTGAAGCGAATCAAAAATGTCTTCCAAAAATGGTTTGCAAATTGACCTGAAAATAAAAATCGTGGCCATAAAAGAATAAAGATCGGCTCGTCTTTACGTTTGAAAATTGTTGATTCAAGTTATATTAAACTAAAGTTGCTAAACTCCCCAAGCCTTTAACTTCAAATAATATTGTTTAGTATCATAAAAGCAGATGCTAATCGTTGACGGCTCAGTCTGTTTTTTCTTTTTCTTTTAAAAAGGGGATTGGGGGATTTTATATTCATTAGACTTAATAGTTGCTATTTTTCCTTCATGATGTGGGCACGACCCTTTACCACTTCATTCATGAAGACCTTAAATTTGAGAAACCGTAAAACCTTTAATGGTCCTCGTGTGCACAGTCATCATTTTCACTGTTTTATATCCAGTTTTTAACGTCGACTACGTCCGAGAAAAAACATTTTTTTGGGGGGGGGGGGGGGGGGGGGGGAACTCGAGGTAAGTTTATGAGAAATAAAAACAAAAAAAAACTAACTAACATCAACCAAGCCCAAAGTGAGGTCTTTACAATGACATTCTTTCTGTCGTGATCATTAAAATACAACTTTTCTTCGGCTTATGGGATTAACTCATGAGGTTTCAGGTGTTTTGAGTTAAGTGCATCTGTTAAGATTTCTCATATAAAGGTATACAGGTTGTACTGACATGCACATGTGGATGGATGATCTGGAAGCAGCAAGGCAGACAAAGCTGTAAAACCCGATTCTATGTGGAGATGGCAGGTAGCAGCAAACATAGTAGCACGAGCCATGCTTTTCTCTCTCAAATA